>NC_056526.1:95527115-95749880 GCF_019175285.1 Sceloporus undulatus
TCAGGGAAAACAGTAATGCAGTTGTTAAGGTTGGCTCAAAAATGTTAACATTCAGTACTCTGAATAGCATCATTGTGCCTGTGGCCTTTTGGCCCTAAGCTTCTGGCTTGTGTTTTGGTATGTTCATGAAGCAAAGCTGCAGTACTTAGGCATGGTAAATAATAAGTAGTATCTGCAATGATTATTGGGGGGTTATGCTTTACTGAAATGGTGTGGGAACATCCACATTCTTTTGCTAATGAACAAAAAGTTATGTGGATGTTAAACTTGAAATATAGACATTGTATTGATTGTATTTTTCTGATACCATATTTAGTACTCAGTGACAAGAGTGTCACTTGTGAAAGAGTGTTAAAAATGATCAGTAGGATGAATATCCATTTTGGTGGGCAACATTATTATTATTATTATTATTATTATTATTATTATTATTATTATTATTTTCCTGGCCACTGCTGATACCTGGGCTTCCAGGCTCGGCGCTGAATCCAGTAGTACCCCAAACTACAAAGCTGAGTTTTCAGGGGGAGTGTAACACCATCTAATACAATGCTGAATCCCCATTCCCAGATCTGTCTTTCGACTGACTAGAAACACCTCTCTCTTGTCTGGATTAAGCTTCAGTTTGTTTGCCCTCATCGAATCCATTACAGCAGCCAGACACTGGTTTAGGACAGAAACAGCTTCTTTGGAATTAGGTGGAAAGGAGTTCAGGCTGCATAAATGGAAAAGTGTTCATCAACACTGGACAAGTAGGAGCCAAGGTTACATCTAATGAAACTGTATCAACTCTGGCATCTAAGTCAGAGCAAATCCAAGTGATTTTATCAGCAAAATGGTCGACAAATTCTTCACAGCAAGCTGTTGAGTGGCTTAAATTCTCCTCAGGACCAGATCGTAACAGATCCCTGACCATTCGAAGCAGCTCAGCTGATTGGTTCTGTGCAGCTCCAATTGTTTTAGTCAAAAAATAAAATCCTTTTTGCTGCCTCTATTGCATCACCATATCTTCAGGTAGATTTTAGCCTGTTTTTGATTGGATTCACTCCACCAATGTCGCTCTAGTCTTCGTCTTGTTCGTTTCATTGTTGCTGCTCCTTAATAAACCAGGAGGCTGCTTTAGCTCCAATACATGAGATGGAATGCTTAGGAGCGATCGTGTCAACTGTCCTGGTCATTTCTCCATTCCAGAGGTCAACCAGGGCTTTGATAGGACCACCTGCCAAGGCAGCAGGGAACTCCCTAAGATCCATCCAGATCCAGAAGCCTCCTGGGCTGGACCATCTTAATGTGTCCCCCACCCCTGCAAATGTTCTGAGTTCCAGCAAGTCTAAACCTAACCAGGAAGTGATCTGTCCATGACAACGGAACAGTAGACAGCTCCTCCGTTCCCAGATCACCATCCTCCCCCTCTGTCCAGAACACAAGGTCAGAGTGTGCCCAGCAGCATGAGTGGGGCCAGATACCAAATGGGATAGCCCCATGGTTGTCATGGCAGCCATGAAGTCCTGAGCCACTCCCAACAGGGTAGCCTCAGCATGGCTGTTGAAGTCTCCCAGCAATATAAGCCATGGAGACTCCAACACCACCTCCGAGACCACCTCGGCTAGCTTAGGAAAGGAGACTGTTGTGCAGCGGGATGGCCGGTACACCAGCAGAATCCCTAATGTGTCCTGGCTGCCCATCTTTAAATAAACACACTCAAACCCTGCAAACAGAGGGATAGGACACCTTGTCAGCGGGATATTATCCTGATAGACCACTGCAGCTCCACTTCCCCACCCCCCAGGTTTTGCCTGCTGCTGCACAGAGAAACCTGATGGACAAAGCTGAGAGAGATTAATTCCCCCAGCCTAATCCAACCAGGTCTCTGTAATACATGCCAGGTCAGCTTGTTCATGCAGGATCAGGTCCTGAATGGCAGCTGTTTTGCATTCACTGACCTGGCATTCAGCAGCAGCATTTTCAACCCTGGGGTGTTGCTGCCATGGCTATCCATATTATTTGGGATAGGAAACAGTTTTGGGGTAACTAATACCCTATTATAGACTCAAGCCCCAGGATGATGTAACTGTCTCCCAGTTATTTATTCAGTCCACTTATTTATTCAGTCCATAAAAAGAATACAACCGATGGAAAATTTAGAATGTTCCTTTGATGCTACCTAAAAAAGAATGGGTATCATTTGCCAACCTCTGCTGATCTGTAGGTCTCTTCAGCCATTGTTTGTATAACCAAACATGGGGACTAACAGAAGTTGCCCGACAGTACCTGGTAGACCAAATGTTGCTCATCTCTGACCTAAAACTGTACTGAAAAACTGCTAGAAATAGAAGTCCCAATGTTGTAAGCATAGTAACTTTGCCTTTAGGTATGCTTTTTCCTGTGATGGGGCCTCAGCAGAATTACATCTGAACCAAATTACTGTGATGCCAAGAAATGTTTAGATTATTATGCTTTATTTATATAGCGCTGTAGATTTACACAGTGCTGTACATAATGCAACCCTGTTTTCCTCTATCATTAACCATTAGTGTTTTCAGGTTTGGGTGGTGAACATTTGGATAGATTTGGAATATGCAGACAGTTTAGGGTAAAAATCTGAACATTCTGCCTGGTATGGAAGCTAAATACTATTTAATAAAGATGTTAATCTTTGTTTCAGTTGGTCTTGGGTTGGTTGCTGCCAGAATCTCCGACATCTTGATCTTTCTGGATGTGAAAGAATTACAGATGTGGCTGTAAGAAAGATCTCCAGAGCCTTGGGAATACTATCCCCTGAAGCAGGATCTCAGAAAAGTTGCCGGAACAAGAATGGAAAAACTGTATGGAAAAGCAACAGCATTACCTTGCAGGCCAACAAAAAGGACTGTGGCTTGCGTGATATTACAAATGACAATGAGATTAAAGGAGAAGGAAACGAAAGCCATTGGAATTCATCTGTCAGATCAGAGAGCTTCAACTCTGCCTATATTTGGATGTTAGACGCAGAAGATCTGGCAGATATTGAAGATGCTGCAGAATGGAAACACAGAAATTTAGAGGGAGTTTGTGTGGTAGAACCAGCCTCTAGCTTTACTTGTTCTGCAACATGCTGCAGCAAAGACATTTTTGGGTTAAGGACTAGCATCTGCTGGCAGCAGCATTGTGCTTCTGCTGCTCTGACCTACTGTGGTCACTCATTTTGTTGTGCAGGAACAGCATTAAGAACTATTCAGGCACTCCCAGGATCCTCTGCACTATCTAAACATGCACGAAGGACTAGTAAGCTGTCAGAGGAGAAAGACTTGGCACATTTTAGGAGTGCAAAATCAGAGCAAGAGACAGCAAGAGTTCTTCAGTTCCTCAGTCTATCAGGATGTTATCAGATAACAGACAATGGTCTCAGGTGTGTAGCCCCTCTTGAAGTGCCTCCTGCAGCCTGTCAGTGCTGTCTTTTTTAGAGAGAGAAAAAACCTCCAGGCACAAAATCTGTTCCAGCAGATCTTTTGTTAACTTGCAATTCCAGCAATACCAAAAGCCATTTGTGATTTCAAGTGGCAAAAGGCTTTGTGCAATGTAGCACAGTTTCGTTCTGAGTAGCTCAAATGGTCTTGTTATCAGAGCAAAAGGTTTTTTATTACTATCTGGTTCCTGACATAGTCTTAAAGTGATTTTTATTTCTGCTCCTAGGATGTTGACTCTGGGAGGTGGGCTCCCTCTTCTAGAACACCTCAATCTCTCTGGTTGCCTGACTGTAACTGGTGCAGGCCTACAAGATTTGGTTTCGGTGTGCCCTTCTCTAAATCACGAACACTTTTACTACTGTGACAACATTAACGGTAATGTCTTTTGAATAAAATGTTCTTCTAATCTTGTGGGGCTTCATATATAACCCTTGGAATACTCAAACTTCACAGTATTTTCCTTTATATAGCTGCAGTCCTCTTGTGCCATTATAAGCCTTCTGTTGTCAGAGCTGAATATATTTTATTCAGTTACTTTTTATATGCTACCTTTTCCCTTAAATTTTCTCCTTTCAATTATTTAAATCTATTTTTATATTTAAATGTTTTCTTGCATAGTTGAATACTTGGATGAGAATGTGTTCTTTATATCTTTTCTTATCTTGATGTATGCAGATATAAAGAAATTATTACATCACTTACATGTGCATGGACCTTCATGTTGTCTTATGGACCTATGGCAACTTCTTGAATTTCATAGTGTTTTCTTAGACAAGGAATCCATATAAGTGGTTTTACTAGTTCCTTTCTCTGAAATATAGCCTACAGCACCTGGTATTCATTGGCAGTCTCCTATCCAAGTACTAACCAGGGCTGATCTTTCTTTGATTCCAAGATGAGATGGCCTCTAGTGTCTTTAGGGTAGTAGTTCCCAAATGTTAGTCTTCCAGATGTTTTGGACTTCAGCTCCCAGAATTTCTCACTGTTGATCAAGCTGGCTGGGGCTTCTGGGAGTAAAAGTCCAAAAGTTTGGGAACCATTACTTTACAGTAATTAGGTGTACCTGACTTGAAACAGGAAAGCTGTATCATGGAAAGTTAGCTTTCTCCAGGTTTAAAAGATTTTCTGTTCTAACATAAATGCCAAATATGAACATTTTACTGCTACAGTAATTTGCTAACTACTTGAATGTGTTGGTTTTAGCATGACAATATATATAGAAGTCATGTTAGTTTACAAAGCTGAAATCCTATTAAGTCTAGACCCGTAGCTGGACCTACAGACTATAATCCTCTTAGTGTACAGGCGTTTGATGATCAGGATGTTGATTCCAACAAAACATATGGTGGTTCTTCTCTCAGGGGAGGAGCTATGATCTTCTTTGTGCTGCATCTTTCATTCAAGTAAACCATCATTCCCCCCCAAGGCCATTGTTAAGCATATTGGCCTATTACAGACTGCCAAAATAAGCTGCTTCGGGTCTCTTTGGAGGTATGCTGTTCAAATGATGCATGGGTCCTAAGAGTCTGGAGGTCGCGCCAAAGCCACACTCCATTCCTAAGCACTGGAGTGCAGCTTTCATGCAGCTTCCGGATTCTTATGATGCATGCATCATTTAAACAGCATACCTCCAAAGAGACCCGAAGCAGCTTTATTTTGGCAGTCTGTAACAGGCCATTGTTAGATTAACCACTTGAGTCCCCCTAATGCTTCTGAATGCTTATGTACAATTGACCTTCCATACTCACAGGGGTTTGGACTCAGGACCCCTGCAAAAATGAACATGTCTTGGCAAACCTTAGACTCAGTCTCCCCCCTTTCCCCTCCAGCGTTCATGTAGGTGGGTGAGTGAGCTGAGTAATCTGCTGGCTAATGATGGACCTGAGACGAATGGTGGCTGGTGACAGTGGTAGCAGCTTTGATTTGTCACTTCACTGATAGACAGCTGCTTCTCAGCATGTCCTTGGCCACCCTCCTTGCAGTCAGTGCCTCTCAGGAGTCAGCAAGTCAACAAGGGTGGGGAGAGAGGAGGTGTGAAGGAGGACTCCCCATAGACAGAGGAAGAACATCCTGACATTGTGAGGGAGGGGAAAATCACCTGGAAGGGCCTAGTGGTGGGGGTTTATTGCTGCAGACGCTGTTGCAGGAACAGCAACAACTGCCTGAAGGCCTGATGGTGGCAGCTCAGAAAACCATGGGCCCCAACAGTGGGTCTTGGGGGTTCCATGGTGTATGCATGCACCACTGTGTCTGAGGGAAGCTAAGGAGAGGAGAGGTTTGTCCACTCTTCTGGATGGGTTTGTTTTCTTAGCTCTATGGGCTAAGGAACCTGAACAAAGTCACGAATAATCAAATCCACAAGAGTGAAACCCTCAAGTGTAGAGGGCTGACTGTTTTTAACTAGTTGATATCCATATTTGCTCTTCTTGCAGTTTCCTAAAACAAACATGAGGGAATTCTGCTTTTTTCATAGGTTGTCTTTAGTGGATAGTGTTGAAGGAGCTATTAAAATATTTAATGTTGAGTTTGTTTTTTGAGTTTCCACTTGGATGTCATTTTAGATAAATCAAAAACACACAGCTGAACAGGTCTTCACTGAAAGCTCCATTAGCTGGTACTGTAATATGGCAAGTACAGGGAACACTGTAGGTATACCCCAGCAGTATTATTATTTATTATTTACCTCAGCAGTACAGCAGAAATGATGGGAAGGGCACACATACTGGTGCCAAGATGATAAGTGGTTTGAGCATTGAGACTACAACTACATACAGCAGAGTTTAAATCCCTGTTCAGGCACGAAACCCGCTGTCACAGCCTCAAGACAGCAGTGCAAACCACATCTGAAGAAACTTGCCAAGAAAACTGATAGGTTCACGTGATGGTCGACATAGGTCGGATATGACTTAAAGGCACACAACAATAACAAAAACATTATAACAGAGTTAGTCCTGACCATAAGTTTGATTTTAAGGTTAGGTTCATTGTTTAACATTACACAGATTCCAAGAAACGTGAGTTGCTATCAGTTGGGGAGAGGGTTGCTTGTTTGTCTCCGCGTGGAAGATTTTAGACCCTATCTTCTGATAGAGGAATACAGGAGTAAACTGTTCCATACTCTCCAACATTTCACATATGAAAACTGGGACACATATAGCTAAAGGACATCATTCTGACCATGATGAATGGGGAAGAAAACCTAAGCTGCAGTAGTTTTCCTTTGCCTTAGTCTACAAAGAAGGCAAGCCTCCATCCTCTCCTCTCCTCTCCCCCTGCTCAATTAATTGAGTGCAAACTACTTTTGCACTCTGAACTCAGTTTGCAGCAATAGAAGGACAAAGGAAGAGAATGGGAGAAGGAGAAAGAAAGGAGCATTTTAAACACAGTTGAAAAAGTGAGTTTAGTGGATTAATCAGGAGTGTCCCTAGCAAATTCAGGTAGTGACAGGCTGGCCTTCATTCACTAGAAAAGAGTCCAAGCCCTTTTAATCTATTTTTTTACCAGCTCAACATCTGCTATTTATTCATTGCAACTCAACCTTGATATTGGTGATTTTCTCCTCTGTCAGAAACAAAAACTTTGTTTTTAAGATTGCTTATGCATCAGTTGGTAACTAATGGGCTTTAGTTCTTATCTTTTTTGCATTTGAAAAGAGGCTTTCCTCAAGTACACTTAGTATTCAGAGAGTTTGTTTACATCAAGATGTAGGTACATGTGTAACTCATGACTGTGGGGTGGGTATATGCCTTCAGAACTAGCTGTTATTTGTGAAGGAATAACATGTTTATGCTATGCTATGGGGAATAAACACCTGCTTAAATGTTACAAAAAACACATTGCAGAATTTCATAACTGGTAAACGTTACGAATGCAGGATGCCAGATGGCAGTGTGGCAGTGTTTTGGCATACTGATTCCATATATGTTACACAGGAGGAGTCTTAATTTTTCAGTCTTCTGTTGTTCAGGACTTAAACATTTTAAAAGATTTTCCATAAAGAATCTCTGTTGGTGGTCAGCATACACAAATACTTCATATCCAAATAGTTTTAGTTCAGCTTGATCATTGGTAATAATTTCTGTAGCTTCTGTGTAGTTCTGCTTACAGCTTTTGTCTTCTTGGTCTTACAGTAGTCCTGTGAGATAGGAAATTTTGCATTTGGTGTTGCAGGAAAGAATTTATATTGAATTTGGCCCTTTGGAGGGGAACTCCCCCTTGCCCTTGTCTAGCTTTTCTGCCCTGATGCAAAAGCATTCCATATTTTCACATCCAGATCACAGCTGGGTTGTTCCTGTGGGGTTTATTTGCTACTTGCAAGAAACAACTAATTCCATCTTACAGAATAATAATGTATGTTGGCCTAAAACACCCTAATTTCTGGTGGTATATGCTCATTTTTGCAATTTTAAGGTGGAAAAGGATGTAGGACTGGGATGGGGGGAGGGTACCAGCTTTGCGTACCTGTAAGTATTGCTTGAACTTAAAAGGCCATTACATGTATAAACATTAATTTAAGCTGAAAACATATTGTCAGGCCTGTGTCTTGAAAATGCGCTGATCCCACTAATACACATTTTGTTCATTTTATAAGAAGAATTGAAGATGATGGCTATCTTAATGCTTTGCTTAATTTGTCTTATTTTGGAAGCAGGTTCCGCATCCCCTGTGTTGGTATCCTGAATGTTGACATATTGCTTCCCCTGGTCTTATACATCTAAATAGTACCTGTCAAAAGTCTTTAAATGATTTTACTTGGCGTGTGATCCAAAGTGGCTTTACAACATACCGTGATTCAAAACAAAGTGCAGAAGCATTTATCAACCTTTTATCCCTGAAGGAACCCTTGAAATAAATTGTCAGATCACAGGGAATCTGGCATAAAATTACTACATCTACAGCCCAGGGGAAAAATATTTCCCTTCCCAATCATGATGTCTTGCAGAACTCCTAGCAACCTCTCACTGACTGAGAAACTCTGAACTACTGGTGTATTAGGGTATTAGGAAATAAAGCAGCATATGTTTTGCCACAGGAAAGCATGCAGTCTGGATCCAAGATGGAAGCTTGCTTGCTGCTACTGAAAAGACCCCTGTTGCCATGTCTGACATGGAAACGGGTACTAGGCTGCACCCACATGCCCAGGTGCCCCATTTCCATGTCATATGTGGCAACAGGAGTCTACTCATGAGCAGCAATAGGAGAGTAAGGTATGGGAGCCATATAATCAGCTGGGGTTGGCAGCTAAATTTCTGGGAAACTGTGACAAACCAGAGATCAATTTGACCCATTTTAAAATCTTTTTACCTGGGATTGGGCTGTATTTACATCCAGTCTGCCAAAATCCTGGCCCTGTGGCATTGGCCTGAGTCATCGAAACAGAATGATACAAGGCCAGGGGGAACACAGGCCCTTTGGCCAGTGCAGACAGCAGCCCCTTTGAGATTTTTGTTAAGAATTAGGATAAAATCACTCAGCTGCATCCTCCTTGGTTTAGACTGCAGATTTGTAAAGTACTGTCTCCAGAGCATGATTTTACTATGTTTTCTGTGATGACTTTCATTCACTGCAGCCTGAGGAAGCAGGCAATCACTGAGAGATTCAGAAATGGCTTCCTCTGGATATGCTATCTTTGGAGCTTGAAGGCATGATGTTTGTTTCTTCTCCTTCTTGGGTTATGATTCCAGAAGGCGACGATGGCATTCTTCTTGACATTGCCTTTAGGGTGGGGATTTGTTTTTGAGACCAGGCAAATCTCTTAATTTCAATGGCTTTTATCTTTGGAATTTTAAAGTGTTGATTTTTATTTGTCAGATGCCCTTGTGGTTTTGCAGTGAAGGGTAATATAAATTAATGTATATATTTAGTATGTGCATCAAAACCTTCTTATTTACAGGGCTGAATTTTTCAATCTGTTGCCATCATTACCTCCCATATATGTTCCTCTCCCCATCTTTCTGGATCAGACAAATGCCTGTATGTGATTCAGTCCTTAATTAAAATACCAAAACAAAACACTAATACGCACCAAAAAAGAGAATTTACTGTGCTATGTGTGATTTAGTTGTTTCTAATTTTATCTCCCCATTTTGTATTGATATTGATTAGAAAAAGTCTCCTTCAATTCTTTCCCATGCTTTAACTACAAAATGCTCTTGTAGCATCAAGGAATTATGTTGCCATGTCGCAGATTTTCTTAAATTGATAACATTGTAATTGAAATGTGATCGAGACAAGAGCTCAGACTCACTATTTGTTTATTACTGATTTATTTGAAACATTTTTACCCAGATCGTGTCATAAGTGTTTCTAGAACAGTTAGAGATAGATAAAAATCAAGGTATCTTGTGCACTCTTGTTTATAGTACTTTAGCAGAAGTATTCACTTTTCCTTTGACTTTACCCATTTCTGTTATATTACAACCTGGAACTTAAATAGATTTGTCTTTGTTGCCATTTGATGTAATATATCTTGTACTAGATCTTGTAGAGGTACAACAGAATACTGTACTCAGCACTGTGAAGGTGCAAAATATATTTTATTGTGGCATAAAAGTTAAATACCCCCAGCTGTTATATCTACACATGTGGAATGGGGTTTGGTTAGAGAGCAAGGTGGTAGCACAGAGGGGGGGAGGCCAGTCAATGCGCCATGTGGTTAGCTGAATTTGACAGTGGGAGGTGAGCACACAGGAGGAAAAAAGCAGAACAAGTGGAGAAATATAAGGAAAAGCACTGAAGGCTTCTGGTGTGCCTTTCAGTACTTTACCTCCACCTTCTCTGTCAGCATCAATGTCAATTATTGTTAGCTGATTATGCCAGTATTGCCTTTTTGTGACTCAGCCTCTACAGTGCTGTTTGGTAACCTGTGAGCCTTAGTGGCTTGGGTTCGGGTTACTTACGGGATCTCATCTCCCTATACAATCCTCCCCGCACTCTTAGAACAAGTGGGAAGAATGGAGATACCATCATCCAAGCATGTTTCTATTTCCCTAAAGGCATTCAGCATAGCTGCCCCTAGACTTTGGAAAGGTCTCCCAGAGGAGACCCGCCTTGTTACATCCTTAGAAACCTTCAAGGCGGTGGTAAAGACAGAGCTCTTCTGCCGTGCTTATCCTCCTGTCCTACTATGAAGACCACTAGCATGAAACGAGACCAGCTGACCCCGTGATTGATTGTTGTTAATGTTTTTAGGTTCTTATGCTTTTATGTTTTTATCTTAACTGCGGTTTTAATGGTGCAGTGACTAGTGCTGCAATACTGTAATTGTAATTTTAACTTTGCTGTGATCCTGCTTCGATCCATTGGGAGAGGCGTGAAGATAGAAGTAAAAATTATTATTATTTTTATTAGTAGTAATTTTCACACTTCTTAAGTGGCCTTAAGGCTAGAAAGTTTGAGAATCCTGCACTGTAGTCTTCATTTGTGAATGAAAGCCACCAGACCAAACAATTTGAGGGTAATCAATAGAAGACAAAGTTATTGATGTGAAAGAACATTCTTTGTACTCTTTGGATGCACAAGTATTCTACAGTAAAGGAAGCTTAGCTATGATTTAATTTTTTTTACCTGTTGAAATGTCATGTGAAAGTGAGCATTTTAATGAGGTCTAGCTAGTGGTGCCTGCTGTTTTCCCTCTCAGTAAGTTGACGAAGCCACGCTGAATTTTAGTCCAAACTTTACCAGCTGCCACTGAGTTAACGCTGCAGTAGTAACTATTTTGTGTCAAGCAACTCCTTCGTAGTATTTTAGGTTTGGGCAGTAACATTGTCTAGATGGCATGGAGGAGCATAGGCTGTTAGACTGCCATAATAAAGCTGCTTCGGGTCTCTTTGGAGGAATGCTATTTAAATGATGCATGGGTCCTAAGAGTCCAGAGGTCACGCCAAAGCCACACTCCATTCCTAAGCACTGGAGTGCAGCTTTGGTGCAGCTTCCAGATTCTTAGGATGCATGCATCATTTAAACAGCATACCTCCAAAGAGACCCGAAGCAGCTTTATTTTGGCAGTCTGTAACAGGCCATAGTTTTTAAGAGATAGAGGATAATGGAGGAAGTTCTGAAAAAGAGGAAGACAATAGATCAGGAGGGTGAGAAAACAGAAGTGCCAAACCAGCTAGAGCCCTAAGATCCTCAGGAGAAGGCTTTCTCTCAGCCCTGCCACCATTACAGGCTCGCCTGGAGAGGACACGAGAAAGACCCTTCTCGGTTTCTGCTCCCACCTTTTGAAATGCCCTTCCATGGGAAGCTAGGCAGGCCCCCTCCTTGCTTTCCTTTAGCCAGCAAGTACAAACTGTTTTATTCAAGAAAGCTTTTTAAAGTCAAGCAAGACTGGTTTTATTTGGTGGGTGGTGGTCGGTTTAGATTATGTTGCAACTTTTGTATGTTTTAAATTTTAATTTTCTAGTGTTTTAATTAGGTTATTTTCATTGTTTTTAAAGATGTTGTTTTAATCTGTTTTTATATTTCGAGCTGCGTCAAAAAATCCCTTTTTGGGAGAAAGGCAGGATAGAAATAAAGTAAATAAAATAAAAATTGTCTTCAGAGAAAAAAAAAGCAGCCTTGGCCGAGTCCATCCCTCTGTAGGTTGTGGAATAACATTCTGTGCATCACGCAGGTACTCACCAGAATATCCCTTGCTTTGGAGGGCCATATTCACTACAGTCATAACATTTATTTATTTATTTAGGTATTTATACCCCACCCTTCAGCCCTAATGGCTCTCAGGGCGGCTTACAATCTAAAAGACACGAAACAAAAGGAGAAGGGAATGATGGAGGGAAAGGGGATGAGGTCCAGTGGTTCTTCTCTCCCTCTGAGGCCTGGACCAAGGCAGATGGATTGGAGGGAGGGCTCTTCCTTCTTCCAGGCTAGTCCTGATGGAACTGGACTTGCCTGGCGAACTCCCTCTCATGTGGTTGGTGTATGCATTTTGACCAAAGTTGCTTATCATGGTCCCATTTATCTGAAGCGGTTGGTTTCAACATAAGGGTTTGAAAGCTGAATGCAGTTACTATTGTAGAATTATTTACACCAATTGTTTCTAATTTTTACAAGTGCAACTTAAAGCTTTTTAATAGAAATGACTGGTTGTGTGTGTGTGAAATGACTAGTGTCCCAGATATATCCTGTCCCTTTTTCTTCCTTTCACATTTGTTCTGTCTTTACACAGGTCCTCACGCTGAAACCGCCAGTGGATGCCAGAACTTGCAGTGTGGTTTCCGTGCCTGCTGCCGCTCTGGTGAATGACCTGACTACTTACCATTTTCAGTCTACTTCATTTAGCTGAGCAGGCTTCCTCTCATGCACTTTACTTACAGCCCGCATCTTGTGTTAACAGTTCCCTTTTTGGAGTACACGTAGGTCCTTTTTGCTCCATAATTCAGGGTCTTATAAGCAAACCATGTAATGTCATGCCATTTTCACAGTGTTTCACTCTGATTTGGAAGGTGGGGGGGGGGTTTCTTTGTGCTGTGAAAAACTTATCAAATTGTTTTGACACTTCTCCCCCAATGTCTGGCACTTAATTTGATTTGTGTTTTTTGTGCTAAGCCCATAACATTTTTTAAAGCTCATGCTTAAATATAAACTTTACAGTGAATGTGAAATACATCTGAGTAACAATATATATTGATCAGTAGTGTTTTCTCCTCTGACCCTTCTAACCCTAGAGTTGTTCTACTACAAAATTAAGGAGATACCTTCTGTTTTATCACTGGCTTCACATTTTTTTAGGCTTGAAAAACCAAACAGTAAATGAAACATTCCCATCAGCATCGAAGTTTGTTAGTCTGACATGTTAACACAGCAGGCCAATGACTGTTTGCCACATCATTTTGTGGACTTCACAGAATAACTGTTTAATCGTAGTTGCATAGCAACCACAATCCCCTATATCTTCTATATAGACCCAATAAGGATGCTGGACTCTGAAAGGGATTTTTCAAGAAGTGATTTCTCTGCCATAAGAGCAACTGTAATAAATGAATAAATAAATAAATGCGGCTTTAAGGAATTCCTTTGTGACAGTCTGTTCATTTGTATGAGGGGACAGCGCAGGTTAATTGAAAAGGGCACTATTGATCTAGTAATTGTGTTACAGTCGGCCCTCTGTATCCGCAATTTTTGCATCCATGGATTCAACCAACTACAGTTTGAATATATATTCACACACAAAATTAAAAGTACCAAGGGCACACAACTGAAGTACATTTTTTAAAAAGTCCCCTGTTAAACTAAGATGACCAAAATGTTTTGCTGATTATTTGAAAAAGACTATTTTTGCTGTTTACCAATTTTTTTAAAAAAAATCTGTTATAGCTATTTATGTTTGAGTAAAATATTTTTCATCTAATATGGATGATTCTACTACTCTTATTTTGTATATTGGTCCTGGGTTTCTTTAATCAGGAAATAACAAGGAACATATAGGCTGTTGTTCACAGCTTAATAGTTAAAAGGATAGGTACATCTAGCCCTCTGATCTGCCACTCAAGAATAGCTTGCATGTAAGAAATTCGCTTTCTAAATGTTACATTTTAAGTTTAAACAACTGGTTACAAAGGTACCAGGTGTGTACAGCTGTTGGTATAAAGATGGTATACAATAGACAAAAGAGACTTGATTGTATATTTGACTGGTTAAATAATGACTTTAAAAACTTGAGTATAGATTTAATTTTGACAGGAAAGGATATTTTGTTCCACTGGTGAGGAGTTCTGGGAGTTGTAATCCAGTAATATAAGGAGGCTTATATGATCCCTTCCCCTCTTCTCTATGTTCTTCTAGTCAGGGCCAGCCTGAGACATTGCAGCAGAATAACATGACACAACATGCAGAGCAGGATGTGCAAGACATACACTTCAGTCCATGCCAGTGTTCTGTGCTTCTCCAAGCATCTACTGCCTAAAGTGACTGTCTCATTTTGCTCACTGGTAGTGCCTGCAGTGCTTTCACCATTGGATAAAATAAGCCAGACTTTAAATTACTTGTCATTTTCCATCGAGTCTGCCTTGACTTATGGCGACCCTAGGAGTGAGAGAGACTTCAGTGTGCCATTAGAGACTTCTTGGAATAAATACACCAGACATTAAGAAAACTGGTTAGAATTTGCAATTGAAACCACTGCAACTTATTTCATATTCTATATTTAATGTATAAAAATATAAAAGCGTCTGTTTAAAATACAAAACGACTCTTATTCAAATACTAGAAACAGCAGGTAAGATGCATAGAAATATTTGGGATAGAGAGTGTAGCAGGAATACTTCTATCTGTTACGAACCAATGAAGCAACATAAATCCACACTGAAAGAACATTTTTAGGGTAAGCATGAACATATACAGCTAATGCAAACTCTACATTGGGAATGTCAGTGCTATGAACTCCAGTGCTGTATACTGCTTCTATTAAAGGTGTAATTTCTGAAAATGCCATGTGGATAGGAAATCCTGACACCTGCAAGAAAAAAAAGTGATTATTATCTTATAGTATGAGATGTAATCTTGAGAAATACATGACCAAGTTGGAGGGGTGGGTGAAGAGTAGGAATAAGATGGAGTTAAGCAACTAATAGTGTACTAAATTCTGCAAATGTTTGCTAACCACACTTCCCCCCAGTCTTAGCCAGCATAGCTAACAATGAATGGTGAGTGTCATAGTTCAACAGCTTTAGGGCCACATGTTCCCTATACTAGGAGTATAGTTGATCTCTGGCTAAATAGTGTTCCTGTAACTGCCTCTGTTTATACTAAGAAAAAAATAAGTTGCAAATCACCGCTGTAAGCTACAGTGGTTAAAACTATTTATTAAATTGTCATTCCAGTTAGGTTTTTGCCAGTTCCTTTCTCTGAAATACAGCCTACAACACCTGGTATTCATTTCATTAGCAATCTTCCACCCAGCTTATCTTCCAAGGTCAGACAAGATCCGGTGCCGTTTATGTGACTTACAGAGCAGTAATGTCAGGAGACCAGGCCTGTTTTGGCTTTCTCCCCCCCCCTCCCCAAAATTATTAATTTTTCTAGAACATGTCTTGTTGTCAGCAAGGGCTGCCTCTGGTCTATTTGTCCCATAATAGTGAAATGAAGCACATGAGCCACGGTGGTAACCAGGCATGTAAAATGTAACTCCGAATCACAGAACCCAAAACTCAAGTCATCTTTCAAAACAGTCCACAAGAAAGTCACTGGTTCCAGTACAAACTGGAATGGAGAAATTCATTGTCTAAGTGGACCAAATTGAGCAGAAGCTTAATACAAATATCCACTGTGCTGAAAGGAAAGGTGCCATTGCAAAAGGATGTGGGAACCTTTTTGAACCAGATCTATGATCCCAATGTTGGTTTACTAGTTCAAGAATCAAGTTATGAATTTTCTTCCTAGTTCCCCAGGGAAAAGAAATCAACATAGTACCCTGTAATCTCCCAGCTGTTTCTGTAATTCTGCCTGATGGTCATCCTCCACATCTTTGCCCTGATTTTTTTCCAGCAGTGGCAAGAAGTGCCGAAGAGTGGAGGTGCAATATCTGTTCCAATGTGTCAAGTATCTTGGCCGCCATTCCATGATCTTTTCTTTCAATATTTTCTCAAGTCTAAATTTAAATAAAAACAGTTTTTAATTTTAAATTTTGCTGGCACATTGCAACACTCAAAAAGTAAGAAACCGGTTAAATATTTTGAGACTGACTTCTGCTCACAGCATCTAGTTTACAAAAGAGTGTTGGAAATACAGTTGGCCCTCCATATCTATGGATTTGGCATCGTCCGATTCAACCATCCATGGCTGGAAATTTTTAAACAAGTCCAAAAAGCAAACCTTAATTTTGCAATTTTATATAAGGGACATCATTTCACTACCCAACTATATATAATGGGACTTGAGCATCCACAGGGTGTTGTATCCATGGGGAGTCCTGGAACCTAACCTCAGCAGATACCAAGGGCCCACTGTAATTGGCTGGAATTCACTTAGTTCTAGTTTGAAGAAACCCATTAAATTGACTGTGAATGGTGAGTAAACACAAAGGTAAATCCAAAGGATTCAATGGCTCTGCTCTGGTCAGAACAAGCAATAGGATTTAGGCCATTAAACATTTAAGCTCCAGAAGTACAACCAGTTTCAAAATACCATGAACTATCAGATTTTAATAACTCCACATCTTCCATAGGAAATTGGTGGCAAACGGAGGTAAACCTTCTGAGTGGGGAAGGAGCAGGGCTTATGTGATGAAATGCTCTTCTATACAAAAAAATCCATATACCTAAAAACAATGTCAGGGAGAAAAGATCTACACTGGTTTTCTGACACAACAGATTTCTTTAAGCAGCTTTTTTTTTTAATAGAGAGGAATATTGGGTTAAGATTCCCACCTACAATGTAAAGTGGTATAGGCCATATAAAGACAATTACTGTTCGTGAGAATCAAATGGAATGTGAAGAAATTCTAAATGTGCTCATACATAAAATATAAGAAATATATAAAAAGAACAACTCAATAGGTTAAAAAGTCAACTGTCATCTGATAAAGAGTGCGGTTAGTGCAATTGAAAAACAGCAGATGACATTACCTGCCCTGTAGCTCTAATGCAGCTGCCTTGTCTACACGTCGGTAGAATAGTTCTTCTGGCTGATAAAATATGAAGATAGAAGATGTAATTTGGTGTTGAAGAAGTATGAAATATACAGTCTTACTGAAATACATTATGGTAGTTTAACCAGCACTGTACTGTATTTTCAAGACCCTGACAGAATACAGCTATCTTATTCTGAATAACACATATTCTGGCTCTGAATCTGACCTATAAAGATCTTTGGGCTTTATTATTAACAGAATATAATAGAGGAAGAGAGCATTCTTATTCAGGGTAAAATGAGAGGAGGATTCTATCCACATTGTCTGCAGGATCAGTTTTTTCAGCCCTGAGGAAGTCAAGGGGCACTGCTATAGTGCGGGTCTTTAAAGGTGGCAACCAACACCAATTGTCCAGAAATTAACTGGCAGCCAGTGGAGTGATTGAATATTTATGTAATATGAGCTTAAGTGCACCAATAAGCGGTATAGAAATGAACTTGCTATTTCTATTGTTATGACAGCTAAAGCAGTGTCAAGTTGTATTATTTCTGCAGTGTGGCAGCAGCCATAGTAAGACAAGACATTGAACAATTTTTGCCTCTGAGTTGACTTCAAACCATGGTGACCCTATGAATGAGAGACCTCCAAGTCACCCTATCCTCAACCGCCCTGCTTGGCTCCTGCAGATTCATGGTCGTGGTTTCTTTGACTGAGACTAACCATCTGGAATGTGGTCTTCATCTTTTCTTATGACCCTTCACTTTACCAAGCATTATAGTCTTTTCTACCAAGTCCTTTTTTCCTCATGATATGGCCAAAATACAACAACTGCAGTTTAGTCTTATTTGGTTCCTGGGATCTGTTCTAGGACCCATCTATTGGTCACCACATCTTAAATTAGTTGGTTGTCTTCCTATCAGCTTTCTTCGCTGTCTAGCTTTCACAATCATACATAGAAATGGGAAATATGATGCAACAGACAAAGCTAACCTTAGTATTTAATTATATGTCTCTGAGAGCCAGCATGGCGTAGTGGTTTGAGTGTTGCACTGTGATTCTGGAGACCAGGGTTCAATCCCCAGCTCGGCCATGGAAACCCACTGGATGACTTTGGACAAGTCACACTCCCTCCGCCTCAGGGGAAGGCAATGGCAAAGCTCTGAACAAATCTTGCCAAGAAACTCCCATGATAGTGTCAGCTTTAGTGTCACCATAAGTTGGAAATGACTTGAAGGCACAGAACAAACAAAAACAAACAAGATCTATCTTTATACTTCAGAATCTTGTCTTGTTCCTTCATAATGGCCCTTCCAAGACCTAGTCTTATGATTTCTTGGCTGTAGTCTCCACTCTGATAATTGAGCCCAAGAATAGAAAATAATGAACTATTTCAATGTCTTCATTGTCTACTTTAAAGTTATGGAAGATACTTTATGGAAAGTATAGATAGAACATTAATTTAAAATGGCAAACATTCTAGTACTTGGGATGAGCTAGTGAAAATGGATAGGAACAGGACATTTTGATTCAGATAATTACACAATATTTAACTCAGAAATGAAAGAAAGAGAAGAAATGGGGTGGCATTAATAGTGAGGAGATACAACAAAAACAGTCAAGGGATATCACACAGTGGTTCTCAAACTTTTTACACCTGTGATCCACACCTCCCCTCAAAACTACTATATATGAATAAAAATATTTTATAAGGAAGTAAAATCTTTCAGATTAGAAAATTTTTGTCTAAATTCAATACTTTGTATGAGAGAGTAAATAAGTATGTGTGTGGGTGAAAGAAAGAATGAAAGCATGACTGTATATATCTGAGAGCACTGGTGCATGTAAATGTGGATGTGTGTTAGACAGTATGTGTAAAATTTACACGCGTTAAATATTGAAGAAATTGTAACCTTTTTAAAATATACAATTTATAAATGTGTCAAGTATTGGGGAAAGAAGACCTGCAGCTCTGGATGGGACCCACCAGAGGCCATAATCCAGCCAGCTTCCCCACTCTCCTTCTCCCTAAGGTGACTGCTCCAAGCGCCCTCCTCACTTTTCTCTTCCTCTCCAGGAACCACAGGACCATTACATTAATCTTTCATGCAAGAAAAGTCATGCTCAAAATTCTACAGTAAAGACTTCTACAATATATGGAGAAATGCCAGATGTCCAAGCTGGACTCAGGAAAGGAAGAGGCACTAGGCATCATATTGCAACCATACATTGGATAAAAGAGTGCACCAAGAATATATTCAAAAAATCAACTTGTGCTTTACAGCAAAGCCTTTGATTGTCTAGATCACAAAAAACTATAGGTCTCTCTTAAAAGGGTGTGTGTGCCACAACATTTGATTGTACTGATGCAGTGACCTGTACTTATGACAAGAGACTACTGTTAGAATACAGAGAAACAGAATGATTTCCAAGTGACTAGGGGATCAGGCAAGGCTGCAGCCTATCACCCCATTCTGTATGCCAAAAATATCATATGTGGATCAGGATTAAATTTAGAGGAAGCAGGTGTGAAAATTGGGCAAAGGAACATCAATTCAAGATATACAGATGATGCCATACTACTAGCAAAAATACCAAAGACCTAGAACAATTACCAAAGAAAGTCAAAGAAGAAAGAGCTAAGGCAAGTTTACTGCTTAACATTAAGAAAACGAAAATCGTAACTACATCTATATCATTTTAACATATGAAAATCTTTGTGTTCTATAGAGTAAAATGTAATCATTAAAAGTAGTAGGGGAAAATCATAATAATTGGCCACTTCCTTTTATTCTAGACATGTCCTATACTTTCCATGACTGTGTTTCACATTCACCTATGTGCTGTAATAAGTCTGCAGCGTTATTTTACATACTGAGAAATTCTATTAAGTAATGAGTCGAAATATTAAACTAAACAAGAAGACAGAACAGAAAAATTGGAGTACCAGATATGAAGTAGACTCAAATGGAACAGAATGAACTATCTTTTGCTATATGACCAGCACATAAGTAATACTCAAACTCAAGAAAGTTTTAATACTTAATGTGATTTTAATGTCACATCTAATGCAATATTTAACTGTGTTATTTATTAATTATGTTTATATTGTATCTATCCTTTTTGTGACAATTTATTGTCATGTACAATAAATGTGAAATTAATTGAATTATTACAAAAGAAGAAGGAATGGAGTCCTGACTGGTTTCTTTTGCTGGATAACACAAGACACATGCATGAATGAGCCTATTTTCACTAAACCAAGTAAGTCTGCTTTTCCTAAGCCTGCAAAGTAAAAGTTCAGTTCAGGTATCCGTCTCAAATTCTCTTCCTCAAGAAGATCAAAACAACTGAAATAGAAAGTTCACAAATTTTATTTCTGTGCTAGAAAATACTTAAATAAAATTTCTATTACCTGCACACTAGAGAGGCCAGGAAATGGTAAGCTTCTTGAAAAAAAGGGTTTCCAGAATTTGGATTTAGTGACATCGAAGTTCATTCTCAGAGGGGAATCATACTGCTGAATATTGAACCAAACCTAGGACAGTACAAATTGTTAATTAATATCTCTTAATAGCAAACCAATGCTAAGTTTCCACTCTGGCTTGAAGAGCTACCTAGTCTTTGAGGCTAAAAAAGTTGTTTCTCTGCACCAACATATCCAGACTCATCCATGGCCCTTGCACTTACTTACTGGATATTGTGTGGTTTTGGACATTGTCTCTGATAACTGAACTATCATGCTTCCAAAACTTTCATTCATATCTTGGCTCCTTGGGCTCAAAGAGCTAGTTCTTGTGTTTTCTGAATGCTGGTCTATATCTTTATATTTCCTCTTTTTATATGGCATTAGAAATAATCATAGAACGTCTATTTACATATGTAAACGTATGTGAGTGCAAAACCTTCATTCTAATCTGGGTACTGAAATGTGGTAGATGACAGCAGTCCTAATCTAAAGCAGCTACGTAGCTGACCTGGATTTATATATATAAGTCATACCTTTCAAATGCAGGTCTCTGGAAGAATGGTTGACTTCCTTTATTATTATGAAAATATACCAAGATTCAAGTGTCCTACATAAGCTATGCATTTCATTTACCATAGGAATGTAAACTAAGTGGTGGCGAGGGGAAGGGGGGGATAATTTTAAACATTGTGACCTACACTGTTGTGACACAACAGACATCCCCAACCTTAAAAGGAATGTAATAGCAGACTCACATGAACATTATATCATCCTGTGAAGGTTAAGACTGTGTGTGTGTGTGAGAGAGAGAGAGAGAGAGAGAGAGAGAGAGAGAGAGGATACAGCTTTTAGGAACCTTTTATTACTGGCAGAATTAGCAAGCAGGAGTAAGGGGCATGGTAGTGTAAACTGGGAGATTTACAAGCGTCCTGGCTTTTCCAAGATTTCTAGACAAAGCTTGATCAAGTAGGAATATGTGGCTACAGACTGAACACTTGCTTTGTGAGTAGAAGGTCACCAATTCCATTCCTTTCTTCTTTAGTAGATACAGCCAATGTTGGATCTGCCTGTGACCTAAAGTGTCTTTGCTTAAATGGACTGCTGGTCAGAGTCATGGGATCTGCAAGGCAGCTTCATGCGTTCATAAGGTAAAAGACAGATACATGAATATGCATGACTTACATTGTCACAGGAAATTAAGCAGCCAACGCTTTTTAATGGGCAGAAAGCATCATATTGTCCATAGAAGCGGCCACAACTGGGATTCCAGATCACATACTGATTTTGTTCCCAAGTTAGTACATATGCTGTTGGTCCCTAGGGAGAATTTTGTTTAAAAAAGTCTCTTAGAAGATTTTTTTTACAGTGTAGAATCTATTTAAATTTTCTATGCAATAAAAAACATTAACAGCTAGCCAGAGACAGATGTAGACATACATAATCTTGTCACATAAACTGAAGCAGTTTCCCCGATTATAATCCCTGTGAAGGGTATGAAGCACACAGTAATGGACAGTATCTGCAATTTCTGTCAAGCACAGCTATTATCCTAGTTAAGCCACTAAAAAGGATAAAATACTGCCCCATTGCACCAATAGAGTTCTGTGAAAGTGCAAACCAAACACATTTTATAATCAACAGAAATTGGCAGAACAGAAAGATATGGTGTTAGATATTTTGTATCCAATGACTGAGAATTAACGAGTTCATTCTAATAACAAGATTAGGCTCCAACTTATTCAGACTGGAATTTTCACACTGCTGTGAAAGGGGCTGGATAATCTAACCTATTACACAATTGAACTTTAGGATGTTGCATGTGGCCCCCACTCCACAGTTTGGGTTTATTTTACCTTTAACAGAGTATATTATGGTTTAAAGGTTTTAAAACGTTGTTCAGGTGCAAGTAAGGAAGCAGCTTGCCACAGAGCAGATTGTGTCTGACGTTAAGACTTAGTGTTATGGATTAAGATTCCCCTGGTTTGACATGAATGATGAATTACAAGAGGACTTAAGTTTTTTGTTGTTACTTATTGTCAATTTTTAATATTTTATTATTTACTTCATTTATTTACTTTGTTTATATGCCGCTTTCCTGGAGTGGGATCTATGGCAACCCTATGAATGAGAAACCTCCAAGACCTCTACTTATCCAAGAGCCTCTAAGAGACACAAATAGACAAGTTATGCTATGTGAGTTAAATATAGGATATTAATACTGACTTAGGGCTGAAACAGACGACCCTGAAGGGCAGCTTGAGGCCACCCCTTCTGAAGATGGATTGGAGCTGAGGTGAACACACACCACAGCCCCAATCCATCTTGCTGCCAGCCAAAAAATGAGCAGCAAAGAGCTGCTTCTTTTTGGACGGGCAAAAAGGTGGCTTTTTGTGCCCCATGGGTGGCTTCAAGCCGCTCTGGCGGTGTGCAGCATGTAAATACCACACCGCCGGAACACCCAAAAGCTGGCCCATGTCTGAGTGCCAGTGAAACTTCTGGGTGTCTTAGGGGCATGCCACATCTGTACACCATGGTCCAAGCCAGCTGGAAGCCATCTTTTTATGACCGTCTGTTTCACCTCTTTCTCTGAAAGTAACTTCCAGGCTCAGCATGTCCAATAGTAAGGTATTATGAGTTTTAGTCTAAACCATCTAGAAGTCCAAAGGTTCCTTACCTTTGAGATAGTGGGTCTGAATTGCTTTGAATCTTCATAGAGCTTGAAAAAGTTCTTTTTTGGACTATAACTACCTGGATTCTGTTTGAGCGTTCTAGAAGGTGTAGTCCAAAATAGTAATTTTTCCAAGCTCTGGATGCTCTTCATCTTGAACCCTGTATGTCTTGCTATGGGGAAGGGGAATGCAGTAGAGAAGATAGCCAGAGCCTACAGCTGAACACAACTTGGCCAAATTTTCATGTTCCCTCAATGTCAGATTTTTCTTCAACAAGAACATTCCAACAGGACTCTGCTTAACAAAGAACAGAGCATAATTGTTCACTGTACATATGAGGCAGGTCTACATAATAATAATAATGTTTATTTGTTTATTTACATGACAATGAAGGGAACATACATGGAGCAGTATCCAAGTACCACCAGTTCTTGTGACACAAAACTGTTTTATTTTATTGATTTTATATTTATATAAATTATATATATATATAAAATATTAACATATTTTATTTATTTTATTTACTACTGTAGTAATTACTACTGACAGATCTTAATTATTCAAGGTTGTAAACCAGGCCCCCTGATCTATATTAATGTTTATCTCCCTCCAAATCTACCAGAACCTCTTTATAAATTTGGCCTAAACTGAAGGATTGGTTTGATATTCTGTTGTACAGACTACACTAATCCCTTTGCTTTAATCTGTGGTGATTTTAATGCTAAAATAGACAGTGACTATTAGATGATTTGAAAAGTCTCAAGGGATTTTTAAGGGAAGTTTTAACATTTCTTCAAACTTTGCAAGGTAAGTTAACAAGTTTGGTCAAGATCGTATCTCTTATGAGCTAAAATATCAGCTCATCTGACTTAATGATACCACACTCAAAAGTCAGTTTATATATAAAATTGATAAAGGAGCCAGTGTGGATGATTATATTTTAGGGTCAGGCATTATTATTCAAGTGTGATTCTATTTAATGTGAAGACCAAGATACTATCATAGATGAAGCATTTGCTGCATAATTTGTTAGGTCCTTTTTAAAATTTTATCTTAAAATATTTTGCCAGCACAATAAAATCTGACCATTTTACAGCAAACTGTGAAGGAATTTTATTTTCTAATGCATGTGCAAGTTTGCTTAGACGTCAACAGGAAGCAACTTACTTCAGGAATAGCATTTCCAATTAGAAGCCAGGCTTTTTTGCCAAGAGCAAGAAAATAGTTACACAAGAGCACAGCATGTTCTTCTTCATCTCCAGCCAAAAGATCAAGGAATTGCTAGCAAAGGCAAGTAAACTTGTATTAGCAGTATCATTAATACTTCTAGTTTATTCCCACTATTCAGGATACATCCCCCATACTGTACTGCCTTGTTTGACTGGAAATGTCCTTATGGACCCCCAGACATTAGCTCACTTCAGACAATAGCTAAGGAAGCTGAATTATAATTTGATTTGTCTAAATTGACAAACATTGCTCCAACCTACAGAGCTGTGATACAGACGATGATACAGTCTCTGCTTTCAGTTGGGAAAGTTCACCTTATGAACTAGACGACATAAAACTAAATGCCAGGTGAAGGGGGAAAATGTATGTTTCCATTATTATGTTTTTGTTTTGTAATTCTACCACATTTTAAAATTACTGTTAGACAACATGAATGGTGTGTAAGCATCAGTAATCTGGGATACACATTTCTGTAGGAGGTGGTGGTTTTTATAATACTTCTTAATATATGTGTATATTATGTGTATGTGTATGAGAGACTGTCTCTGCCCTAGGTCCAAAACTATGAAACCTAAATACCTGAAACATGTATGAAGCATTAAGACAACTTTCAGGCCTCTCACTTACATCTGAAGTACTCCATAAATCACAAATTCCAGCAAATGATACAGCATCAGGTAAGAAAGGAATCAAGGCAACGTAGCGTGCCACTAGCTCCTAGAAGAAACAAACAGAACATCAGCTCCCATCAATGTAGTACTGAAGCTGCTGCTACTATGGCATGTTTCCCAATATCTTTAGCATAGCAAAATTTGTTCTTTTCTTCCCATCCGCTGGCCCGTTCCTAGCTTTGTCTAGGTTTCTACAAGACATTTATCAACCTCCACCTTTCTTGGGATACTTTCTTGCTGAGCCAATTTGTGATAAATCTGGCATTCATTTTAGTTCAGTTTGAAAGTTGAATTTTAGTAAAGCCAGCAAGAACATTCATGCTACTCTCTGTGAGGACTGAAATAAAGAAAAAGCGAAATGTTCACAAATCAAAATACCAAGTTACAACTTTTCAGCTGAAATTCATGCTGGAATCCTGTTGGCAAACTATGTTGCCATAACCATGCTGGTATAAGTGGCAGTGGCAGCAGAAGGAAAAAGGCTAAAGGTAGAGCAGCCATGGCAGGAGGCATTGGAGAAGGAGGCTGCTCAGAGCCAGAAGATTTTGCCTACAATCCTTCACTATTATTGTGCTGATGTAAAAGTTTCCAGATGTAAAAGTTCTGTGCTTACTGCAAAGATTCTTATCCCACCAGATCAAGGAAATTTGGTCTGTTATGGCTACACCTTCTTACAAAACTACCCTTTTCATTAATTTTCACCAAACCTCCCTTGTGGGTGTCCAAGGGGGAATAAAATTGCACTTCACAACACTAGGAAACACCTTACTCCCCTACACCCCCAAATACTTACAGAAGTTTCTTGTGGATTGTCTGCATGAAGCTGTAGGAGTTCCTCTGGTGGGTTCAGAGGTTTGATGTATCTTGTAATAAATACTGTCTTTCCATTGATGTCAATTACTGTTGTCAGACACTGGCGGTTTGGAAACTTCAGAGCACATTCAGCTTGGTATCGTTCAGCTGCTTGGAGAAGCTTCTCATCTTCTTGGCTGTCAAACTTATAAAAAATGAAAATTTTGCTTACTAATGTCATTCAGTGGAGGGCCAATGCCTCTGTTACCTCCTGTTCTTGATTATTGTAATGTGCTCTAAGGCGGTCTGTAGGAGCTCCTTTCCCCGCCAGATTGGGGCCTCAGCTGCCAGAACAGCAGCCTCTGGAGCCCTGATCTGCTGCTTTCAGAGCTTCTTCTAGCGCTGCGGAAAGGGTTCTCTATGCACCCTCGCGCGGCTCAAAGACGTCACATCCTCGCCACCCCATTCGGAGGCGGCACGTTCATGACGTCGTAATGGCGGCCCTCGTGTGGAACAGGTCCCACCATTTTGTACAGACTCGATCTGTACTAGGGTTAGGGGCCTCCAGAAGGGACGCCCCTTTCTAACCCTAGTACGGACCCAGTCTGCACTATTATGTCCGTCTGTAACGGGCCTAAGTGAGTTTGCCCTTGAAGATCATTTGAGAATGTCATCTGGATCACAATACTACAAACATGTTTCTTACAAAGGTGGGACAGAGGGCTCCACTTTCTCCATGTCGCCCAGTTCTATCGACTGCATTGTCATTTCCATGCAGAATTCAAAGTGCTGGGTATGACCTATAAAGGCCTAAATGGTTTGGAACCACATTACTGGAAAATCTCTTTCCTTTACATAATCCTTCCTAAGAACTAAGCTATTCCAAAGACACACTACTTGCTGTCTGCCAAGTAATCATTAAGTAGATTTTCGTGGCAGCACTTGATCTCAAGAGATCTGTCCTGCTTCTTCAAAAAGCAACCACAGTCTCTTTTCCCCTCCCTACTAATAAGTCAAGACCAGCAGCCAATTTTTGGAGCAAGGACTCCAAGACACTGAGGTTCGACAAACACAAAGTGAGGCTAGAAGGCACCAAAAAGAACAGGATCCATGCAGATGCACTCAGATTGCCAACCCTTTCTTTCTTCTAGCTGGCTCTGAGGAACACTTGTTTGCTTCTGACTTGGGCAAGCATATTTGTACTTTTCTTACTACAGTAGTAACATTTTTTTAAAAAAATCATGACAAAAAGATGCACACAATTTTTACATTATCTGAATATATACTTTTTGTGTACTACAGCAATGCAAACTATTTCTAAAATGGGGGGAGACAGTTGCACAATACAAGCATTAACCAATCACCACTATCATACACAACCATTTTGTACCTTCTTAAGCATTTCATTCATCTATCCAGATCAAGGAAGGCAAGTAAGAAGAGAGACAAAGATGTGAACAATATAAAATAATGTGCAATAATGTGAAAAATCAACCGTGTTAAATAATTAAAAACATACAAATGCAGATTCAATTATTTCAATTTATTGAAAGCTTAGAATTAAAATATATGAGAAACAACTGAATATCAGGCAGTAGTCTGGGATTCTGAGAGCTGAAGTCCAAAATCCCTTCAAGAGCACAGTTTGGCGACCACTGCTCTATATGTTTGCTCAGAAACCAAGCCACGATAATATCTTTAAGCAGAACATTACAGGTTGTTTATTTTGATGTTGGCCTTGCTGTCTTTGATGAATTACAGCTCAGAAATAGTCTCCCTGAAATTTTAAAATCATAAGTAGAAATAAAATTTGAAGGGCTTTACCTTTTCCCGAATAGATTCTCCAGGAATGAGCTGGGGTTCAATTGTAACAAACAATGACAGAAAAGAGCCTTCACTAATATTTCGAAAGGAATCATAGCCTCTTTCAATTCCCATATTTTTCCCTTTACTATATCCAAGAAGAACTGGGGGAATATCTATCTTGAATGTACCTTCAATCTAAAAAAAAGCAAAACAGAATTGTTTCTAAAATCAATATTTAGCTTAGAATTAACAGTCAAGAACAACAAATATTTTGTTTTGTTGTTAATAAAACCAACATGGGCAATGTGCAGTCCTCCAGATGTTGCTGACAGCAACTCCCAACATTTCTTATTACTGGCTCCGTTAGCTTGGGCAGATGGGAGTTGACAGTTCAACAGCTTCTGGAATGCTGAACTTTGCTCAGCCTTGAATAAAAGGATTTTTATTTTGCAACTATTTTCTGAAACATGTTCTGTACTTACTCTTCCTTGAAAATACACTGTTGTAAATGGAATCCGAACTGATCCAAGCCAGTGCTTCTCAGTGCGAGTGTGGATGGCACCAGTTTCCCTTTCACGATCATCCTAATAGAAGCCATAAAATCTTGACAAGCATTTGCAAAAAGAACATGCCCAGTTTTCTTATCTCCTGGTAAACTCCCCTGCATACTCAATTTGGGATTAAGGAATGACATTTAATTCATAAAAATATATAACTATATTTTTATGAATTAAATGTCATCCCTTAATCCCAAATTGTATAACTACAAGTGACAAGACAAGCTGACACTACGCTATCAGAGAAGCTAATATGTTATAGCTGATTTACAACCAAGAAGTCAGAAGTCCATTTTTTAAAAAAGTTTATTTAGCAAACTCCCAAGGAAGGGCTTGATTGATAAAGCAAGCAAACAAACAAACAAACAAACAAAAAACCCCTACAATTCTCAGAATCACATAGCACTGAACCATGCCCATTAAAGTGGTGTCAAACTGCATTATTTCTGCAATGTGACACCTATTGAGCTTTAGAGTGAGGGAACCTTTGAAGGAGTCTTCGGTAGGTGATTATAGGATATAAATTAGGCATATTTGGGAGAAGGTGTTCCATCAGATACCAAAGTCCAATATCATTGGGGCAGAGGGATGTTTAATGGATGTGCTGTATCTTGAATACTATTCTGTGTCTTCAAGGTGTTCTTAATTGTTTTAAACAAGTATTTTCATTGGAGAATTTGTTATTTTAACTTTTGTACTATACAGTATATTGTTCTAGCAACTTTTAACTTAAATTGTAATCTATTTTGGACCTATATTGGGAGAAAAGGGGTTGTAACTTAAATTGCTTATTTTATTTTATATCCTGCTTTCTCCCAGTAGGTTATAAATAAATGAAATAAAAGGCCCAAGCCATTAAGTACTCTGTAGATTTAAAACCAGTGTTCTGAACTGGGTTTTGAGCAATGACAAAGATTCCTGTACTCAGTCTAAACAGGAAAAAAATTTCTTCCAACCCTTGTATAGGATGTTACCTATAAAGGGTTTTAAAGGTAAAACTACCGAACTACAGATCACCCTGAAAAGGCGGGCTGGAGCCACCCATTTTTACTCCTGACAGAGGCTGCACTAACCAAACAGTGCAGCCTCCATCAGGACTGGTTCTTTTTAGTCTCTGCGGTGGGCGCCATGAATGTGCCAATGGCACACTCACGTGCAGCGATGAAACACATGTGGTGCCACATTTAGACACTTTGCTGCACTTGTGTCACCATGGCAGCCCCCACGTGGACGGCCACACTTTCTGGCAGTCTGCACCAGGCCTACTTCCCCATTTTGTCTCCGTCCTTATATCTTCTACCTGGACCCCGTATAGACCAGTGCTTAAGTATTCAGACTGTTAAGTGTTAGCATGCCAAACTAAATCTACAACATATATAATAAACTGGCTATTAAATCCTGGAGGAAATTTTTGCTTTGCAGAGTTGTACTGCAATCTGAGGTCTCACTAGGGCATGGATATCAGCATCTTGACTTCTTATGATACAAAACTAATATAATGCTTTAGATGCTTTGCTCACCTCTAACACATCATACAATACTTCATCAAATATGTTAATGAAGATGTCATCCTTTACTGACTGCAGGCTGGAAGTGCTGTAGTTACCATCAGGAGCTCTAGAACATTAAAAAACACACAGAAAAATGTCCAAAATAAAATATTACACAATTTGCAGTCACACATATAAAATGTCAAACCATGACACATTTTCCTCCCTTGCCCTCCTTTTCTTTCTCTTTTCTTTCCTACAGATTTCCATAAACAACAATCTGTAGGAATTGCTGTCAGGAAAGCTGATGAGATTGGCTTGGGGGCATGGCACAAGAAAAGCCCACCAGGACTGTCTCACACAATGGTTAAGCAGAGTTCAGATATTCAATGGGTTGTCTCCTCTCCTTCTCCCATCTCAAAAAAGTCTCCCTGAGCAGCCAATAATTTAAATGTGAGAAAGAAAAGAAAATGCAGTAATGGTGGGGCGGCCTAGTACCATAAAGCTAGTGAGAAGTAAAGCTGAAGCCAGGGGAGAAAACTCAGGGTGGGGGGAATGGGACCCCTTTCCCAAACAAAAATTCTGCCCTCCAAAACAAGAATTCTACTGCCTCCATTAAACTTTCCTTCAGTCCCCAAATTTCTAGCATTGCAGTAACTTAAAACTTCAGCTGAGCATTTAGATATATGGTTTAGGTATACAAAGAAAAGGGGCAGTCAAAGTTACCAAGGGAAGGCAAACACAGCAAATATGAGCTCTAGGTAGGAACAATTTCCAGTGTCTCAAGGGCCCATTCACACTATATATTATTCCACTTTAATTGCCATGTTCCCACTGGATTTGTACTCTGACCACTAGAGCTCTCTGGCTGAAGATTCTAAATCCCTCTCCAAACTGCAAACCATAGCACTTAAACATGAAATAATAGCACTATACTTTCATGATATGAATGGGTTTGCACTCTGTGCAATGCTAGAAATTTAAAGTCTTCAGGAAAAGATTGGAGGACAATACCCTTATTTTGTCCTTCCTGTAGGTCTATCTCAAGTGAAGCTCCATCCTCACCTTAACAATGTTTTTGACTTCAATCCTTTTACTTTCTCCCTTACAAATTGAATGCAAAAGATTCAGGTTTGCAGGACTAAACAAAGAGAAACTTCATGGTGAATGATATACACAGAGCAACTTAAATGCTTGTCCTGGAGAGGTTATCATCTTTCATACTTCATAGGCCAGAACTAAACAGTTTAGTAGATGGACTTGCACCTAAATGGAAGTTGAAGCTCTTCATTCCAGTTTGGATTTGGCCCTTCAGCAGTGGTGGTCCGACACACTGTTCTCTGAAAAGAAACTTCTACGAAAGGTCGGACTGAAACCTACACATTGAACAAACAAAAGGTGCACTTTTTGTCAAAGCTCAGAGCAGTTATACGTAAAAATAAGTTAAGGATACATATACATAAGTAGGTATAAGGCTGTGCAGCACTTCCATCTTTTGATCACTCTTCAGGCTGCATTTATTTGGAGAATACATGCATCCAAAAATCAGGGTTGCCAGGAACAGAGACTCCTTGGCACCAAGGAATAGGTTAAGTAGCTATTGCTGTTGGTATGAAGGGCTGGGAGAAGATAATCCTGTTTCTGGCCTCAGCTTTCAACAAACCAAAATCTGACATAGTAGGATAATTGCCTTTTCTTATCTTGAAACCAGATATACAGGAAATATCAGCAGAGCTCTGTAATGCTTCTTTTAAACTTCGTTATTTTTGTTGTGTTCCTTCAAGTTGTTTCTGACTGACAGAGATCCAAAGACAAACCTTTCACAGAGTTTTCTGAGGCTGAGAGTGTGTGACTCACCCAAGGTCACTCACTGTATTTCCATGGCCAAACAAGGATTTGAACCATGGTCTCCAGAGTCATAGTCCGATGCTCAAACCACTACACCACACTCGCTCTGCTTTTAAGCTACATTTTATAAATAGCACTGAAGATTACTACACATTTGCAAATTGAAGGTGCACAACAACAAATCTTTGTTATGCACTGTATTAGAGACAGATTTGGAACTAGGTGTTAATATTCTGCTGTTGTTAAGCATGTATATCAAGTTCTTGGGAAAGGATAGTGTTTCCATTAATTTCAGGTTAGTATATGGAATATTGGCACAAGTTCTAAACTGACAATGTTTTGAGGAGTTATAAATTTCTATACATGTACAGTACCTCCAACTGTCTGTTGTACATTTTGCTGTGTTAAAACCTGGAATTGAAATCCATTCAGTTGGCATTATTACCACTTGATGTGTAATACTGTGAGATATTTAGCCTTCTCTGTCAGAGAGCTCTGGTGCCACAACAAACTACAAATTCCAGAATTCCATAGCACTGAGCACAGTTAAAGCAGTGTTAAACTGTATTATGTCTGCAGTGCAGATAAGACCTCTATCAGCTTTGCATATCTGCATCATTTTTTTGCCTATTCTTCATGGCAAAACATCAATAAAATAAAATAAAATAAAGCAACTCTGACAGGTGCTTTTGCAAAATTCCCCCAAATTTATTTTAATAGCTCCTTGGTATTCATGATGCCATTTCTTTACATGTGCTCTCCAAGAAATTCTGGGGTCTTCCAAAAATAGACATATTTAATCTGACATTATATAGCACTGGAACTGCAAACAGGTGGATTCCTTTCAACAATTTATGTGACTTCAAGGGGCAATGAATAGCATCACAGCAAAGGGAGTTTTTGCAACCAATAAGTACTACCTTTCCCCCCCCCTGCCACAATGACAATATAGTCCACCTCTACAATAGTCAGTATTTTGTGTACATCAAATGGTCAAAATATCAATTAAATCCATTCCGGTTCCAGCATACAACACAACTAAGTGTATAAAAGTTAAAGGGCTTGAATACTTCTGTAAGTCACTCTATATGTTGCAGTACAAAAATACTGAAGTTGTTTCTATACTGCTATTTGAATTTCAAATCTCTGAATTTATTATTAATTTAATAAAATAAATAACCAAATTGGAAAACATTCTAGGAGAAAAGAATGAGGGCATTCCAACTTACTTGGTTAAATGCCCAGTCCACACTGTGTGTTGGGCTCTGAGGAGTTGCAGAAGCAGCAAACATTTCATTGAAGGACCATGATGATTTAGAAGGCTGCTGAAGTTTGCTAGAAAGAAAAACATACACAACTGTGAGTGAGCTTTCAATATGACCATGAAAAAGCATCCACATGACAGAAGATTTTTGCCAAAATTGTGAAATATCTTTGTGAGTTGTGGGATAGAAAATTTTCAACTGTTATAGATTCCCATGGATATTCCCCCCCCCCAATAAAATGCTTTCTTTTATAAAGTTAACCAATATACTAAATTATAGCAAGAGTTAAAATGAAAGTGACTAAACTTGTAACGAATGTCTCTCCCACAACTCAAGGGAATTCCCAATTCCTGAGAAGCATGCATGTGTCTATAATAATAAAATAGTGTGCCTGCTTGTCTGTGGCAGCCATAACTCTTTTTGTGACATCATGGTAGACATCTAAAATATGAAATAAATTTTTCAACTTGTCATCTAAGTTGCACTGCCATGTTTCAAGTTTCACTTCTACATGGAGTGAGTGGTTTTGGGTACTACAATCAGGAAAAGGGTGCAAATGTAACTGTAATAGTAAATCCAAGGATTCCTGCAACTGAAAAGCAATTTAAGAAGCAATTTCTCCCTTGAAAAGCAACTCCTCAAAGAGAGCAGAAGAAGAAGGCAAGCAGCTTTAAAACAAAAAGGGAGAGCGATAATCTAATTGGCAGCAGTAGAGAGATCTTTGGGGCCAGATAATTTTATGGTTAAATTTATTACTATGAATATTGACCACTCAACACAAAAATTGATTAAACTGATTTCTGACCACTGATGAAATCAGGTTTTAAATGATGATGATGATGACAGAAGTTGGTTCTTTTAAAAAAGTTACAGCCCTCAAACACTTGAGCAACCTGGAAAGTGACTCCTAGCCTTACTGCAGCTGAGCATCCTTGCAGCAGGGGCTAGCATGACCGCATAGTGAGAGATGGAAAAACACATATTCTTATTGCTCAACCACTTCTCAACTGAGGGAAAACTTTCTTGGACTGAATAGTTGTCACTATACGACAGCAAGTAAAACTGTACGTCAAAGCACGCTGCAGAAATCCGTTTGAGACCTCTTTAATTCTCCTAGCTCAATGCTAAGGAATTCTGCAAACTGTAGTTTTGTGAGACATTTAGCCTTCCTTGTCGGAGAGCTCTGGTGCCACAATAAACTACATTTCCCACTGAGCCAGGACAGTTAAAGCAGTCTCAAACTGGATTATTTCTGCAGTATGCTTTGGACCTGTAATCAAATAAAAGCAGCATCATAACAATACTGTTTAGTCTCCTGTTCTAAGGAGATGAGAACAGTTTCTACTTTACAATCTTTTTGCTGGTATGCAAATATTTTTTTTATTTTGATAGATTTTTGAGAACTGAAGCTTTTAAAGAAAGAGCTTTTAAAACTGCTTTTTATCATTTTAACTATGGTCCGCAATACACTGCAGAAATAATCCAGTTTGGGAACACTTTAACTGCCCTGGCTCAATGCTAGGGAATTCTGAGAACTGCAGTTTTGTGAGACCTTTGGCCTTCTCTGTCAGAGAGCTCTGTTACTGCAATAAACTACAATTCCCAGGATTCCCTAGCACTGAGCCAGGACAGTTAAAGCAGACTCAAACTGGATTATTTCTACAGTGTGTTTTGGACCTATGTTTTCGATTGTTTTAAAATATGGTTGGTGGTTTGATTCCACTGTAATGTTGATACTTTGTATGTTTTAACAATACTGTATTTTAACAACATTTAACGATGTTGTATTTTAGCTGCAATGAGTCCCAGTTTTGGGGAAAAGGCAGGATGTAAATAAAGTCTAATAATAGTTTTTTTAAATGTATTTGATAATTTACAAAGATATTAACAGCATCTTAAAAGGCTGTATTGTAGTATAAGTATTTATATGTAGCTTTCTCATCAAGAGTATCCAATAAACTTGTTGAAGTAATGGAAGGCAGAGGGAATAGCTTTTTGCACAGACAAGAATTAGTGGGGTGGGCTGGTTTTTGTTTTTTAAACAATCTAGTTGGCAGCAGTAGCAAAATCTCTGGAGCCAAGCTATACCCATCTTTCATGCACTGCTGCATGCACTGAATCCCTGCTGCCACAGTTGCTCAAAAGGAACAAAATTCACAGAACCCTATAGAGATATGCTAAGGTGCCCCTCTTGCTCCAGACACACACAATGCATGGTCCTGGATGACAATCTGCACCTCCCCACCTATGCCAAAGGTTGCATCCAGACAGTTTAGCGGGATCAGCTATTTATCATATAGGGGAGAGGGAGATGTGTGGACATCTATGTTTACACCAGCTGCATAGGGAAAAGCTTGCTTCAGTGTACACATCTTTCTTGTGGTGCCCATGCTGTAGCAGGCCTGGGGGCCACTTTTGTGCCCAGTACTATCCAAAGGCCACAAAGCCTATAAAAAACAAACAAACCTATCATGGCCAGACAACCACCTCTGATCCTCATGACTTTGGACTGTTAAATAGTACAGATACCTGTTTAAAAGGCAAACTGCTTTGACTGAAGGTTTTCCAAAGAAACAATTCACCATCTTTCTGTGCCGAAGATCAGTTGGAGGAATCTGGAGGTGTCTAAGACCACAAAACTTCACTGGGGGGGCATGCAGTACCATGACTACACTTTGCGCACCATGTGCTACAGCAAAGCAACCTTCCTAAATAAGCTGCCATTTTTAGCACACAGGGCCCAATTTCATTTCTCCCGTGGACTGAGTTCATTTGTTTTTTAATCATAATAATCTCACACATCCTGATTAATAATGGAAAAGAGAAATTAGTCTGGCTAGCTTTCTTAAGAAAAACTGAGTGAAAGCTTTATACCTCCCAGCTGGCTTTCTGACAGGAATCTCATAAGCTCTAGTGATGTTCACCAAGAGGTTTATGTCACCATCTGAAAGGTTCTGCACAGTTACTTTCTTCCTCTCCTTTCGTCTTGGTTTTAAGGGCCGTTTTGCCTCTGTCAGTTTGAACAGGCTGAGGCCCAAAATGCTAGGCATAAGAAAAGTGTAATTAGAGATTTTCACAGTTTGTCATTATTAAAATAGGCAACAGTTTGCATTAAAAAAAATAAAGCAAAAACATGCAGTGGAAATTTATAAAGGAAATATAAAACAGCTAAATGTGTATGATACAGTTGGCATCTAAGCTATGATAACAGTGTACAAATCATGCCTGTTTGGATGCACAGATCATATCAAAACAACCATCTACAGAGATACAAAAATGAATATGTGTAACAACATACCCTGGACCTTCAGAACTTAACAGAAGGCAAAGCAGAACAAAAAGAGAAACAAAGAATAAAAGGAAAACAGTTATATGGATACAAAATCAATCAAAATAACATGCATGCATATAGCAAACTAGCTTAACACAAAACATCCAAAAATAACATAAAAGACCAAATGTAATCAAAGACAAATTCCCTTATTACCATATATAAAGAGATTTTTTCCTCCCTCCAATAGGGTTTTCCTTGTGGTGGGTGACGCTGTAAAGTATTCCAATGTTTTCTTGCCCTAATAAGTTGCAATTATCTAAGAAGTTTCCCAGTCTCTTGTAAATCACGTTAAGACCAACATTAAAGTTGAAGGTGGAGCACAAACTAGTATCCCATCAATAACCTGAATCCAGGTTATATAGACACTGTAAATTCTGTAACGCACACTTACAAAATGGAATACGATTTTGCATTTTAGAATGCTATTAAGTCCAGAAACCTACATACAATTGCAAAACGTCTAGGATGAAAGAACTATACAGCCGGGTCTACACAGCTAAAGGGATTTTCAACATGTGCTGATAAAGAGCAGCCAAAAGTCCCGCCACAAAGCAAACTGGATCAAACAACTGAATCAGCTCTTTTCAGAAGCAGAATTTTATTTTACTCAGTAAAAATAATTAAAGATAAATTCATTCACTGCACCCTGCCTTATCTCTTTGTCTTCTCATTTCGAATTTAAAACTGAGTGCACACTGCTGCTCAGTTTTCCAGCCAGCTGGAGAGAATAAAGCCTCCTTCTAACCATCCATCAAGAAGCCAAGCCCTTCCTCCAGTCCATCTACCTTGGTCCAGGCCTTGGAGTGGAGAAGATCTGCTGGACCGATCCTATTCCCCACCACCACTCCCTTCTCCTTTTGTGTCGTGTCTTTTAGATTGTAAGCCTGAGGGCAGGGAACGTCTGACTAAAAAATTATGTACAGCCTGTGAAACTTACAGCAAGCTTTATAAATAAAGGATAATAATAATAATAATAATAATAATAATAATAATAATAATAATAATATAGTTGGAGCATGTACTCTAGCTGCTGTGAATCAAGAGGCAGAGCTGAAATATGTGCCACTGTTGCTTGATGCAGTGTGCTCTGACTAGTCCTCAACTTGCTTGCTCAGCTGCATCAAGACTTACACTACAACATGCTGGCTCAGTAATAGCAAGAACCACCCTGTAAACAGTGTAAGGTGAAGAGGCCAAAGGGGTGTTAACAAGGGCTGTGGCAGAATCATGCAGAGTGGGATGGAAACACAGAAAGGTCAGGTCACCTTTGCTGGTGAAAATAGAAGAAAGGGGAGTATCTGTGGACAAAACTGGGTTAGTATGTAGGCATGTGTGTGCTATTTGAAAGACAAATGCCTTGTGGTTACCTGGCATTGTGTGTGTGTGCGTGTGTGCGTGCTTTCAGTAGGAAGCTCTTTCATTCATATGGAAGGATGTGTGGTCACATTTCAATTCCACAGTATTGTAGGATGGTTATTCATGAATACACTAAGCATAGAGCTGTATGAATGAGGGAGAAAGAAAGGAAGAGTGTGTGAAAGGAGCAGGGGAGAAGGTAATAGCAGTAAAGTAATATGTTGTGGTAGACATATGTGTCATTGAGTTTAATTGCACTCACTTCCAGGTAAGTGTTGACAAGACTATTACCCTGTAAGATGCCATGTTAAAATCTCTTAGGCTCATGACTACACATGTAACTAAATGACATACTACTACTAGCACTATTATTATCATTCTTTCAGCATACGCATGTGCTTTCAGTCACAGGTATAACAATCTCTTTAAGAGCTTTTAAATGTTTAATGAAAATGGCTTAAATTAGAGATGAATGTCTTGAATAAAATACAGACAGCTTCAGAGTTCTGCAGCATAAATGGTTTCGGTTGTCTTTCAAGCGTCCAGCAGATGGTACTATTTAGGCTGATATGACAGAAGTAAAACAACTGATTCAGGTTACATGGCTCATACAATTCCCCAATTCCAACAGCTACACTGGTTACCAGTCTGTTTTCAGGCACAACTCAAAGGCGCGTTACAGACCGCCTGAAAGTGGCAGTCTGCCACCGCCTCCATTTCCGCCGCCAGGAAGCTGTAGCCTCCTCCAAACGGGGAGGCTTTCTGGCGGCGGAAAAAGAAGCCGCAAAAAGCGGCTTCTTTTTGCGCCGCGCTTGCGACGCATGAGTGCACAAATGGCGCACTCGTGACGTCACAAGGCAAGGGCGACGTGTGGACGCTAAGCGTCCAGCACGTAAAAATGGCGGTGCCCATGTGTATAGGGCACCGCCATTTTTACGCCCTTGTCACGTGCTAGGGGTGAGGCTGGTATGGACGTTAGGTCCTCGGCCAACCCCTAGCATGTGGCGCGGTGGCACAAAGGCCCGTGCAGAATGGGCCATAATGCTGGCTCTCACCAATAAAACCCTATATGGCTTAGGTCTAAGCTAAGTGGCAGACTGTAAGAGCCTGCCCAGGTCCTCAGATCCTCAGGAAAATTCTCTCCTTCTGCCTAATTGGTGGTCATGTGAAAGAGGGCCTTTTTGGTGGCTGCCTCTATACTTTGGAACTCCTTCCCTAGGGCAGATAGAATGGCCCCTCCTTGTTTTTTTCTTTTTAAAATTATTATTATTATTATTATTATTATTATTATTATTATTATATCAGGCTGTGGAGAAAACATACAGTTCAGAGTGCTGGGATCAGCTAATGGGGGTTAAGCTAGAGAAAAGTGGGGGATGCTCCCAGGAGTGAGTATAAATATCGCGGAGGAGCCATGTTTCAGAGGAGTGTGTCATTTTATTCTGTGGGGTTAACAGCCAAGGAGGCTGAGTGGGACTGCCATGAGGTGTAGTTTGAAGGGGTTTAGTTCCCTAATTTTGGGGTAAGAGAAGTGCAGAATTAAAGTGTGTGTGGATACCCAGTGGGATTACAGCTAGGAAGGCTATGGAAATTATTAGGAGCTGCCTGAGGAGGGGATGAAATTAAAAGTAGTTAAGATGGGGAAGTTCAGCTATAGTTACTGTTAGGGTAACAGATAACTTGAAAAGTTAACATCTAAAGAAGTTGGTTATAGGTTCTGTTGAACCAAGAGTGAAAGGAAATGTACATTGTGTAAAGTGAGAGAAAGTGATAAGATTTGTAATGACTGAAGCCGTTCATACACAGTAACAAGCTTAAATAACATCCACTAAGAAAGATACAATAATCAGCTTTGTTTGTAAATAAAGTTATTTTCTTTATTTCAACAAGAAGTTGCCTGAAGTGTTTTTAAAGATAACATCATACACGCTACCAAACATTTAACACTCTACCAAGAGAGAAAAGACTCTTTATTATTTAGGACACTTCAGACAGTGGGTGTGTACTGTAGTTATTGATTGACAATTGGTACCAAGTTGTGGGTATTTTAAACCTCAGAGTGCTGGCATTTGAAGGAAGTTCCAGTGTGGGAGTCATTTGTGAGAGATCTGAGTTCGAGGGTCTCCATACATAATTGGTGGCAGTGGTGGCACACAGTGTAAAGGGGTTTAAGAGATTTGGCAATGTCATCATCACCATGCCATACAGACTTTTAAGGGAAGGATTATAAGCCACCTTGGATCCCATTTTGGGAGAAAGGTGGGAAATAACCAAATAAATATATAAATGGCATTGTATTGTTTTAATTTGTTTAAAAAATCTTTTTAAAGTGCATGTCTTACATTGTTTTGATATGTTCAATTGTTCTATTTTAGATTGACTTTTTGAATGTTTAACATTATCTTGTAATCACTTTACTTTTTAACATAATTTGAGTCCACATCTTGGGGAAAAAGTGGGATGTAAAAGTGGGATACAAATGATGATGATGATGATGATAGTAAGCCATTTTAAAACATTCATGGGATAAGCATACAGGAGTTGTGCCAGTTGCAGATGAGGCAGAAAAAACTGGGCCAAGGCTGCTCTCCATCCAATTTCTGCCTGTTTTTCTCAGTTAAGCAGCTTCAAGGGATACAGCATCACACTGACTGATTTCTACTTATGTTTCACTATATGTTTTACACTACTTTTCAACATGTAACTAATGATTTGCTTTCAGAAAACATTTAAAAAACATTAAGTGCTTACCAAAAAAGTCTCTTTGATGGGATATTAGAAGTTAATGATCTTTGGAAGCTATATTATTTTAAATATGCAAACAACAGTTAAACTTTACTTCCTTGCAAAGGTATCTAAAATAGCTGGAAAAGCCCACTCTTATTCTTGAGTGGTTAATCTCCATTTTCCTCAGGCTGCTTTCATCTTTAATTCTCTTCTATCGTTTTAAAAGGGAATTAAAGATGAATATAGCTTGTAAACTAAACATTCAAGAATAATGAAGAAATATAGTTGTCTCCAATATGATTTTGATCCTTTTGTACATTAGCTTCCTTACCCAAGAGTGGGGATTTCATCTTCATTGACCAGATCAGAATGGAGAAAATGATGCTTGGCAACCAGGAATCGGTTAATTACTGACTCCCGAACCTGAAAAATAAATTTCCATGTTTACTTTGAATATGAAATAACTAAACCCATATGACAACTAGCGAACCAAATGCAGTCATTCTTCTTCATTTCTGCGGATCCTAGCTTACTGTTCAACAAGTTAGGACAAATACTGTAGGCTATGCTTTCTCATTTCAAAGCAAATATCTGGCTTTTCAGCTAGTTTCATATCTTCACACATTTTCACTCTATAACTGTTTTATACATCCTGTTTTATACATTCTCCCCAGCATTAAGTATGCTAACATTTATGCAGGTGCTATTTGGAATTTAAACTTTTAGGGTAACTTCTAGACAATAGAATTTCTCAAAAGCAGCATACATATAGAGCCATTGGTAAAAGAGAACAGATATAACAAGCAAAATAGCAAAAAACAGGGAGCACATCACTGCAGCAAAAGCTGGAATTTCTTACTAAACCAAATACTTTCTTCAGAAGAGAGATTTTCCTCAAGAGTAAAGGAGGAAGAAAAGATTAAATTTCTCATTCTCCAGCTTTGATCACAATCCATGAAATTGACATTTTTGAAAACCTGCACATTTGATGCAAAAGCTCTGTTAACTTGTATAGTTCAGCCATTACTTCCCCTGTCTTGCTAAGATACCAGGGGATTGGTGGCATAAGATGTAAGGTGCCAAAGACTGCTACAGGCTATGATTTAACATACACAACATGGAACCTTACAGCTATGTCACCAAATTAGGTTAGCCATTTGCTGATCCAATTTGCTGACATTATTCTCTTTTAGTTCTTACCTTTTGGAGGTACTTTGCAACTAATGCTCTATGTGCATCCAGGTGATCTTTGGTATCAACTACATCTTTCTCACGCAATCTTTTCTCATAGTCCTAGAAGGAAAATGTCAACAAACATGTCTTCTTTAAATGATCTATACCAGTGTTATTCAAAGTGTTGGTCCCTGAACAAGTAGCTGTGAGTCTCTGGCAAGCTTCCAGAAAAAGAAGAAACAATTATATCCCAATGTGCTCATTTTTAGTGTCATGATAGCAAACAATAACTGCTGGTCCTCCAGACTGGACAGTCTGCAAATCACTGCTCCATACCACTTCAGGTGCCTTGTAGCAGACAAGCAATCTATAAACATTTAACTGTAGATAACACCTTTAATTTTCATCCCATTATTTTATCTCTTGCTTTTAATGAGAGTAACCAGAATCCCCACAAAAGTTTTCAAACTTTCTACATCTGTCACTTCGAAGAAAAACAAATGTAGCAAGTAGGACAAAAGGGCAGAAAAGTGTCTTTTTTGTTGGTCCCATATATTAGACAATAAAGCTTATGCTGGTGATGAGTTTTGCTGTGTGGTGTTTAAAACAATTCCTTTATATGAGTACATACAGACTGTAAGATTCAAATGAGTGTGAGTGGAGGCATCATAACCTGTAAAAAATTAAGAATTTGAAGATTCAACCAAAGAAGATGATCAAAAAGTATATAACATGTAGGTCCTGAGACCCTTTCAGTGTACAGTATATACATTACACTCTAAGAAGAGCCATACTGGATCTGGCCAAAGCCCCAAAAGAAAAGCTTACTATGGGAATCCCACAAGTAAGACGTTACTGCAACAGACATGGTTACTTTCCCCAGAAACTAGTATTTTGAAAGGCACACTGCCTTCAGTACTTGAAGTAAAAATACAGTAATTATAAGTGTATTTAAGCTCCTTTTAAAGCCTCAGTTTGACACCTTACTACAAGGTTCCAGTAGTAAATTCTTCAGACTGGCAACACACTGAACAAAGAAGTTACTCCTTTTCGTGAAGGAAGTCCTGAATCTCTCACAAATAAGCTTCAGTTGCTGATCCTGGATTCAGAAAGAAAAGCTCACCCCTATTTTTTTTCTCCACACCATGCTATCCACTTTAGCTTTATTTATTTTTTAAATACTGTAAAATAAAAGCACCTAAAGGCCCTCGCTGTGAATCATCTACAGCAGGGATGGGCAAAATCCAGGAATCCGGGGCCAACCTTGCAACCCCAGAATCTGCTGGAGTCTGCATGGATCCCATTTTTAATAGAGAAAAGAAAATTGAAAGTCACCATATAAATGTCCTTTTTTTAAATAATAATAATAATAATAATAATAATAATAATAATAATAATAATGTGAAGAAGCAGTTTTAAAAGAATGAGAAAGACAACATGATAGCATGCAGTTTAATCACGATGATTCTAGATTACTTCCTACCAGGAAAATTTTTTCATTAATTTCTCTTTCCAGTAATGGAACACACTTATAATTTCGAAACTCAGCCACTTCACTATTTCTGAGCTCTAGAAGTCGGAATCTTTTGGATCTGTTAAACTCTTCATCAGAAACAAAGTTGAATTCTTGTTGCAATTGCTCTAGTCTGAAGAAATCAGGAACGGACGCATCACCACTTGTAGCAACCTAAACAAAAAATGTAAAAGTATAGAATGCAGTATCTTCACAGCCTCTGCATTAGGAAAGCAGCGACCAACTACATTAGGAATCATCAACCTGCTATCCAAATGCAAGGAGGGTGTTGTGGTCAGAGGACTCTACCCTACCCCCACAAAATTAGTTCCAACTAAGGACCTACACAATTTTCATCCATTTGTAGATTGCAAAATCTATATCTAGAGAATGAAGGCCTAAACATAATACAGTGGACCCTTGGTATCTACTGGAGTTTGGTTTCAGGACACCCCTTGGACATCAAAATCCATGGATGCTCCAGTCTCATTAAATACAATGGTATAGTAAAACAGGGTCCCTTATATAAAATGGTAAAATCAAGGTATGTTTTTTGGAATGTATATATTTTAAAAACTATTTGCAAGCTGTGGATGGTTGAATCCATGGATAAGAAATCTGTGGATACAGAGGGCTTACTGTACTGACTTTGATGCAGAAAAATATACAGTACAGTATCTAATTGGGAATCATAAGAAGAATAGAGATCTGCAATGCATAAAAGCAATATGCCATTGCTATATTATTCATGGTCTAATTAACACATGTGAGAGTCAGCATGGCGTAGTGGTTTGAATGCTGGACTATGACTCTGCAGACCAGGGTTTGATTTTCACTTTAGCCACAAAACCCACTGGGTGACACTGGACAACTCACATACTTTCAGCCTCAGGGGAAGGAGATGGCAAACCTCCTCTGAACAAATAGCAGTAGCAAACAAGTACATTTCTATACCGCTTAGCAGTACACTTAAGCACCCCCTAAGTGGTTTACAATGTGTAAGCCAATTGCCCCCAACAAGCTGGGTACTATTAGCGACCTATGGAAGGATGCCAGGCTGAGTAGAGCTTGAGCCCCTGGCTAGTACTGAATTCACCACCTTTGTGAGGAGTGGCTGCAGTATAGGCATTTAACCACTGCACTGCCAGGGCTTCTTGCCAAGAAAACCCTATTCACTTTTGGGTTGCTATAAATTGGAAATTACCTGAAGACACACAACAGCAACAATTAACACATGCATCTAAAATGTATTATAAGTGAATGGGAATCATATGAAAAACCAGCAACATTGTGCTCACTATATCACACCCCATATCCATATTATATTTCACTACATTATATTACTCCACTTGGTACATTCCACATGCAAATCTATGAATATCCAACCACACACAAAAATATTAGAAGAGTCTTTCTGAAAGCTTTATAAACAAGGAGCTTTGCAAATGTGGGGTTTAACTGCCATACCTGACAGAGCTATCTTACCATAATCAGCTGCATCAAGGCTGCATTGCTTGGATCATTTGGATCAAGCTTGGTGTCTGCCACCCATTTGGCTAGTTTCTTCATGTCAGTTAACCCTGAAGTGCCAATTGATGCAATGGCATCAATATTTTTTAGAGCGCTGTAATTGTGACAAATAACATGAAAATGTGTGGTTAAAAGAAATCTAAATGGAGATAGAAAACTGATAGTTACTCTTGTGTAATGTGTTTTTCTCCTATGTATAGACTCCAATATGTTGCACACTTCAAAAAGTTTTGGTCTGTCTTTGCAGATACAAAATATGCATCCACCTTTACATCTCACTGTACTGAATTGTTGTGGGTGTTAATCTCATCTCTCTTTGGAGTACTCTTTTTGCTTTGATCTGAGTTCTGCAGCATACATACTAGATGTGGTCTCAGGACATCAGACCACATCTTAACCAAAGAGTGATACTTTTAATGTCCAACCAAAATGCACAATATATTTGTTGCAAGCTTTTGAAGCTCCACTGGCTTCTTCACCAGACAGGAGAAAAATTAGAGATGTTAGTAAGATGAGGAGTATGAGGAGGTTATCTTTAGCAGGCTGGCAGATCCTACTCTGGCCAAATGAAAAGATGTGGCGCTTTATTTTATGGATCTTAAGAATACCACAAAAGGAGTCTATATGAATGGGACTACTCTCCTCAGGGATACTTTTAAGACAGGCTATACAGGAAAGCTACAGAAGTTAAGGAGGGAGTCTGCTCAGCACCCGAAAAAGAGCTATGTAGAAACCATGTCTGTATGCTATCTTGAGCTCCCTGAAGGAAATACAGGACAAAAATGTAATATAATAAATAATGACATGTTATTTTACAGGTAATGACAGGATATGCGCTCCTTTTACTTGTTTAATTAAGGTTACCTCAAGTTTATAATAACATTCATAATTTTTAATAAAATTTCTTGTCATTAGAATAGTATATTTAAGCAAGATACCAAAAGACTTATCAAATGCTTGTTAATGTTCATTACCTTGTGACTCCAGAATTCTTCTGTGACACTGGAGGAATCAAAGGTATCCCATTTTCTCCAACTGCCCAGGAGACACAGCAGGACACTTTCCCAGATGTCATTAAAATTATTTTATTACTACCATCGGCTTCAAATGAAAATGGTACACCTGAAGTAAGAGTTGAAACATATTAGCCCTATTTAGATGTGACACAAACCATGGTTTGTTGCTGAAATAGCAAAAGCCTCAAAAATGTGTAGTTCCCACTACTTTTTAAGCATAACAGAAAATTTCAGAATTTCTGGTAGCAGCAGATCAGAGTTTATTGCTCTGTGAATAAACTAGAGATTTATTCAAAATACAGTTTGCCAGATATCAAACTGAGACAGCGTTAACTCAGAATGCAACAATAAACCATGTTTTCTTGTTACATCTGAACCAATCACTATACAGAAATAAATGGTGATTCTGTTATATGTCAGAACTTGTGTGAACAAACTGCTTTGACTTTACTATTTTTACCTCCTATCTTATGCTCTTTAGGGATTGTCTGCATGGGACAAAAGGACTAGGTTCCCCCCTTCCCCACCTTTGTGTCATTTAGGTCAGACAATGCAGTCCAAAACCCCTGAGGTAGGACTGGGTCCAATCCTGCCAGACCAGATGTGGATCCAGCCCAATCCTAGGATAAATAGCCTTTATCCCAGGGTAAAATACCCTGATTTTGGGTTTCTTATAAACTCCTGTAAACACTCCTTACCTTCCTGTGCCATTACTTGACTCAGAAGCTTCCCTCCCCTCCACCATCACCACATCTGACACTGAAGATTATCAAACCAACGTTTACCGTGGGGTAAGCACTGGTAACTTGCCTCTAAAACGTTGAGGAAGCACATGTGTGTGAAAGCCTGGCACACTTCCTCAAGGTCAGGGAATCATGAGCTCCCCTCCAGCATCACTGAATCGTTCAAGGAGAGGGAATTTCCTCTGAATGCAAAATTTCAGTTTAGAAGAAATTCCCTCTCCTTGAACGAGTCAGTGATGCTGGAGGGGAGCCGATGATTCCCTGACCTTGAGGAAACACGCCAGGCTTTCACACATGTGTGCTTCCTGAACCTTTTAGAGGCAATTTACCAGCGCTTAATCACTGGTGTGATAATCTTCGGAGAAACAATGAGCCTGGCTGTACCACATGGCCAGCTGCCCCATCTCTGTGTCAGACACAGCAATGTGTATGTGTGTGTGTGGGGGGGGGGGCTTCTGAATGTAATCAAGGGCGAGGCAAGATAAGGAGGGCACACTGGTCACAGGTCAGTGCAGAGACAGGTGTGTGAACAGCCCCCCTGCACCACCACCACTCCCCCCGCTGACCCAAGGACCAACTCAGGTGAGCACTGGGGCCAGGAAAGCATAGTGTTTTCCTGGTCCAATCTTACAGGGAAGAGCTTTCTTGCTGTTCCACCATTCTAACAATCTTGTCTGTTGAAGACATGGGAAATAGTGGCTATAGCGGCAACATCGATATGCTGGCCCTCCCACCCCTGGGAACCCCCCCCCCCCCGCTCTCTTATTACTGGCACTCAAAATAGAGCTTCATTCTTTAACTGGTTGGCCTGAAAGATGTTCAGTAGGTGTCTTGCATTTTTAAATACAGTAGACCCTTGTTATACGCTGGGGTTTGGTTCCAAGATCCCCCGCGGATAACAAAATCCGTGTATGCTCAAGTCCCATTAAATATAATGACATAAGAAAATGGTGTCCCTTATAAAAATGGAAAATCAAGGTTTGATATTTGAAATTTATACTTCTTTGAACATTTTCAAACCGTGGATGCTTGAATCCGTGTATAAAAATTCCTTGTATAAGAAGGGCCGACTGTATGTGCTAATGAGTGTGGAATGTGGTTTAAATTGTTTTAAATCAATTCTTTAAATGTATTGATTGCTTCATGCTTTTATTTATTTTTTGCACTACATATTGTTTAGTTTTATTTTAAATTATATTGTAAGCCAGTTTGGGTTCCATTTTGGGAGGAAGGCAAGATATAAAACAAACAAATAAACAAATACATTTTTATTAACCAATAAAACCCCACTTCATCTTATAAATAAATATAAAACCATATCAGTAATAAAAAAGAATAAAACCAGTCCAATAAACAAATGCTTAATTCAGACTTCATGTGAAACCACATTTAAAGGTGACTTAACTAAGCAATATGTTTTTTTGCTGGAAATTATTAAAGGGACACATATCTATACTGCAATTACAGCTGGAATACCATATGCAGTTCTGGTTCCCTCTGCTAAAAAAAATGCTGTTGTGGAGCATAATACGTATTTTCAGAAAAGAGCAAGAAAAAAAAATTAGGTGGTTGAAACATGGTTAGGTCAAAGTATCTGTGTATTTTTAATTTAGAAAGAACTCCTGAGACTTAAAGAATTATATATGCTGCACAGAAAGTGAGAAAAGAGCCATTTTAATTACTCTGAGAGAACTAAAGCTCAGTCAGCAAGTAAACTGATTGACATCAGATTCAAATTAGATAAAAGAAAGGGTTTCTTCTCACAATGCATAATTACTTTACAGAATTTCCTGATACAAAATACGATGATGGTCACTAACATAGTGGAATTTCAGGGAGATTTGTTAAGGGCTATTACTCATAAGGGGTATGGGGATACTTCATGAAATACATGAGGAACTTTTGAAATGTTCCATTTTTGGTCTACAGTTGCCAGCCAAGGGAGTTGCATTCCAAAAAGGTGACTTCCAAACTCTGTTTCATAGATAATAAGTCATTGAAATCTGCTACTAATATTGCTACTGAGGGTGACTTGGCTGCCATATCTGTCACCTCACTGATCACCAGGGCTGATTCTGCTGATCACTGAAATCAAGTTGCTGGGGAGCAACAAGAGGGTAAAATAGCTCCAAGCTATGCTCCTCACAAAAGCATCAGACTGGACAATGTGGGAAACATGATATTGGACCTTTAGTCTGACCAAGTGGGTCTCTTATGTTCCTGCAAACCAGATCTCCCAAACTTTTAAATTAATGTACTCTTATAACTGAAAAAATATAAATAAAGACAGGTGTCAACAGGTACATTATCTGTTTTGAGCATGCATACTACATAAGGTGTATGACTGCAATTCTTACTAGTATTTTCCGGTTCTTGACAAATGCCAATTCAGGTGACATATGGTGACCCCAGATTTCACCACACTAAATAATAGCACCGGATGATGTTCTATTATCAAATTTATACTTAAAAATTTTCAAAAAAAAATATGTTTATTGCTGTACATTTTCCAAAATTTCAGGCATCCTGAACAGACTGGAAAGTCCAAATCTGTTTCATATAAAATAAAGAACAATGTAAAGTGAAAATGCCTTCTCAATGTTTATCATTACAGGAAAAATAACTACAAAAACTGGAATATGTTTCAAATAAAACCTAAAATATTTTCCTATATTTTAATCTTGTGAAAAATCAAAATAATTGAATATGAAACTGTTTATTCAACATGCAACTAGCTGGTTTGTGCCAATATTAAAAAATAAGTTCTGAAACCAGAGTACAGTGGTGCCTCGGGTTACGAAATTAATTCGTTCCGTGGCACCGTTTGTAACCCGAAAAGCCTTCGTAAGCCGAATTGCCATAGGCGCTAATGGGGAAAAGCCGCGATTCCGTGCGAAAAAGCCGAAAAAAGCACCAAAAGTTTTTTCGTAACCCGAAAAAACATTCGTAACCCGAAACAATAATTCCCTATGGGATTTTTTCGTATCCCGAAAATTTCGTAACCTGGGTATTTCGTATCCCGAGGTACCACTGTATATATAATTATAGATAGATAGTCACACAAAACAGAGAGCTAGTGTAATGGTCAATATATTGGATGTGAGATGGATTTCTATACTCTTCAGTTACATTAATTGGATGATTTTGGGCTTGCCCTGATTTGTAATCTTATCTATTTTATGGAACTTTTGTGAAGTTCAAATGGGGAAAACAAACATTTGTACCACCTATATTCTCTGGAGAAAATAAGAAATGAAATCGGTTAATAAATAATGTTAAAATAATAATGTTATTTATTTTAACTGCAGTTACTCAAGGGGGTCATGGTGTATATACCTTGACACCCCTTTTCAAACCTTTAAATTAACCTTCTTAGGCTAAGAGAATGAGGTTAGCCAGCAACTGAGTGGCCATTTGCACCTAGGTCCTCACAATCTATGCCCAGAAATCTATCCACTATTACAATTGAACAGGCAAATGTTAAATTCTTAGACATAAAAATAAATTTAGTAATGGATCTGTACCACTCCCCACTCCTTCATGGTCCAACATCACACGCTGGTCACTGCTGAATTCTATTTCTTCGATTGTAGCTCTCCCTGTTAGTACTGTCGTCTCAGGGATTGGTATAAATACTTCCATTAACAAGTTAGCAGTGCTTAGTCCCACTGTTTCATATAGCTGCAAGCAAAGAGTAGAACATGGTTTTTATTTTCACACTGTGGGTCATTTTGTGGTCTTACAGTAAATTGACATAACATCTTCTGACAACTTGAAACTCAGTTTTCAAAATTACATATATTCAGGGGCTGGAGGATGTGATCTTCTATCAGCAGAAAGCAGCGCTGCCCACTTGTAACTACAAACATGTGTAATGTTAGCAGATGTTGTCACATAGCAGACACAAAGTTGCATGGGACTGGAAAGGGGAGACAGTCTCAAATCAAGTTACCCAGGAAATTTGCATTCACTTTTTCTTGAGCTGTAGGCAGTATGTGACTAGATACTGTTGGTAGGCAAGAAGGGTAACAAGAGAGACAGTGTGGTGTAGTGGCTTGAGCACTGGTCTCTTGAGACCAGGGTTCAAATCCCCACCTAGCCATGGAAATTCACTGGATGAACCTGGACAAGTCACATGCTCTTAGTCTCAGAGAAAGGCCAGGGCCTCTGAACAAACCTTGCCAAGAAAACCCCATAAATCTGAAATGACTTGAAAGCACATAACAACAAGAAGGAAGACAAACTTTCACAAGAGAAACAATAGCACCTGGTATGAGTACCTATAAAGGCTGTATAAAAGTAAGTGAAAGAATGTGAGTGTGAACGTGTATGTCAGAGAGAGAGAATATTCATGTGTATGCATGTGTATGCAGCCTAGGCTAAAGCACATCTTTCTGACATCTAATTTTCTATCTTGAGGGAATTTTTGTATGAGAAGGGCATTCAATATCACATAAGGCCCCACCTGCTGAAGTGGTGTGATTCAGACATCTAACAGAACTTGCCACTGTCAGTATGGGCAAAGATTCCAGGGGATCTCAGACTTTAAAGTCTGAGAATATCTACAACTAGGAGCAGTTGAGGCTTTCCTCCCTAAGACTGCTAAGAGGAGGAAAATAAAGCCCAAATGAACGTGGACATCGTTTTCTGGAAAATTCACTTTCACCACTGTGGAAAAAGTGCTTAATAAAGCCCCAGCATCACAAAGTTTAGAAGAGTGCATTATTGAGGGAGACCTTACAAACATATCACATTTTTAAAATGGTGGTGATGGTGAGGAATGATAGTTTTGTTACACTTCATCACCCTGAAAAGACTTATGCTGAACATAAATGACTCCAATGTTTGATGTAGCTAGAAAGTTTTACTGAAGGTTATATCCTGATTTTACATTTTACTAGCACATAACAAAGCACAGCTCTCATGCTGAAGATCTCCATTCATGTTAATCACAGAACATGTAGCAGAAGACACCATCTCCTGCAACTATGTGATTTCAACTAATCCTTTTTAAGGAGATTATCACTGAGTTTAGATGTGATAGCTGGTCACACGAAGTGTGATAGCCGGTCATGCTTCTGAAGTATCACTTAAGTGTCCCTTCTCCTCTCCTGTCAGCAAAGCGTTCATGGAGCAGCCATTTCTTCATAACATAAGTTCCCATTATTGAAGAAATGGTTGCTCTACGAACGCTTTGAGGACAGGAAAGGAGAGGGGACGCTTCAGTGATGCTTCAGAAGCATGACCAGCTAACACACCTTTGTGCTTCTGGAGTGTTTTGCCATTGTTTAACCCACGGTAAGCCTCCAAAACAAAAACACCAAACACTGCTGTGTCCAATGATCACACTACTAGGGTATGCATAAAGGTGGACTGGGAAAAGATTAATTTAAAACCATTTATGTTACTGATCTGATCTGATGATGCAAGTGATATATCAGTGCATCTAGGCATTGTGATATAATATTTTATATTTTGTTTGTTTTATTTTAACTGTTCATTGCAATCTACTCTGGAAATGCAAAATGGCACTGAAGGATAGGAGACACTTTTTAGAAACAGTAGCTTATACAGTAGAATACCTTTTTCATTACATATTGCATTGCCCATTATATAGTGAACTAAGGGAACAATTTGTGACACCCATAATTGAAACTAGTCCTTGCCAAAGCCCACAAGAAGTGGTTTTCTACCTCTTAGTGGATATGAATAAATATGTGACCTGGTGAGTACCTTTGTATGCTTTAGCAGCCCAAAAATTCAGAAAGAAATATATAGCAGAGGTGGCCATATGTTGTAAAGGTGATAATTACATTTAATAACTATATATTAGTTATACACACACACACACACACACACACACACAATTTTAAATTTTAATTGCTAAATTTTGTAAATTGTAAATTTCTGTATAATCATACAATTGATGTTGGATATATGATATGGAATATTTTGTTGTTATTGTGGCATTGTTTATGCAATGGCCATTTGGCCTAAAGCAATAAAATTTGACTGACTGACTGACTGACTGACTGACAAAAACCAGGACCTCTTCACAACTTTTGATACCATCCACAGCATCAGCTCTGAGTGTGCATACATGTGTTGATATGCAACACTGCTCTCTCTCTCTCTCTCTCTCTCTCTCTCTCTGCATATATATTCATGTGGTGAGAGGATTTGAGAGTGCCAGGGTAGCTGAGAATAAAGCTTTCTGGAGACTGGCTTGTATCAAGAGTCCTATACCTTGTAAGCTCACACTACAGAGAATGCTCAAAGTGGAGAAATGAAATTCAGATGCATCCATCCTCTGGGGAATAATGAATGCATCAGAAGACAACTAATAGTTCTAATGGTGTGGGAAACACAGAAAACCAGGATGGAAAATTACTGGGCAGCAACAGTAATTGGGATTGACACTGACAGAGGATCTCTCAGAGACAACTCTCAGATAGTTAGTTAACTCTTGTCAGTAGTGTGCAAAAGGTGTTGGTAAACCACTACTGAATATCTTTTACCTTGGAGACACTATGATGAGACAATCCAAAAGGAAGCAAGAGATAATGCTGGAAGAGGAGACTATCAGGTAAGAAGGCACTCAACCAGCTACCTAGATAATAGCAAAGAGACCCTACAGAGAGTGCTGTGTCTAAAGACAGAACTGGATTCAAACCAAAAGGACATTCAGCTGCTGATATACTCAGATGTGAAAAGTAAATCCAAAACTGCACAATGCAGTCAAGGAAGCCATAGTCCCGAGATTGCAAAACTTCAGCTGGGCTGTTAATATAATTGGTTCTCTTGGAGGCCTCTCATTCTACAGGACTTCCATAAGTTAAGCTGATTTGAAGACTCATAACAATGTGTGTGTGTGTGTGTGTGTGTGTGTAGAGAGAGAGCCATGGTGGTGTAGTGGTTTGACACTGGATACCAGGGTTCAATTCCCCACTCAGCCATGAAACCCAATGGGTCACCTTAGCTCTCAGCTTCAGAGGAAGGCAATGGCAAATCTCCTCTGAAAAGGAGAAAATATCCAACCTTAGGGTTGCAATAAGTTGGAAATGACTTGAAGGCACACAAAAACAAACAACAATACATATGGACCTATTAAAAATGAACCATATCCTACCTGTAGTTTCAAACTCTCTGGCCAATTGAATATTTGCAAGTTGAAAATTTGTCCAAAATGAATTCTGAAATCTGAGCATATTTGCCGCGAAACTGTCCTTGACACTTCTTTGGAATTGAAAAGAATTTTTATGAATAAAGACCGTTTCTTTACATCTTCACGTCTTAAAATTTCAGCTCTAGAAAAGATGTTAAAATATGCTTACTTTAAAACATATATATTTCCTTGAAAAAATATATTTAGACTTCGGAGTACTGAACAAGACTTTAAATATGACCAATAAGCAAACCTCATTTTCAGATAATACTGTGCACTACATTTTTTTCTTCCATCAAAAGGATACTGTGCCTTTCCAGCCTGCCCACCTAGCAGCTGAACCTGTCTTATCTCTGAAACATCCTCTATCCACCATGAAGAGAAGACAGATCACACGCTGTCTCTTAAGACACCAGGATCTGTATGTGCTGGTCACAATAGCTGGTTACAGTGTACAGGTTAAAGAAAGCCAAAATAGTGCAGCTAACATTTTTTGTTCATCTATAAAGTCCATGCAGTTTGGGTTTATGATTATTCAATTTTAGGTCTATATATTTTGTTGAAAAAGTATGGTTCCTAAGAAGCAGGACAAGTATGGGGCAAGATCGGGGTCTCGACAACTGCACTCCGCAGCCCCAATTTGGATTTTCCAGGCACTAAAAGGAGCCACAAATACGGGGCTCCTTTGGCGCTGCATCGTGTGGACGCAGCACCAGGGGAGCGCTATATTTATATAGGAACATTAATGTTAATCTTGGTCTCTTTCAAAACTAGCTCCACTGAAGATAATGAAAATGTCAGAATCACATTTTGATATTGCTATGTCTGTTCATTCACTTTTTCAAGATGATTTAAGGGTATACTGTTGCTCTTAACCACACAGTCTTTTGCCATCTTATAATATCTGATCCAGAACAGAAAAAGGAACCCAGCAGTCTGAGAGGAACAAGCAAGAACTCAGTCTTTGCTCTAAAAACAACTAAAATCCCAGGCAACGTGACAATACATTTCATAGAAATTTATTTTGGAGACTCTCCAGGATAATATAACTTTCACTCCCTTGTTCTTGGAGGCATATAATATATTGTTGATAGATCTCCCCAAAGAGATCTTGAAGGCTGAATCTACCAGCCCCAATCCCAAACATTTAAAGTATGTTTACTGAAGGTAATTGCTGTTCCCAGCTTTGTATTTAATGAGATGGAACAAAAGTTTGAACAAATTTTCAACATGATCATAAGATAAACAGAATCTCATGGCATTAAAAATTGTCAGAAAGGCCCAAGTGCCACAGAATTAATAACATACAAAAGATAATTTTCTCTGGCATCTTTGATTGTTGCTAAAATAACAGACTGGAATTGAAGTCATGTTTCTCCTACATGATGGTGGGAGGATTTCATAGGCACTATAAAAGTAATCAACAAATTACTTAGATTTGCTGCACTTAGATTTGGAGACCCAAGTTCAAACATTTCTCTGAACCATGGTTCAGGCAGGAACAGTAATGGGTTCCATGGACTTAATCCCAAATAGGTGAGTCTCAGTTTGGGAGCTCTTCTGAGCTGGGTGGTGATACAGAAATACAATAAATAAATAAATAAATTTTAAACATTGCAGACTCAAAGTAACTTCACTCACTCACAGCCTCCAGGGATTTATGGAACAGTGGCAAAATAAATAAAAAGTTCATCTGTTATTTTCACAAAAACTAGAACTACAAACTCACTTAGGACAAAGTTCATTAGGAGTGATATTCCCCGTTAGGCTCAGTTCAGGAACTAAAACAGGCTCTCCTGGTTTCCTTCTAATATCTGCAACTTTCTCTCGAACTTGCTGTTCTATCTGCAGTCTATCAACCACTGGTGGAGGAATGGGTTTCACAGGTTCATCTAAGCATTCAGATTCTTCTAGTTCTTCTTCATCTGCTGGGTTTTGATTTGATTTTTTCTTCTTTTTCTTCTTGGCCTTCTGTGGGCATTAAAAAATTATTTTTTCCACTATCAGAAACACATAAACAATACTGTTCAATTCAATATTTCTCATAACTTGGAAATGATCAAATTGAACTAATTAAAATGCCAAATATCTAACATAACAGAATTCTGAGACACAGCTGTGTTAGTCTGGAGTATCAGTATGCAAAGGGATCTTTTAGCACTTTTGAAACAGTATGAAAGAAGTTGTAGAATGAGCTTTCGTACACTCAGGCTCAAAATGTATGGGCCAAATAAGGCGGCTTCTGGCTGCTTTGGGGATATGGCATTCAAATGATGCACACTCCCAAAGCAGATGAAAGCCACTCCAGCACTGTGATCTGGTCCTTTGGACCAGATAAAAAAGGAACAGATTAAATCCAACTCCTGGCATTGTTGGTTTGGGACTGCAATGGCGGCCCACTTCAGGAATGGGCCATGCGGTTGCTGTGGTTCCAGCAGGATCACAGTTGGAGCTGCCTCCAGCTGGTCCTTGCAGGCTGTCTGTTTCAGGCTTCAGTCTAATTCCTCAGATGCATATGATTAAGTCTCTGAAAGCTCATGCTACAACTTTGTTCACACAGTTAGTGTCAAAGGTGCAGAAAGATTCCTTTGTATTCCAACTCTAGGTAATTCCAAACATTAAATTAAAATAACAAGGAGAGTGGTACCCCGGGATACGAATGCGCCGGGTTACGAATTTTTCGGGATACGAAAAAATCCCATAGGGATTTATTGCTTCGGCTTACGAAGGTTTCTTCGGGTTACGAAAAAACCGCGGCGCTATTTTCCGCCACCGGAGGGCAGCAGAGAGCTATTTTTCCATTAGCGCCTATGGGAATTCGGCTTACGAAGGTATTTCGGGTTACGAAATTAACCGCGGAACGAATTAATTTCGTAACCCGGGGTACCACTGTAACAGGATAACAGGATAAAGAATAGTAAAAGAAGCAGGCAACAAAATTATTTTCAACATGAATTAAAAACATGGAATTTGCCAGGGAAATGCTGCCCCGGATCTAGCATTCCATCAGCACAATACCACACACTACCAAGGGATGCACTATCCATTCAGTTTTTCAGGGATTTGTTCCTTCTTCCTCTCCTACTCCATAGAATTAAAAAACAACAAAATACAGCGACTTATTTTATCCCACTGTGAGTGTGCTGTAGTGGCAGTCTAGATGGTGAACTGTGAAGAAGAGTGAAGAGTCCTTTGGCAGTCTAAAGACTAAATAGTATACTACAGTGTGAGATTTCACGGATTGCAGCTTTCTTACAGCAGATTAATGGGAACATTATCAAGAATTTCAGGAATATGGTGTATACAGTACCCACTGCTAGGGATGGGGATGTAGACAGCTGGGTCAAAGTGAAATTAAATGTAGTTACTAGCAGTGACTTTACACGATTAGTAGTGGCTAAATGGTTGAAATCCCGATGACCACTCTATGCACCATGACCTAGGTCCAAAACACACTGCAGAAATAATGCAGTTTTAGACCGCTTTAACTGTCCTGGGTTACTGCTAGGAAATCCTGGGAATTGTAGTTTATTGTGGCACCAGAGCTTTCTGACAGAGGAGACTAAATGTCTCAAAAAACTACACATCCCAGAATTCCCTAGCATTAAGCCAGGGCAGTCAAAGTGGTCTCAAACTGGATTACTTCTGAAGTGTGTTTTGGACCCTCTTAGGTCTCTTCATTGGTGCAACAGACTATCACAGCTGACTTCTACCACACTACTCTGTCTAAGTCCATCTGTTAGGACACTGCTGAACTTTAGCTATTGTGGCACCTGTATATACTCATATAGAAGTCTAGAAATTTTAGTCAAAAAATTGACCCAAAACCCTGGATCAACTTATCCATGGGTCAGTGTAAGTACTGTACTTTAACAATAGCCACCCCCTTTCTCTGAATAGAGTGGTTAAAGGTGAGAGCTTAGTCCATCCTGGGAGCACCAAAAAGAAGCATGGATCCCCTCTATTCTTTCATCCATCTAGCCTTTAGGATGAGCACAAACAGTTATGTCTACCAGAAATGTTCTAAGTTCTTTGGAATCATTTTCCTTTGTCTCATTCCTTACATCCTTTGTTACATGCCCCTAGGTTTTACCCTCGAACTATCCACAGGTCATATCAAAATCCTAATTTTGGCCCACAAACCTACCCTTGACTTATATCTGAGGTCAACATACAGTTGGGTATATATGGTATAGCCATCTGATCACTTTGCACTGTCACTATTCCCACATTTTATATTGCCATGTCTTATTGATAAGTCATTGGGAAAAACGATCAAACACACTTTCAAACACACAACAATATTAACTCATCAACCTGTGCCTTCTTCCAAGATTTCCATTCATTTAGTTCAAGTTTATATTTTTCCATGTTCTTTTCATAGTCTTCATTGTTTTCTTCGAACAGTTCAGCTATTTCAGATTGAATTTCTGCCTCATATTCCTTTTCATCCAACCTCTGGTCAACTTCCTCCCTTTAAAAAAAAAATCCATTTGTCAGCAGACTATACACTATTTATCAAAGGGCTTTGAATTCCTCAAGCTAGTCTTCCAATTCCACTGAAAAACATAACAAAGAACTCCAAATGTTTCTTCAAATGAGGAGGTTATTATTGTATACTGCATTACTTTTCATGTTATGTGCACACATACAAAAAGATTTTCAGGTAAAATTGGCCATTTTTTATATCAGTGACAAAAATCACTTAAATTGGAAAGGACCACAGGAGGAATAGCTGAAAGAGATAATATATATAATATAATTTGAGCTAGTTTTTATTGAAATTGTAACCTTACGGTATGTTCGGTCTGCACCAACTCAAATAGTGTGTAAACTGATTAAATGTTCCCCTAGATCAAAAACTCTGCAGTTAGAAAAATATATAGGAAAAGAATTCTAGCCAGATAAAAATTACTGAAGAGGTGAACTGTTGTAAGTGGTTTTCAGTATTATTGGCTGGGTTACTAGAGAAAAATGGGATTGAGGAGACAATGTATGAAATGATTGTGCTGTTTGTTTTTAAAATCCTCTGTGACAATAATAAATCATGTTAGTTCCGTTTACAGGCTGAAGTGGTTACAGAAGTGTGCCATCTCAATAAGAACCAAACCTGTATCAACTGTGATTGTGGACATGCTGCTGCTAAGCAAAGTAATTATTTTTCAAAACATACTTCCTCAAGTAGAGCTTCAAGGGTGTATTAGTGAACTTCTGAAAGTCACGCAGGGATTTGATTTCTTTCCAAACTTTGATAATAGCCTTAAGCAAGGATCGATCTTTTTCCTGCTCAGCATCACGAAGTCTTCTTGTCTGCCTGCGCATATAGACATCATTAGTGGGAACATGATTCTGGACATTTAATCATTCTAAATTATAAAATGTCAAATGCTCTAGTCAGCAATATTAAATACTGTACTTATAATGATCTAAATCAAACTGCACTTCTGGGAAAAACTAACAAGATCCCCCCTCCCCAGTGCAATAATGCCAGTCACCATGGCAGAGCACAATCATGTGAATGTGTAAATATGTTTAATCCTTTTCCTGTAAGCTGTCTACCTGCTAAAAACTGCCTCCTCAAGCTGTTATTCTTCTCACAAAAGAAGTAATAGGTAGATTTAATTTTCCCCCCTATGTGTACAGGACACAGGACATTTTGCTTTGAAAAATGGTTAGCCCAATCAAATACCCCTGCAACTGCATTAGGTGGGTGGGTGGGTGTGTAGAGACATATGTCTTATATCTAGTTTGGTCTTTAAAATATTTGTTGTCAGTATTTTCATTTGGCCTTTCCACTGGAAGTGCCCAGTAAATTAAGGCGTGGTATATACTGCCCCCAAAAGGTGGGCTGGAGGCACCCAGTTTTCCTCCGCAGGGACGCAGCAACAGCCAAACCGCGCGGCATCCCTCCAGATCAAAAAGAACCCAGAAAAACTGGGTTCTTCTTGGTGTGCACTGACGCCATCATCAGTGCGCTATTGGCACACTGTGACATATCCATGACGGAAGCGCAATGCCCAAAGGTGCAGATACGGCACCTCGCTTGCGTCATGCATGCGTGCCCCATGTGGACGGTGTCATGTAAAGATGGCGTCATCCATATGTGCTAGGGTTCCAGAGCGTGCAGATGCTGTGCGCTCCAGAATCCTACAATTGGACCCAGGCCACTACAAAATGGCGGTCTGTACTGTGCCCAAGTTTCTGTCTCTTGCTTTGGTTGTCATCACATGTAAACTGACATATTTACACCAAATTTGCAGAGGATCTTTGGGATATTCTCACTTAACATGCAGGCTATATGGTGTACAAAAAATTCAATTTGGAGTGTTGATGGTGGTTTGGGAGGGATCCCCCAAGGGTTTTCCCATTCAAACAGAATCTGATGAGTAGAGGATGTGATTAATGAGCAAGGGAATGCTCAGTGCAACTACGTCTGATGTGCAACATGAGGAACATCTGAGCACCCAGAGTTAGAAACGCATCCTCCAGATCAGCTGAAACTGAGTAATCATTAATAATCACTAACAGTTCTTTTGAATAATGTTGGGTACTACAGCTAACTAAAGTGTAAGAGAATTCAAGATTTAAAAGATTATTTATTTATTTATTTATGGCAATTTTTACCCCACATTTGCTGTTCCTGCAAAATCAGAAGGCACACATTACCCTCCTTTGTCCATTTTATCTTTAAAATTGCACTCTCAGTAAGGTTTGATAGAAAAGTACAATTGGACAAGAGTTATCCACTCAGCTTTATGACTAACAGGTATTTTAACTTGCTTTTCTGAGTCTGATTATCTAACCACTATATCACACTGGAAGCTCAGGCTGCATCCACACTGCAGGAATAATCCAGTTTGACACCACTTTAACTGCTATGTCTCAGTGCTACCGAATTTTGGGAACTGTAGCATGTTGTGGCACCAGAACTCTCTGACAGAGAAGGTTACATAGAATCATAAAATCATAGAGTTGGAAGAGACCGCAAGGGTCATCCAGTCCAACCCCCTGCCATGCAGGAAATCTAAATCAAAGCATCCCCGACAGATGGCCATCCAGCCTCTATTTACATGTGTCACAAAACTACATTTCCCAAAATTCCATAGCACTGACCCATGGCAGTTAAAGTAGTCTCAACCTGGATTATTTTTGCAGTACGGATGCACCTTCAGTCTGCTTAGTTTAATTCTCCACAGTTGGCCAGAAATTAGTTTCTTCCCTTGAGCTCTCCAGTACAAATAAGATTCATTATAAACACAAGATGAAGAACATGTTAATGGTATGGCTGCAATCCAGCCCAAAATATGTGCAAGTCCTGCTAAATTTGAGCTGGAAATTCATACACATGGGTATGTTAGCCAGCACGCATAAAATGCACTGTTGGTGACACTGTGAACAAATACTTACTAAAGCCATATATTAATTTGTCATTTTATTATTGTTTTTTCTAAAAATAGCATGTCAATTTGTTCATCTCCAAATATTTAATGATCTGTTTGTGAATAGAGACACAAAAAGGATTATTCTGGCCAAATTAACAACACAGTGAAACCCCAGAGAACTGCATTTCTGCTGTCTGAAGCCATGTCTCTGAGGGGCTATGAATCCAAACTTGGATCTAAACTCATGAAAGGAAAAGGCCACTTACTCAGTGGGGCTTTCCCATCACTTCTTCCCCACTATATACAGAGGTACAGATTGGGTCTGCCTTATCTGAAATGTTTGGGTCCAGAAGTACTTTGGATTTTGGAGTTTTTTATTTTTATTTTTATTTTAATATCTGTACTGTATTTGCATATATGTACAAAATGAGATACAGTATCATGGAGATGGAAGCAAGTCTAAACACAAAATTAATTTATGTTTCATATACACCTTATACACATAGCCTGAAAATAATTTTATAATATTTTTATTATAAATTCAGTATTTTATTGTATCATAAATGCAACATTTTAAATCATTTTGTGCATGAAACAAAGTTGGTGTACACTGAATCAGCAGAAAACAAAGGTGTCTGTATCTCAGCCACCCGTGAAAAAAGATTTGGTTTTTGGAATATTTTCGATTTTGGAATTCCAGTTAAGAGAAACTCAGCCTGCAGGAGGAACTAAAGAGAAGCTGTCCCAACCTTAGCACAGCATGGAATATGACACAGGGAGCTACAATGCTTGTGAAAGATACCCTCATACAGATTTGTCCCCCTGCTACACTGCCTGCCATTCTGGAGAGTTCTGTAGTCCAAAATATTTATTGCTGTTGTGTGCCTTCAAGTCATTTCCAACTTCTGTGACTCTAAGGTGACCCTATCATGAGGTTTTATTGGCAAGATTTGTTCAGAGGAGGTTTGCCTTTGGCTTTCTCTGAGGCTGAGAAAGTATGAACTGCCCATGGTGATCCAGTGGATTTCCACAGATGAGCGGGGATTCAAATCCTACTCTACAGAGTCATAGTCCAACATTCAAACCACTATACCACACTGGCTCTAGCATAAAATATAAAATGTTTATATTTTTAATATTTTTTATTAAATATAAAATGTTAGTGGTTTGATGACAGAACACCAGAAACACTTGCTGTTCTACTAAACTCATTTAATGACCAACGAAATGATCTTGAGCTACCTTCAGTTCACTCAAATCTCTAATTTGCAGTCAAACAAAATTAATGTTTTGTGCGAGAAGGCGGTTGTTTTTATGATGAATTCAGTGAAAGGGGTTCTACTCTCCCTTGCTAGACCCAGTTGTTTTACAAGAGCCAGTCTTTCCAATGTCAATCTGAATAGCTTTACACCCTCTACAAACTAAATATTATGAAAGGGTTTTTTTTTATTTTTGCTCACCTTATTTCAAGCTTATATTCCGTTATGCTTTGCTGTGTGACTGGATTAAGCACTCCACTTTCACTAGTATCCCAAATACTCTGTAAAGCATTTCTGAGCGCACGCAACTAAAAAAAATAGAAAATAATTAAAAAAATAATTACTTAGTGTATGACAGATGAAGGAGCTGATGTTCAGACATAGTAACCTGACAAACCTAATTCTGTGATGTGATAGATGAGGCACATTGGGAACAGATTTCCCTAGGCCATCCCATTAACATCATTCTACAATGACTAGAATGCTAATTAATATTCCATGATATCATAGCTGTTGGGTCACTAGCTGCTGGGGGAGCTTGAAGATAAGTGACAGATGAGCAATACCTAATTATTTACAGTATTTATCTTCAGATTGTTCACTAAAATGGTGTTTTAGAGGCGAATACATTTGTATGTTTTAGACATTCAATAATAAATATGACACATACCTAGAATCATTAAGAGTATCTGTCTCTATTTTATTGTTAAGTGCCTAAGCCTTTAAAAAAAAAAGGAATGGAAAACAATAACATTACCTTATCTGTAAGAAGTTTGGTGAGATTCTTTTGTCTTCTTGATAGATACTGATCAAACAACTGTGCAAGTTTAGCTGCTAAGACATGCTCACGGCTAAAGCAGGGATGGTGAGTGAATATCAATCCAGAAATATCAACATCCAGCTGAAACTGTCCCTGAGGGTCATCTGATCCAACAATATACTGATTGGCAAGCTTCATTTTTATCGCCTAAAATAATTAAGTAAATGAACATGCACTACAAGTAAAAGTTTTCTGATGTGTACACTGAAGCTTGAGAATACATAGGCCAGTGGTTCTTAATCTTTTCTTTATCAGAGACCCTTTAAATATATTTTGTTGCCACAGACTCTTTAAGACTTCATTCAAGATTCAAAACCCAAATGATGATGATGATTGATAATATCTGATCTAAAGCATTAACAATTACACTATCCATTAAAACTTCCCTCAAAGGCACCAGTGGTGGGGGGAAGACTTTTCTACTGCTTCTTCCCACCAGTTTGTGGCTGGTGCGGATTGAACATTAATGTGCAGGCCCATCCAGCCAGCAAACCTTTGCCCAGGCTCCTATCATGAGGACACTCTGCTGCAAGGAGGATGTGCGCTGAGCAGTCTTAAGCTCTTGCGGAGCCCGTGAGGACCACAGCTCTCTGGGGGTCTGTGGATCACAAGTTTAAGAACCACTGACATAGGCCAAATTCAATTTTGTACTGCCACTGGAGTGTCAGAGAAATGAATGTTTCTCCTCCTCCTTTCTCTCCTGCAGTTCTCCACACCACTGGGTCTGGAGGTATTTCAGTCCCACTCCAACAAGCAAGTAGCTTTTTACACCATACAATTATTGTATTATGTTCCCACTTTAAATGCTATGGTCCCATTCTGTGAAATCTTCAGATTTGCAGCTTAGGGGTGTTTCTTTTCTTTTCTTTCATTCATTCATTCTTTTTTTTTTTTTTTGAGAATTCTCAGCCAGTTCTAGTACTTCACAAAAGTACAAATCCCAAGATCCCACAGGACACATCCATGACTGTGTAGTATAAAAGGGCACTTGGGAGATAGTAACAGGGAAGAGGCATCACCATCTTCCATTTCCATTAGAATCTGCTGCTGTAGCCAAAGGAGTACAGTGTTGGATAGTACCCACAGCCATGAGTTCACCTTTCAGCATTTCTTTTAGCCTTCCAAATGTTGTTGGAATGAAACTCACAGCATTCTTTGCCGTTACCTATGGTGGCTAGAGCTGCTGGGAGCTGCAGTTCAACAGTATCTGGAGAGCTGGGGTATCCCAACAAATAGTTTAAGTTTTCTCTTAAGTCTGAAAAGGGGAATTCTGATTTTCTGGCAGTTTAGTTTAGTCATCAGGAATTTAATCAGAAAGAAACAATTGTTAAGTTCCCGGTTAGCAAACAAATATTAACCCAGATTGTGGCTATAATGGGAAACTTTAGTTTAAAACAGCAACATTGAAGTTAGAGTGAAAAAGGGAGGTGAGGGAAAAGTGCTTAGAGCCCATCAAAGAGAGAATAGAAATTATTTAAAAATTAATACGCTTGGACATCCCAATGCACCCCCCACTCCAATTAAACACATGACTTCACACAACATTTTTGTTGGGTGCACAGTTCATTTGTCAAAAAAACAAAGAAAAGAGAAAAGAAAAAAAAACATAGACATAGACAACATGACTGGAAGATAGCTGGGGATGATATACAATCATCTTCATGTGTACTGCAGATGTAAAGAACCTTCATGGGTAGGCAGTCCCTTGCTTACAAGTACTACAAACATAAATAGTCCAAAGTCAAACTTGCTTGAATATTCTGCTGAAAGGTTTTAAAAGTAGTTGTCATGCAGAAAAGGGGAAGGTCTCATTATTATATTATATCTATTTGACCGCTAGGCATAAAAACCCAGCAACCATTAATTTTTTTTCTATGCTGAAAAACTGCTGATGTTTAAGATTCCTCTTAATATGATAATCTATAGGGAAAGACCTAATATGATGTTGCAACAAACTCACCTTTTTATAAAACGTCACTAGCTCTGATTCTTTACCTTCTTCAGCTGGAAATATTGGTGGTCTGGTCAGGGACTGCTTAATTGGATTGGGCAAAGCTAAAATTTGGCCATCATCTCCAAACCACCTTTTCCCCTGAAAAAAATATCAGAGAATAAAATACGTCTAACTTAACAGAAATATTTTGCAGAACTAAAGTAATCTTTAGAAAACGAAAACCTATCATACACGTATGGAACAGCATCTATTCTATAAATCATATATATTCATGATCCTCATGCCTATAACAATCCTGTGATTTAGGTTAAACTGAGAAATAGTGATTGGCTCACAGTCAGCCAGTGACCATCATGATCAAGTTGGGATTTGAACCCAGTTGCTCCCAATAACATTCCAGTAATCTAAACATCACACTTTACTGGCTGGGGTGGTGAATGATGTGTATAGTGAATATTTACTTAACATACCATGCCTCTTTCTGATGGTACCATAGTGTTTTCAAAAAATTCTAACTAGGGAAGTTCTTATATAAGCATATTGAACCCCATATAATTATTCTGGGTCTCTCTAAGGGGTTTCCAATGAAGTATTCCTTGCAAAACAATTCTAAGAGTGGTGGCAGCTTTTTTAAAAAAAAGTGCATCAGCACTTCTAAATTATACAATTATAATTTTCTGATAAAATATTGGACCTTAAGCTTATAGGCATATTTAAATCATGCCCCTTCCCACCACTATACAAGAAAACTTTATCAAGAAGGAAAGAAAATGAAAATTGAACAATGCCTCACAAACTGGCATAACAACAATGGAGTCAATAGGGGTTAAGTAAAACTCCCCAAGCTCAACTGCCTCATCCTGTAAAGGTTTAGGTTCCTTTGTATGCTACAAAACTCTTCAAACGCTACTGAAAGTGAGTGTTCAACAGTATTCTATTCTTGTATTATATTCTATCATCCGGAACTCCTCTGTGTTATAAAGTTATAGTGTGACACTGTTAGAGTAGGTCATTTGAGAATTTCTGACTGGGTGCCTCTCGCTGAATCATTATTATTCCCACTTCATAAGAGTAAAGAAGAAAAAAACACCAATACTTCAGACAATTTACCTGTTCCTGCTTCAGTATCCTATTCTCTATAATATTTTGGTTTGATAGTGATACAATGGGGCGCCTTCCTGCATATAGACCTTCATCCTCCAGGTACCTTGGCTGCATATTTTCAGGTACCTTCAATGAGGCAGGCACTAAAAGAAAGAGTGATATTATACACACACACCAAGGACATGAAAATGTCTCACTTTTGATTTCAGTGACTTTTTCTGAATAGTATTTTCTTTTCATCTTTCTTTTCTATCAGATTGCAAGTCTTTTTTATTTCTTCCCACACTCGAATTATCTCACTTTTCAATGCATTTTTCCTAATCTGTGCATTTATTTGGTAGTTTTCCTCATTTATCCGCAACCTTTCTCTACTGACTAAAACGTTTCTGCATGTGTATTTTTCAATGCTGCACATTTCAATCATTTGGAATTTAAAATAGGTGCAACGTTTCGTGTGTACAGTGGACCCTTGTTATACGCTGGGGTTTGGTTCTAAGATGCCTCATAGATAACAAAATCCGTGGATGCTCATGTCCCATTAAACATAATGACATAGCAAAATGGTGTCCCTTATAAAGATTGGAAAATCAAGGTTTGATATTTGAAGTTTATACTTTTTTGAACATTTTCAAACCGTGAATGCTTCAATGCGTGTATAAAAAATCCATGTATAAGAAGGGCCGACTGTACTTCATTTGCCAAAACAATTGGAAAGGCTGGCAAATGCAGCAAGTCTCAAAGAAGACAAAAAATCCTACTTCCAACAAGACTGTCAAATCCAAGGAAATTTATTTCCATCTCTTATACACAGTAACAACTATTTACTAATAATTTGTTTCTGTTAACTTTATATACACCAATAGTTAAGACCCCTGATCTCATAGGAAGTACCTTTTTGTTTTGCAAATGGAATTTAAATTTCCTGGACTTTAAAATACTTTGTTTTCCAGTACCACATGGCCAGAAGGAGTGGCTAGCCTGCATAGATATCCCTTCATACTCAGAACAACACCTGTATCTTGACAAAATGCAGATCTATGACTAATATCATCAATTTTTTTCTCTTGTATTATTTTTAACACCTTTGCTGGATGAAGAAGCCAGTGGAGCTTTGAAAGCCTGCAACATATATTTTATAACCACCATTAATCCCATTGTGGGAGGAAGGTGGGATATAAATCCTTGAACCAAAATAATAAATACTCTGCCAGGCCCATTAAAAGTATCACTGTTTTGTGGATTTGGGATATTATTATACTTTCAAATGGCACAACATCTTGCCCAAGCCATGGCCTAATGAAGGGAAAGCACAGTGTCTGTTGCATGTACTATACAGTGTCTGTACCATTTTGGATGGGAGGCTGGAGCAAAAATGGCAGTAACAATCTGGAGAGTATCTGACAACAGGCAAGAGGTCAACATACGGTAAGAATGTAAATGAGGCCAAACCAGAAGGCAGCCACTACATAGAATTTACTTTTTTAGATAGTACCCCAGAGCCCTGGTCAGCCAATGAAACCATAGCAAAATCACTATCATGTTTACAGCTGATGATAGTAGCCACCTTGGAACCCTTCAGGAGGAAGGTGGAGTATAAATGAAATAAATAAATAAACAAACAAACAAACTACCTCCATCTTATCAGTAAATTTTAAACCTGATTGTACCCCTTCCAATTTCCAGCATGGACTGGCAATCCCATGGTCAAGAAAGTTTAAGAGCACATTATCATTATTTAAGCAACACTTTTTTCTTGTGTTAACAATACTCTCTAGTTCAGTGCTGTTCTGAAAGTTCTTGTTTTTGAACAAATTAGAAGCTAATATCGTTTTGGTCTACAAGTATTAAACAATCATGGTTTTGAAAGTTTTTTAAAGATGCTAGTTAACAATGGCTTAGTGCCATTAAGGGCAAGTTCTCGATGTAACACTTGAGAGACTGGATGATCCAAGAGTGATCATGGGTACATTCTTACTACACAATTACAGCATTTAAACCCCACTTTAACCATCATGGTTCCCTCCTATGGAATCCTGGGACTGGTATTCCAGTGAGACATTACAGAGCGCTCTGGCTGATAATTCTAAAAGTCCTTCCCTAAATTGCAAATCCCAGAAGCTTGTGGCAGTTAAAGCAGAACAATAGCATAATTCTGTAGTCTAAATGAGCCCATGGATTTTTGGCAATGCCTTAGACAAATTATTCATCTGCAATCATCTCGAAATGATTTTATTGTACGCCAACTTGAATCTCCTCAAATAATTCATACTGAAGTCATTTCAGAAACAATGAAATGTTAGTAATTTTTATCTCATAAATCCTCACAAGAATATGTGTACCTCTTAGCATACTGGGAATGAAGAACATTTCTTTCTCTTTCTGCACCCGTCCAGAGTAGCTTTCATATTCTGCAGGTCTAACTACAAGGAAATCAAGTGCTGTCTGTTCTAAAACAAACAGGTCATCATCATCTTTATCACAAACAAGGCGTTCCTCTTCATCCTGTATTTTACATACAATTTGGGGGGAAAGACAGATGAAAATAAATATGTTTCACAAGTTTCAGCATAAATAAATATCTTGTTTCATATACTATAGTAATGGTAAAGCTGTTAACTTCCACTAATAATGTGAATGAAAGAATGTAAAGAGGAGTAAGTATGTTTACTTTGGTCCCAGAAAAAATATAATCTACAAAATAATCACCAACATCAGACAAAACAGTAAAAAATGCATAAAACTGTACAGGTAATTAAAACAAGGCACAATTTAATCTTAAGCATTTTCATCACAAAGGCCCCATACAGACAGGCCAAAATAAAGCTGCTTCGAGTCACTTTGAAGTTATGCTGTTTAAATGACGCACGTGTCCTAAGAGTCTGCAAGCCATGCCAAAGCCATGCTCCAATCCTAAGGACTAGAACGTGGCTTTGGCATGCCTTACAGGCTCTTAGGATGAATGCATCATTTAAACAGCATACTTCCAAACTGACTCAAAGCAGCTTTATTTTGGCCTGTCTGTATGGGGCCAAAGTTTGTCTCTGCACCTTTTATATCTACACCTAGGAAGCTACCTTATACTGGTGAGACTATTTGCCCGTGTACGTTATGCCTATTTTCTAGTAGCACACCTTCAGAATGAGTTTCATACAAAAGCCTTGTAGACTCATTAAAACAGTGCACTTATGAAATTCTGAAAAGGTATACATTGGCCCATATTGTTTTGTAATATGGATCCCAGTAAGCAATTCCCTCTGGAGGGCAGAAGACAGACAGGGCAAAAATTCTTACCACACACACTGTATAATGCCAGATGTGATTTCTTAACCAGGTGTGCACATCAAGAAATAAATAATAGGTGGTAGATCTGAAGCAATATTGAGGCTGTATGTGTAATCACAATTTATAAAAATATAAATGTATATGCATATTGAATGTAAAATACTTTGACCCTTTCCTCAGAAAAAAAATCATCTAAGAAGTTATCATAAGCATCAACATTCTTACCAAAAACCACAAGTTGAGCACAACAAAGCAAATGAACTGGCTAAAGGGTACGGTAAGACCCAAAGAGCATGGACACACATTTATAACATCAGTTTGTTTGGGCATCAGGTATAGTCAACCATTTACTTATCATTTGCTAAAATATGTATAAATGAAGGCACAACTATAAAGAAGCAACGAGGCACCCTAATCCAAGATTTAGACAACCTAAACTTCAGGGACAATAGCTTCAATAAGATACCACAGCTCTGCATACAGCTCAACGTTCTGTCTAGTCAAAGGATACTGTCAAGTATGGTATATCAATAATACAAAAACCAGAGCTCTGTGCTCTGCCAATAAACCTTGGACCACACCATACCAGACATCCAGACCTTATTAAGCATTTCCAAACTGGAATACCAGTGCATCTCTCTCAATACTTCATGTGAGTATAAGATTCTGTCACAACTCAATACCAGTAATACCCAGTGTAACTGAAGATAAATAATGTTGATGTGTACCTCAAACGTCCAGAACAGCACCTAACAAGAGGCCAGGGCATCACATCCAATTCAATGTTTTGTTAAAGTGCAGGACACAGTGGTATCCCAATGCCAATAATACACAACAGAAATGGAAATCAAAAGGTTTGGGCCATGTGCCCAAATGCCAGAGGTGTTTCCTCCATGGATGATATACCACCGTGTCTGTTCCAACTCTTCATTTGGGCAGAGGGCACAGCTGCATTTCTGACATTAGATCTGTGAACATATATTCCTACAGTACCATAGTACTATGTTAAACATTTATAATGTTTCTTTATTATAGAATCAGTAGTTTAGGCAAAATCATCAAGACAAAGCAACATCTCTATACAAGCAGGTCACATTCCCTGAAGTATATGCCATCAACACACAATTTTTCAGTCAACACATGCATACTATCTATGGACAATGGTATTTTTAAAGTGCTGTGCTGAGAGCAGCAAAACCAGCCCTCCGTTCAAACATTCATGTTAATTGTATCCTGAATCCCTGGGTAGGGCTACAATGCCCAATGTGTAAACATACAATGGGACCTTGGTATCTGTGGACTTGCCATCTGCAGATTTCAGCATCCGCAGCCGGCAAGCCCATGTTGTCCCTAATGGCGGGCCATGCATGTGGCCACATCGCTATTGGGGACAACACAGGTTTGAGCAACCATGGAATTTGGTATCTGCGTGGGGGGGGGGGGGGGTGTCTGAAATGTATCCCCAACAGATAGCGAGGCCAGTATATGAAAATGATCCTACTGTTCTCCAGGTACTGATACCATTGCTCTAAATTTCATTTACTACATAAAAAAAATAATTAACACTAAAAGGTAGACACATATAGTTTCAATTGTACCATTTCACTCTCTCCTCGCTCTTCTTGGCTGCTGAGCGCTGATCCCTGAACTTCCCCCTCTTTGTTATCCATGCTCAATACACTCTTTTTCTTCTTAGCAGTTTGGTCCTCTATGTTCTCTGGTTCAGGACCAAAATCAAAAGTAAAGAAATTATAGGCTTCTTCAGAAGAAGGATAACCAGTTTGAACCTAATGGGAAAATGTTATTTTTATTAAAGATTATATTCATAATGTAATTGTAAATACAAATAAATAGGCAAAATGCATATTTTTATTCTTTTTGAGAAAATTAAGCAGCTACAACTGAACTAAAACAGGTTAAAAAGTGCTCTCATTCATCCTTCACAGTGACAACAAAGCAAATAAAAACAGTAAAAAGGGCTGAGAAGCTTCACTCAGATTTAGTCACTTTGAAAATAAATTTGGGGTGTTATATTTAGTCATCCTGAAAATAAATTATATCCAGAATATGCATACTAATTTCCATTTTAATAGCTGAAGCATTCAGATGATAGACTGGTTGGTTTGAACACTGTATTGCATCTCTTAATCTGAAAAATAGCAAGAACATCCATTATATTGAGCTGAAATTTGCAATTGTGTCATAAACAAATACAGTACATTAGATTTAATTCCAGTATCCCAGTGCCGAAGTGAATTTATTTTTTACAAGAAAACATATAAATAGATCATCACATTGTAAAGTTAGATCATATTCCTCTTTTGCTTGCCCAGTAATTTAGACGAAATGAACAAGTATTTTATAAACTGGGCAGCTTGAAATACCTGACTGAGACAGGTTCACACACTCTGTACAGTAGCAGGTTCATAGTCAGATGGTTCCCCTTCTCCTTCACCCACTTTTACTCCTGAGTGCCAAAGAACTAGTTCTGTTCTGTCATATATTTTTCAACCAATACATGATATACCAACTACATCTTTTTATGGAAGACAAAAGACCTCACACCCATATTTCAGTTCTTGATAATCTTGAGGATTTATTGGATGGATGGATAAATGGATGGATGGATGGATGGATGGATACATACTGTATTACGCTGACATCCTAACCTGCTATAGATACAATGGAATGGCTCTTATAAGTGCTAAGGGCTGGAGGAGGAGATTTAATACCAACACAGATTTCTGGTTTGGTTTAGGCATTTATGCTGGCTACTTGCCGTAATAAATGATTGATTGATTTAGACATTCTTCAGGTCCTTTATATTCTGCACCCAGAGAGGGCAGAGAATGGAAAGAAAGAGAATAAAAGAGAATAAAATCCCATGCTATTGATAAATGGATGTTGAAAACAAAACAATCTCCAGGAGCAGGTATTGTTCCCATGAGCGTTTTCAAAAAGTCACATCAAAAGTTTTGGATCTTCCTAACAAAAATATGAAATATGTATCTACTCCTGTACTAGAAGGCATGAGGGCAGACTAGGTTACAAAAAGTGACACAGGGAGGTCTGGTAAATTACAGGCCAGTTTAACATCTGTTGGGTGAACTGACGGAAAGAATTAATGAAAGCAAAATAATAAGGTAGGTGGAGGAACAATTGCCACTGAAAAGAATCAGCATGACTTCTGTACAGGCAAGTCCTTTCTCAAGAACCTTTCAGAGGTCTTTGGGAGTATGAATAAACATGTAAACAAGAATGATCCAGCAGACATTTTATAGTTCCAAAATAAAGGATGCATACTATGGTGCTGAATCTTTTTTGGGAGGTGTGATCCATAACCTTGGACAGCTCCTTTGAAATTTGAAATAAAATCTGGAGTAGATTCACTGCCCCACTGACCAAAGACTCCTGAACAAATGTAATAGTTGTGGAATCAAAAAGAAATTGTATTAATGACTGATAAGTGGTTAAACAAGTGAAGAAAGAGAATAGACACAAATGGCAAATTCTTGCAATGGAGGGATATAAACACTGAAATTCCTAGGGATCATTACTTGAAGTGGAGCCTTTTAACTTGTTCATAAATCATCTGAAAGTAGAGATGAGCAATAAGGTGGTCTTCTATGGCACCAAATAATTTAGAATGGTTAGAATAAAAACAATTGTTAAGACTTCAAAAAGTCTCTTTTTAATCTGAGAGAATGGGGTGGTTTAGGATGGTTAGAATAAAAACAGATTGCTAAATATTTCAAAAAGTCTCTTTATATAAGAGCCCTGGTGGCACGGTGGTTAAATGCCTGTACTGCAAACCATAATGCAGTGAGTTCAGTACCAGCCAGAGCTCAGGCTTGATTCAGGCTTGCATCCTTCCAAAATCGCTAAAATGAGTACCCAGCTTGTTAGGGGCAATTACTGTATATACTCATGTATAAAATCTCAGGTCGACTTATCCATGGGTCAAATGTAAATATTATACTTTAACTCTTATTAAAAAGGGAATGATCCCCTATTATAAGGCAAGATTGCAATCTGTCCTAGAAGCACTGATTTCCCTCTACTCTCTCTTTGATGCAGCCTTTAGTATGAGTTAAAACAGTTAAGCCTGCCATAATTTTGCAGGTTCTTTGGCATTGTTTTCCTTTGCTTCATCATTTCGATCCTTTGTTACATGCCCCCAAGTTTTACCCTCGACTTATCCAAGGGTCATACCCAAATCCATAATTTTGCCTCCAAAACTTGACCTCAACTTAATTGTAAGCCGCTTAGAGACTGCTTAGGTGGTAAAAAGTGGTATATAAATGAAGCTGCTATTGCTATTTCTAAACTGAAAGGCAACACAGTGTAAGCATTTGTAAGGTGATAGGTTGGGGCAATAAATAAAGAAACAAATAATGCCAGCAGGAATCCATTTAGATAGCTAGAATGCCATAAACTAGACTTACAACCTTGTTTCATATTCATGCTTGTGGCACATTGGCACATATTCATGACTGTGGCACTACAACAAATGCCCTTAAAACCCACCTTAAAAGAGTGGCAGCCATACAAGCAAAGGAGTTCTGCAGTTCTGGTGAGCAGGACACTGAAAATTTACACATCCAACAATGCCCCCTACATAAGAGCCATGGTATGACAAGGAATTGTGATAGACCCTCACAGAGGTCCCTTGCTTCTGATGGCACTGCCGCTTCACCACTCTACTCACCAGCACTGCAGAACATCTTCACTCAGTATGACTGCTTGGTTTTTATGGTGGGTTTTAGGGGGTCGGATAAGGATAGTAAAGCATAGCTACAACATTATGGGCCCAAACAGACAGCCCAAAATAAAGCTGCTTCAGGTCACTTTGGAGGTATGCTGTTTAAATGATGTATGTGTCCTAAGAGGCCAAAAGCCACACCAAAGGCATGCTCCAGTCCTAAGGACTGGAGCGCAGCTTTGGCACGGCTTCTGGCCTCTTAAGATGTGTGTGTCATTTAAACAGCATACCTACAAAATGACCCGAAGCAGCTTTGGCCTGTCTGTTCAGGCCCTATAGCTACGTGTCCCATGGACAATCTCAATCCTCAATATCACTGGTGTTCACTAATCAAGAAAGACGTTTTGGGCTAGAGATGAATAGTAAGGGCTGTTTGACAGTGGAACACACTCCCTCGGAGTATGGTGGAGTCTCCCACCTTGGAGGTCTTCAAGCAGAGGCTGGATGGCCATCTGTTGGGTATGCTTTGATTGAGACTTCCTGCATGGCAGGGGTTTGGACTGGATGGCCTTTGTGGTCTCTTCCAACTCTATGATTTTATGATTCTAGTTATGAAACTTATGAGTAAAGGTTACAAAACTTAGGGCTGTTTACCTGAGGGGAGAAATCGAATAAGGGGAGCATGTGCAAGATTAAGAGTGGCATGGAAAAAGGAAACAAAGATTCTTGTTTGTTTTCCTTTTTCTAATAAGGCTGCCATTATCAATGTATTTAAACTGGAATCACATATTATACTCACTATACCAGTGATGGCGAACCTATGGCACACGTGCCAGAGGTGACACTCAGAGCCCTCTCTGTGGGTACATGTGCCATTGCCCCATCAGAGTTTTCCAGAGTTTGTTACTAGAAAGCCAGAGGGACATGGCACTTTGCAAATAATAAGTGGTTTTTGGGTTGCAGTTTGGGCACTCAGCCTCTAAAAGGTTCACTATCACTGCACTATACGGTATTTCAGCAGGACTTTAACATTTCCAAGTCTTATGTGTTTTCAGGTTGCTTACCATACAAAATTCAGTCCCATCACAATGGTGTGCGCATCAGGCTCAAATCATAAAACAAACACTGTATGACACATACACAGTTGTCACTTAAGATTAATCCTCCTCACCTGTGTTCTCTGCTTGATTTTTCTGGCAGAATCATAAAACTTCACTCTTGCAGATAACTTGCTTTCATTCTCCTGCATTACACTTGAATCACCTTCACCCACCTGTATGCATGCACACAAAATATATTGATTTTATTCACTTTATGCTACTAACATAAATTTGACAGTAAATAGTGGTAATTGTGTAAACAGGAGACTGGTGTAAAAGAGGTCTCAGAAATGTAATCTCTACTAAGATTTCTAGTGTTGCCTTCTCTAATTTTGCAATTGTTCTATCATATTCTGTTCAGTTTCATTTCTGCTAATACAATTTAATATCCACTGTTATGTCAAAGACAGCCAAATAACTATAAGCGGCTCAAGTAGAGATGCAAAGAACCAGGGGGAGAAAGCATGGAAATATACATAGGGGGGGGGAAAACATTCCTCATTTTTCCCCATTGCCTTTTTCCCCACTGAAACTGAAAGCATTCATTGTGGTATTTTTTTTTTAGACATATGAATATAATCTTTAAGACAAAGTGTTTACATATTGACTGCCCCAAAATAATTTCTAAAAACTATGTAAGAAAAAGAATTTTATGTAAGACTATGTACAGTATCAAATAAAAACAATTCCTGGTTGTGGTTTCTTTTTCTGATTTTTAATGGAAATGAGTACATTATGTCTATTTCATGCCACAGGGAACTAGCGGAGACAAAACAATTCTATCTGTTTTGCTAATCTGATGTTTTGTTTTTATTCAGTGGTGTTTTTTTCCTGCTTCTCAAACTGGCAAAACCCATGTCCCTGTGTTTCTTACAGTTCAGGACCTTGTGGCACCATTTGTAGCAAAAAATAAAATATTAAAGTTAAGTTCAATTTCTAATTGTTATTCTGAATAAACTGTACTTGTAGTAAATCAAACATGAGAATTTTATGCCAAAATTATATATATAATATTATGTTCCTAAAGTAACAAACAGACTTTCAATCTCTAAAGAGGAAGTTAATACTGCATTTTTTTTATTTCCCCAGAAATTTTCCATCTCTAGACTCAGGCTAAAGCAGTTTATTAACAAAATGACAGTTATGTTTCTAGAAACATTTGTGTTTTGCAGAGACCTTAATGCTAGCCTAGGTCATAATGACTAAAGTCCTTTACCACTGTGTATATGTCTTCAAGGTCTTCCTCTCTTTCTACTACTCTCTACTTTTCCCAGAAGCACTCATTGTTTTTTGCAATGAGTCATGCCTTCTCATGATGTGACCAAAGTACAACAGACTCAATTTGATCATCTTGGTTTCTAGGGGTATTCCGGGTTGAACTGTTCCATGATCCATTTATTTGTCTTTTTTGCTATCCACAGTATCCTCAGCACTCCTCTCTATCACATCACAAATGAGCTGATTTTTCTTTTTATCCATTTTCTTCACTGTCCAGCTCTCACATCCATACATAGTGATGTGGAATACCATGGGTTGGATGATTCTAAATTTAGTGCTCAGTTAAATATCTTTGTTCTTTAAGATCTTGTCTACTTATTTCCTCAATGTCCTTCCCACTCCTAGTCTTCTTATCTCGTGACTGCAGTCTCTTTCTGATCACTATTTGATCAAAGGTACAATGAATATTTAACTATTTTAATTTCCCTATTGTCTAAGTTGAATTTATGTAGGTCCTCCATGGTCATTAATATTTGTTTTCTATATGTTCCACAGCAACTTTGCCTTTGCATTTTCTTCCTTAACCTTCCTCAGTCTATGTCTATAATCTTCTCCACTAATAATATGGTTTCATTCACATATCTTAAAATGTTGATGTTCCTTTCTCCTATCTTCACTCCTCCTCCTTCTAAGTTTAAGCCTGCCCTTTGTATGATGTCTTCTGTGAACAAGTTGAACAAGTAGGGTGAGAAATGTAGCCTTGCCTGATTCCCTTGCCAACTGGCAACCATTCTGTTTCTCCATATTGTGTACTAACAATGGCCTCTTGTCTTGAGTATAGTTTTCTTATCAGAACTATCAAATGTAGTGGAATTCCCATGTCTTTAAGAGTGTTCCATAGCTTTTTGTGACCTATGCATTAAAAGGCTTTGCTATAGTCTATTAAACACATGCTAATTTTCTTTTGGAATTCCTTAGTACACTTCATTAGCCATTGTATGTTTACAATGTGGTCCCTTGTGCATCTTCCTTTCCTGAATCCTGCTTGCACCTCTTGGATTTCTCTCTCCATATGTGTTTGGAATCAGAATTGCATAATTTTAAATATAATTTTGCTTGCATGGGAAATTAATGCTATAGTCCTATAGTTGCTGAAATCTTTTGTTTAGTTTTTTGTGGGTTTTCAGGCTATGAGGCCGTATTCTAAAAGAGTTTTTTTCCTGACATTTTGCCAGCAGCTGTGGCTGGCATCTTCAGAACTCAACCCCAGAGACATACTAACCATCTTTGACGTGGTCTGCTTGTTCACCAAAGTCTCCATAATGAACACTATGGCACTCATCCAACAATTTTTTTCTGGAAGACATCACAGCCCTGTTTGAACATTGCTTCCCCACAAGCTACTTCCAATGGGACAATGGATTCTATGAGCAGAAAGATGGGGTAGCCATGGGAAGCTCTCTGAGCCCTGTGATAGCAAACTTTTACATGGAACACTTTGAAAAGCAAGCCATGGAAATGGCACTGAAAAGCCCACAACTTGATTCTGATATGTGGACGACACTTTTACCATCTGGGGCCACGGAGAAGATCTGGCCATGTTTTTGAACCGTTTGAAACACATCCATCCAAACATCCAATTCATAATGGAAAAGGAAAAGGAGGGAACATTGCCATTCTTAGATGTCCTGGTCATCCACAAACCAAACCAACGGTTGGCCGCACAGTACACAGAAAACCTATACACAGAGACAGATAGCTACACAAGAACTCCAACCATCACCCAGGACAAAAAGGAAGCACAATAAAAACACTGGTAGACTGGGCAAAAAGGATTTGTGAACCCCAGTTCCTGGAGGATGAATTGAAGCATCTAGACTAGGCTCTACAGGCTAATTGTTACTCCAGCTCAGACATCAGAAGTCACAGACAGAATAGGGAAACTGGTAAGGAAACAACCTCCAAATGGTCTACAAACAGAGCAAGAAAATCCAGCAAATGCTGCACTCAGCAAAGGATATGTTCTGCTGTATTCTTCCTTCTCTTACAACCTCTGATGCTGTTTAATTACTCAACTTTTGAAAAGGATACCTGGGAGCTCTGGAGCATTTTATACTGATTATCATGTGCTGACCAGTCACCTCAGATCACAGCCAAGGGAGCCAGCTTCTGTGCAGCAGCAATCTCAGGGTAGGATGTTTGTGTAGCACTTAAGGTATTACTGTTTTGACTTATTTTATTCTGTGCTGTTATAAATGTGCTTTTCTTAATACTGTTTTTTATTCTGCTTTTCTGATTACTGACAAAAAAAATTGTTCGTTCAGTTGTGGTAAGGTGTGCTTTTAGATACAAGTCACCAAGCAACACTAACAAAGAAGTAAACCCACATTGAAGATTTTGCCTTGTATTATTTGCTTTGTAAAATTTGGAAGATAGCCCAATACTCATCCAGTCTATCCCCTGTGCAGGATTTACTGACCAATTCCCTCATCCCAATAATTGAGTTTCTCTGCTCCCCCAGTAAACTTCATGCCACATAGCCTGTATTTTAAGTCAGACTATCCCAGACATAACCTAAAAATTTGGTGGAAAAAACTATCATGACCACCAGGAGTAACAAAGAGCCAGAAATAAAACTTATTACGAGTGGGTACCCCGGGTTACGAATTTAAATTGTCGTTCCTGCCGCCGCGTTCGTAAACCCGAAAATCCTTCGTAAAGCCGAAAAAAAGCCATCAGGCGCTAATAGCGAAAGCCGCGATTTCGTGCGAAAAAAAAAGCGCCCGTAAAGTCACCAAAAATTTGGTTCGTAAACCCGGAAATAACCTTCGTGACTCCGGAACAGTTTTTTTTCTATGTGATTTTTTTCGTACCACCGGAAATTTCGTATTAAGGAGCGGCGCATTCGTATCTCCCGGGCTGTACCAACTGTATCGTTTTAGGCGGACTTTTATTGTATCATTCCAATGAAGGAGAGTTTAGGCAGGTAATTAATTCTGCTGCTGGAGAACTCTAGCCCACACCACTGAACTAGAACATTAGAGGTCTTTGAGCAAAGAAATCTAGTAGTCAATAAAGCTATAACCCCAGAGTTCCCTATGGCTCTGACAGCAAATGGGCAAGTATATGCTCTCTAAAGAGCAACTGGGAGACTGATGTGCAACATGAGGGATGCTTGAGCCCTCAATAGACCCTTATCCTCCAGTGCAATTGAAACTAGTTATATGGTGGTTATTGAATCTCCCAAGCAACGCTGGATTCCCTAGCTAGTACTGTTATAAAACACACTAACTGATTGGGAACCTTAGTTCAAATGCACAACCATTTTGAAAGGTCTTATTATTATTTTCATAATCCTGGATCATGACAACATTTGGTCTTTGTCATGTTCATTGTTGGAATAATAAGGGGAATTAATTGATTCTGACTATGCCTGAATTGAGCAACTTTCTATAAACCAGTAAGAGCAACTGGAAGATTATTTTTTTAAAATAATGCTATAAATAATTATAACATAAATTAATTAACCTTGCAATCATACCATAACCTACCTCATTCTTGTGAAAACATTCTGATATATAGCAAAGGGAAACCATGCAGGAATGCTCATGTTATAATCACCTCATTCCAGTTTATTTTGTGCCTTCTTGCTCCAAGTTTTTTGAATTCGTGGACGAGGGCGCTGAGGATTCTTGCAGTAAAGTACTTTCTGCTTTAGAGCTACCAAAGGAAATAATTTTCATTTTTATTCTTCTGCATCACCATTTGCCAGCCCCCCACTAACACCAAGTACAATGGCTCAGATAAACAACCCATTCTGGGAACTGCTGAGTGGACACTTCAAGTTTCAAACCAGATGTGAATTTCACCTTTTTAAATTCCAGTAAGTGACGCCTAATTGATAGTAAAGCTTTGGCTGGAATCCTGTTGGTTTAGTTGGTAGGCCAGTGTACAGTAGTTTTTCGAGCAGGCCACAGCAACAGCAGATATGGAGACAGCAGGAAAGACATCTCCACTAGGAGTAAAAGGCCTGTTACAGGCAGCCAAAATAAAGCTGCTTCGAGTCACACAGTGGAGGTATGGTGTTCAATGATGCATGCATCCAAGAGTCCAGAAGCCACACCAAACCATGCTCCAGTCTGGAGCGGGCTTTTGGTGCAACTTCTGGACTCTTAGGACGTCATTGAAACACCATACCTCCACTGTGACTCGAAGCAGCTTTATTTTGGCTGTCTGTAACAGGCCAAAGCTGCCCTGTCAGCTCCTAAGCAGCTTTGGAGGACAACTTTATCTCTTGACAGAGATGGCTTTGCTGACAGTCCCCTCTTCATTGCAGCTCCCACAGCCATTGAAATACTCAGTCACACCACCTCCTCCTTCTCCTTTACTGGTGCAGTTACACTAGTCCATAGGAACGTGGCCTAAATTACCTATTTAAATTAACAAGACCCTCTACTATAGAGCTGAGAATCACAAGATGTTTTTATCTGAAATGAGCCTGAAATTAAAAGCTACTATCTCTTCATCTCGCTATCTGCCATCAAACCTGATTAAGGACTCACTAAACACACAGAAAGCATCAGGCCTGGTTAGTATTTGAATGGGAAACTACAAGGAATAAGAGGTGTTGTAGCTATATTTCAGAGGAGAGCAATGGCAAACCACCTCTAAGTATTCCTTCATAGGGAAAACCCTATGAAAAGTATGTGGTTGGCAAAAGTTGACAGGTGACTTGAAGGCATGGGTGCACAGACTTGCACAAAGGTGCCTTGCAGCTGGATGGGTTCTCACTTTTTAGTTTGAGACACTGGGGCATTTTTTGTTTGTTTTGTTTATACTAAAATTACCTCTGTTTATAGTTAGTGGGTACTCTACTCAGATTAACTGTGGTGTCCAGTTTTCCTAAACAGAAAAAACAGTTTTAACCCCATAGGTTCGCCACCCATTATCCACTGGAAATTACTTTTAACATTAGCATCTTTTGACTGTGATCTTACTTGTGATTGTAATTACAAGGACAGAGCACCATAATCGTAGTTACAATTGATGATGCTCCTGCAAAACTGACTTTTGCAGCCTGACAGCATCCTGGATGAAATGTTTCTTTGATGCTGGAAATCATGGGGTGCCTTGAGGACAGACAACTGGAGTTCCTTGAGTTCCTACCACAACTGCTTATCCCAAGTCACTCCATTACTGTGAGCATGTTGCATACATCATTTCCCAATGCCCCCCCCCCCCCCATCTCCAGTGCCTCTGAAACACTTTAGGTGGTGTACTAGCATCATGTGAAGGTAAGTTTTGGGGGACATTTGATCTCATTCAAAACTGTAAATGTGAATTCCCAGCAGTCACAATATCCTAAGTCCAGCAGTTACAATATTATAACTACTAAACAGGATGCCAGCTTTTACTTTTAAGTAATTTAATTTAATTAATTTAATTAATTTAAGTTAATTCATCTTACATTTGATATCTAACCAGCAGGGCCTGACAAATACAGTGGCTAGCTTTCAACCCTAGAAGCAAACAGGTCCTTGATGTGTCATTTATTCAGGTTTTTTAATATGTATTTTCCTTTTCATTTACAATCATTTATATTTTTATACAACTATGCACACCAAGAGAGTCCCTTAAATATGTAGAAACCACCCCCTTATTCTGTATGGCCTTGTTTCACTTCCCAAGTAACAGGCCCTCTATCACCTTAGTTCACTTTAGAAGAATGATGAAGTCTTATATACATTTATTCTCACCCGTGCTGCTTTCAGTTTCTCTCTCATTCGTTCTCTCACAGAAGTCTCAAGAAAGCTTGATTCTGAGGCAGATGGAGTTGGAGGCAAGCCTACAGTAGTTAATTTATTATTATTACTTCTATTGATGTTATTACAGCATGTAAATATGCAAAATAAATGTAATTAAAGTGCTTGGTTCCACAATACATAACAGTCATGGGAGACTGCGGACACAAAAGGAAGTGGACACAACATGGGGAGACAGTGCTTAAAAGGTGACACAATGTAGACTGAGAGGATCCTCCAAGTATTTGTGCTGGTCAGGAAAACAAGGTGAGTCAGAGCTGTCACCTTCCCCCTTTGGAGAACCGGATAGGAATCCTAGACCAGTGGTTCTTAATTTGATGTCTGCAGACCCCTGGGGAGCTGCAATGTCCTCACAGAGGGTCTACAAAGGCTCAAAGAAATGTTAACTTTTACAGTTAAAATAGGTAAATTCTTGCCCAGTGGCATGTACTGACTGGTGGACACAAGAGCCAGGTGACTGAAGGGTAGCTCACTTCCTATGCTTAGTGATCCTGCAAATCCAACTTGAAATGGTGCTGTGGCTGGTTATTGTCCTTCAGTTTTTGCTGGTGACTAATTTCCAAAATAAAAGAGAAAGAAAGGTGCCAGAAACTACAACCTTCTGACCTGGGAAGTCCTTCGTCTGTGATCTCAGATGTGTGGAAATGGGTAGCGATCAGGCAAACAGGGCTTGAAAAGATACTCTGCCTATGCTCAAATGCTGTTTCCTTTTCCCCTATGCTTTCATTTATTTGCAAAGGTTGAGCTTGTGAAGAAATAAAACACTCCCAGTGCTGCTTTGTAAGTACTCTGTCTCTCTCTCTCTGTGTTTGTATATGAAAATGCGAATATTTCATTTTTGTCTGTCTACGCTGAGAAAGGGTCCTAGAACCTACCAAGGTCCTAGAGCCATTTGGATTATTTTGGGAGCAGAGAATCAGGGTTTTACTGCTGGAGATTTGGGGAACACTGAGAGCATTTTAAGGGTGAATTGAAAGCAGGAAAAAGTTGGGTGTCTTTGGATATCTTCTGCACCCAGAGGCCCAGGCTGGGTGATAGGCAATGATTGTGGCTTACCACTGTTACTACAGGAAACAAATTGTGGTAAAACTTAATGCTTGTTGACTCAGGAGGAATTCACTGAAGGCTATTCCAGAGTAAGAGTGTGTAGGATTTCAGCGCCAATGCAATTGCTTCAAGAATCTGTCTTATGTAAACTCTGTGCTTTGATGAACTATGAAGTTTCCAAAGTGTGGATCATATTTCACTGTGGAGAGTGACTATTTAGTAAAGATTCCTATTTCTGAATTTACCAAAGGCAGTGCTTATTTTTTTGTTGTTTATTTATTAAGTAAAGGTGTTGCAGTTGCCAGCTTTCCAAGTCAGTTCTGCAGCTATACCTTTGGGAATCACTGACATACATTCACCTGTTTGTTTGATGCAGATCAAGCTTCTGTTTAAACTACATCCTTGATGAGCAACTTTAAATAAATATTTGATACACTTTGACTTTAGGATTTAAAAGGAGTTCAGTCTTGGTGTTCCACATATATTTAAAGAACATCCATGGTGAAGAAAAGGTTAAGAATCACTGTCCTAGATTCCTGTGTCCCTAGCCAACAGCTAGAGTTGTGATCCCACACATAATGGATCCATTATGAATTTGAAAAAATTGGTTTCCTTCTACATCTACCTCTTGATACTTTCCCCCATGTCTTTGTGAAAGGTCATATGTGGCAATAACGTCTTGATGGTAAGATTATGATGGAAACAATTACCTAGAGGAATATCCTTCTCTGGCCATCTACAAAAAGATAATGGAGATCTATCTGCTGGGGATGTTTTAGCTACAGAGTCTGCATTGAGCAGGAGAGACTTTCACAAACACAAGCAAAAGGAGCACCATTCAGAGAGGTCTTCCTTACAAAAGGAGATCCTTGAAGATTGGGAAAGGACAGACGGACATTTTGTCTCCTTTCCTTAAAATGAGTCAAGAACAACGAACAAGATTTCTTTCTGACAAACTGTAAGCACTCACTAGTTTTTATATGAGAACTTGCATGAACCCCTAAAATGTTAAAGTTCATAAAACTGTACTAAGGCACAACCTATGTGAACATCTTAACAGCAATCATACAAAAAGGGAATGAATGACACAATGTTTTCATCTATCTGCATTTATCATGGGAATAGCTGTCAAAGACTAAAACACCACTTCCTCATTATTCACAGCTGTTTTCTATTCACCATTAGTCTGCCTGATTAGTGGATTTAAATAGTGCCAATGTCTTGGAGTTGAAAGGGTAGTTCTGAATCCAAGAGAGAGCAAAGATTAAACAAAGGGAAATGAGAGGTTTTTGCCAAAGGATGTAAAAAGAAAACAAAACTGAGGAAAATATTGAACAGGACTCAGAGGAGAAAGAAACTATCTTGTAATTGTTAGTCATTCCATGGATGTAATTTTAAATGTACACTGTCAGACCAGTATGGATATTAAAAAATAAATATTAGGTTGAATGGCTCTTGGGGACATTAGTAAAGTCTGCACATGCTGAGATTTTTTTTCCTCTCCCCCTGCCCACAAAGCTGTCTTGAGACAATGCCCAGTCTTCAGAAATATGATGATCAAGTTATAGCTTTTAAGCAAAACAGAAAAGCAAAGTAAAGGCATTCATAGGAGAGCAGACAAAAGACTTTAGGAAGGCTTAAAGAGATCAAGATGAATAGACCTATCTTAATATGAGTAGATTCCTCTCCTTCAAGGCATGCAATTCCTCCTTACAGGTAACAAGTAGACTTTGGATCTCATATGTCATCTGTGACATAGCATATAATAAAATGGATGTTCTACAGTCAGTGTGTGAGGGCTGCCTGAAACACAAGTGCTCAATAGAGCCTCACAGAAATATTTCTATGCAATTAAGAGTAAATGCATTACAGAAGATCTACATAACTTTGGAGTAGTAGCCACAGTGCCTAAATGGAGTCTCTCTGTTCGCTACCAATATCTCATGCTCCTGAATAAACAAGGGAAAGTATCACACCATCTGTTTCTGAGATTTTCAGGGGTCTCTCGATGGTCACCCATTGATTCAAAACACTGAATTAAGTTTAGTCTTGACATGTTGAGATATCTAGTACAGCCAGGGAAACCCAGTTTAATCCATTCTCCAAAGAAAGATGCACAAAATAAAGAATTTATCTGCAATCTCTCAACAATCTGGCACCATAAACAAATGTCATATGTGGTTTAGGATGATTTTTGCACACTGTTCCGGGAAAAAAAATAACACTGATATGTTTATATTCCATTTTATGAAAAGCAATTCTGCCCTTTGTGATCCTAGAGAAAAAAGCTTGGCAGCATATGCCTTTCTTGTTGAAGAAATGGGGGAAATGGGCATATTTTTAAAATCTGTATATTCACTTTATTTGTTTCCCTGATTTTTAGCTACATAATATATTACATACTGTACTTTAGTTTACATTAAAAAGTAGTACTGAGTCCCTCCTCACACCTACTGGAGTGTCAGCAGTGACTCAGAGAGAAAGAGAGAGGCATGACTGGAGCACTTACTGCGTGGTGCCTGGACACTTGTAGCTGCCATGGTACATCAATGTAGCCAGCGCCCTTAAATGGTGCTTGTCCTGGCTCTGCCACCTAAAAGACAGATTGGGAAAGAAGCAGGTAGTAAAAACTGCCAAGGGATTAACAGTAAGGATCTCAGATGTTGCTGGTCCCAGATGAAATGGGACCAGTGTTAATTTCTGAGCATGCACGGATGTGTCTCACATACAAATTGTCACTAACCCGCAAGAAATCCGATTGTGTGACTTCTCAGTGCTGCAGAAATATTCATGTATCTCCAGATCCTGAAAAATGTGAACTCTTTACATGGAATATAAACACAAGAAACAAGCAGAGAGGTTAGACTGGTGCCCTCCTTGCTATTCTTTCATAGGCGTGTGAAATTTTGGCAGAACTTCGAGGTCTGGCTGCTTGCATAGGGCGGGAAGGGCTTTTCATGTGTTGTGTTGTTCATGTGTTGTTGTTTTTTATGGTTATGCTTTTAACTACTTTTAATTTTATTGGCAGTTTAACTGTATTTTTAACTTTCACATGATGTGCAATTTTAGCCACATCTGCTTGAACATTTGTAAGTTGTCTTGAGTCCCAAACTGAGAAAAAGGTGGGATATACAGAAGAAAATATGGTACTAGCAGCAGTAGTAGTTTTGTTCACTAAGATTTCTGAAGATGTATCCATATGCGCCTTTTAAAAAGCACAACTGTCCCAGCTCAATCAAATCATTGAGGCCACTGTCCCCCGCAAAAAGGGGTGACTATGTCTTAAGTGAAGCTGAAGCTTTCATGGCCAGCATCCATAGTTTTTTTGGTGGGTTTTTCGGGTTATGTGGCCATGTTCTATAAGACTTTATTCCTGACATTTCATCAGCATCTGTGGCTGGTATCTTCAGAGAAAGGCGTCTCTGAAGATATCAGCCACAGATGCTGGCGAAATGTCAAGAATAAACTCTTCTAGAACATGGCCACATAGCCCGAAAAACCCAGAAAAAACTATGTCTTAAGTGTTGTCACTACCAGTAAACATTTTAGCATTTATTAACGTCAGAAGCCTTTAATGAAGTGTGCAAACAGAGCCCCACTTTGTACATGACCTGTTACTCTTAATCACTATCCCCATTATCACCATCAATAAGTGTGCCATTCTTCTCTTGGGAAAACTCCTCCTCTAGGTCACTGATCCTATAACAGAAACCAGCTATTAAAACTCAGTAGTTGGGCTGTTATGAAAAGCCAACTCTGAGAGCAACTCACACCCCTCTTTAGTCATTTGTACCCACTGGTCACTTCCAATGTATTTTATATACATAAAAGTATCCATCTCAACGTAGCTTGAAACAGCTTGATACAGGGAAGAAAAGTTATACTGTACACTTGTCAGAGATGGACACATTGTCCTCCTGCCCCAGCGTCTGATCTTCCATGGCACCAAGGTACCTAACTATCCCCAAACCCTTGGAAATGCTGGGAATGCCTGTTAAATGACTTTTTTACCCAATGTATGCCTGTGGTGGGTGTGTGAACACACAAACTCTATAAGAGGAATTGATTCTATCCCTGGAAGTACCCTCTGCAACTTCAAACAATATTGACTAAAGATGACATATACTTACATATAAAGTAAAGCAAACCAGTCCTTTAAAGAGCATATAATCCTCTTGTGCACATCTCTAGGGTCCTCTTAGCATGTATACAACACCTCAGTCTATATCTACACTGCAGAAATAATGCAGTTTGACACAGCATTAACTGCCATGGCTCAATGCTGTGGAATCCTGGGATTTGTAGTTTGTTGTAGCATCAGAGCTCTTTCACAGAGAAGATTAAATATCTCACAAAACTACAAATCCCAGAATTCTGAAGCCATGGCAGTTAAACAGGTGTCAAACTCCATTATTTCTGCAGTACAGACGCAGCCTCTGATGACTGGTTTTCGTTATATGGATCTAACAGTCAATTAAAACATTCATTTTCTTATATTATTATACATTTGGTTCAAGCAGAAATCAACAGGGCCTACACAACCAAGTTGCATGTATCCCCTGCTCATGCCTTTATAGAATCATAGAGTTGGAAGAGACCACAAGGGTCTTCCAGTCCACCCCCTGCCATGCAGGAACTCTCAGTCAAAGCATCCCCAACAGAGCCTCTGCTTAAAGACCTCCAGGGAAGGAGACTCCACTGCTCTCTGAGGCAGTGCGTTCCACTGTCAAACAGATCCGTCAGGAAGTTCCTTCTAATGTTGAGGTGGAATCTCTTTTCCTGTAGCTTGCATCCACTGTTCCGGGTCCTGTTCTCTGGAGCAGCAGAAATCAAGCTTGCTCCCTTCTCAATATGGCATCCCTTTAAATATTTAAACAGGGCTATCATATCACCTCTTAACCTTCTCTTCTCCAGGCTAAACATCCCCAGCTCCCTAAGTCATTCCTCATAGGGCATAGTTTCCAGACCCTTCACCATTTTAGTTGCCCTCCTTTGGACACGCTTGTTTCTCAACATCCTTTTTGAATTGTGGTGCCCAAAACTGGACACAATATTCAAAGTGAGGCCTGACCAAAGCAGAATAGAGTAGCACTATTACTTCTCTTGATCTAGACACTATACTTCTATTGATGCAGCCTAGAATCACATTGGCCTTTTTAGCTGCCGCATCACACTGTTGACTCATGTTCAACTTGTGGTCTACTTGGACTCCCAGATCCCCTTCACATGTAGTCATAGAATCATAGAGTTGGAAGAGACCACAAGGGCCATCCAGTCCAACCCCCTGCCATGCAGGAAATCCCAATCAAAGCATCCCCGACAGATGGCCATCCAGCCTCTGCTTAAAGACATCCAAGGAAGGAGACTCCACTACACTCCGAGGGAGTTTGTTCCACTGTCAAACAGCCCTTACTGTCAGGAAGTTCCTCCTTCTTTTAAGCCAGATGTCCCCCATCCTGTTTCTATGCATTTCATTTTTCTGCCCCAAAGTGCAATACCTTACATTTCTGTATGTTGAATATGTGTTAGCAGAGGGAGCCTTGGAAATCTGACTTCTGAAACCAAACACACCAAACCAAACTGTTGTTCGTTATTGTTGTGTGCCTTCCAAGTCATTTTAGACTTATGGCGACCCTAAGGTGATCCTACTTATCGTCTTTTACTGGCAAGTTTCTTCAGAGGGGGATTTGCCATTGCCACTGCCATCCTCCTCTGAGTCAGAGAGTGTGTGACTTGCTCAAACTCAGGGTGACCAGACTACCCAAAATGCAGAGGAAAATATGCAAAATCAGGACCATTTTTTAAAAAAAATGTAAAGCACAACCAAGGGAAAATAGCAATAGCAATAGCAAGTGCATTTCTACACTGCTTACTGACATAAGTAAGTCAGTGGTTCCCAAACTGTGCCCTTGAATAGATGTTGGACTTCAGTTCCCAGAAGCCTCAGCCATGTTGGCCAATAGCCTGGGTTTCTGGGAGCTGAAGTCCAAAAAAATCCCCTTAAAGAGCACAGTTTGGGGACCACTGCATTAAAAAGATTTTGGACTCCAGCTCCCAGAAGCCTCAGCCATGTTGGCCAATAGCATGGGATGCTGGGAGCTGAAGTCCAAAATCCCAGAAAGAGCACAGTCTAGGGACCACAGTGTGAAAACCTAAAAACAGCCTTAGAAATTGCTTCTTAGCCATGCTGCCCAAAATGGAGGGCATTGTGGGACGCCTCCTGGGCAGAATGTATTAAAAGGGAGGCAACTCTGCTCACCCCAGGGGTCTCCATAGCCAAAACCTAGTCTACTCAAATGCATACGTCTCCCCCCACCCCCAAACAAAGACAGTGGTTCATTCCAGTCGCCTCCCGCTCTGTTGTTGGAACGTACCTTTTGAGTGGAAGAGGGGGGAGAAAGGGAGTTAGTGATTTAATTGTCCCCCAAGGCTAGCTGGAGGGAGTCTGTAAATGCAACCTGCAAAGGGGCTGCAAGGGAGCTTTGCAATTGCAGTGGCTTCGGCTCAGCGCCTCACAGGCCAGAGCTTGGCAACCAGGGGAGGAGAGTTGGCCAGCTGCCGCGGCTGCGCTGGTCCCAGCCCCTTAGTTAGCTCTGCAAGGACCCAATGGAGGGCGGAACAAGCCCTGGGACCCGCCCCTGCTCGGCCTCCCCATCCCATAGGGAAGCATTGGGGGATACTTGCCCATAAGGAAGCATTGGGGGATATTTGCCCATAGGAAAGCATTGGGGGATATTTGCCCATAGGGAAGCATTGGGGAATATTTGCCCATAGGGAAGTATTGGGGGATATTTGCCCATAAGAAAGCATTGGGGGATATTTGCCCATAAGAAAGCATTGGGGAATATTTGCCCATAGGGAAGCATTGGGGGATATTTGCCCATAGGGAAGCATTGGGGGATACTTGCCCATAGGGAAGCATTGGGCAAGTAATGTTTCCCTACGGGCGAATGATTCCCAATGTTTCCCTATGGACAAATATTCTGCAATGCTTCTCAGCGGGCAAATGTTCTCCCCCAGTGCTTCCCTATGGGCAAAGTACTGCCGTTTATCTTAGTACATCCCTCCCCAAACAGCCTCCATTTAGAGCATGGCTGAGAAGTCTATGAGTGTTGTTAGCTTTTCTGGGGTCATCTCCTCCATGGTTTGTTTCTTGCACCACCGACATTTTGTGGTGGGCCTTGTCGTCCTTTGTGGGGAGGACACACCTGCACCCTTCTCTTCCAAAGGCCCAGATGTTTTAGTGGGAATTTTTTTAAAAAGCCTGACCTTGCCTTTGTTTGCATTGGTTTTTTTTTTTTAGGCCTTCCTCTGCAACAGGCAAAACAACAACAACCCCAAACCCCACCTTGCCTACAAAGAAGGAAATAAAGGGGGGGACAAGGTGCACCACAAAATGTAGGCCCTTCCAAGGGGGAAAAATGGAGGATATATGACCAAATTAAAATTCAGAGCACTCCTAGAAATAGAAGCTTGTGCTACTCCGTCATGCTCCAAATGAAGGATGTTTTGAAATGCCTCCAGGACATTTCTTTCCAGATTGTGTCCTGGAAAAGGAGGATGCCTGGCCACCCTGCCCTGGCACCACTTTTAAGTGCTGTTCTGCTCCATCTTGGGGAACCCTGAGGTTGGGAGTTTTGTGAGAAAAGCAATATAATTGAGTATTAACTTTATAGATAAGGTTGGTGCTCATCTTGCAGTCTTGCAATATAGAACAGAGGCAATGCTTAGACTGGCTTGGATTGCCTTAAATTCCTCATCACTCCCACGTAGGCCACCCCTCTACATATGAAACTTAAAAGAGTCTGAGCTTCCTTCATCCAACACTGAGTTGAAGAGCCAACTCAAAAAAAGTTCAGGAATGCCAACCTTTGCTGCTAAATGGAGGGTGGGGTGTTTTTTTTTTTGAAGGGATGCTCATGTCCAGCTGTGCTAAAATCCTGGATTTCTCCATGGACATCTCTAGGCACAAACACCCCAAGAGAGGGGAGGGGAGGGGAATTTGAATTATTATATCAAGTGAAAACGAACCACATGGAAGTCTGCTCACAAGTGAACTCTCCCTCTCGCTTGGTCCTTAGGGTTTGACATATGTGGCAAGATGTAGGAAAAATAACAACTGTACGATTGCCAACTTTGTTCTTTTGTCCCTGCCTGTACACACGCACTCCACCCCCTGTTTAACTATACATTTTAAGGTTTCTCTTCAGTTTTTCCACATTACCATATTTGTCATCAGAAAATCTCTTGGACTGCTTAAGTGGAAAGATACCCAGCCGCTCAGTAAGAAGGAATACAAAATCCCAGGGGGCTAATTTGTTGTGTTGTAGGGTATTTGAAAGTCCATATTCTCCGATTTCAATCAAAGGACCTATCATTTCTTTTTATTGATGTGTTTTTAATGGTCTTTTAAGTTCAAAATAAGTTTTATTTGCATTTGTATTTTAATTTCAGTGTCATTAGCTGCCTTGAGTTAATCTTTTGGGAGGAGAAACCAGGAAGGCAGAGGGTATATATTTCAATAAGTAGATAGCTTTTGTGTTCTTGGAGAGTATTTCACTGCTGGATAATGGTACTCTTCTATTATTATTATTATTATTATTATTATTATTATTATTATTATTATTATCCCACCTCTCTGGAACACAACCAGGGTGGCTTACACTTTAAAATATTCAATCCCATATCCCAATAACCTGTCCAATACAATTAAACAGTTTACAGATTAAAACATACCTTAAAATAATAAACAAATCAATGATAGATGTAGCAGAAATCAGGGACTAACAGGTTCAACTTATTTGGTGGCTAGTTATTCAAGAAAGGCCTGCCAGAAGAGATCTTTTTTTGAAGCTGTTTAAGGTGGTAATGTGACGGATCTCATTCTGTAGACCATTCCATAATCTGGGAACAGTTGAAGAAAAGGTCCTCTGACCGGTTGCAGACGACCCAGTTTTTTTAGGTTGCAACAAATTTCTCCCAGAGGACTTGAGTGTACAGGGTGGATTATACGGAAGGAGACGGTCCCGAAGATAGGTTGGACCCAAGCCATTTAGGGCTTTAAAGGCAATAACCAACACCTTGTACTGTGCCTGGAAACTAATGGGCAGCCAGTGGAGCGATCTTAAGATCAGTGTAATATGGTCTCTCCTAGTTTTACCCGAGACCAGCCTGGCTGCCATGTTTAGTATTAATTGAAGTTTCCAAACTAAGCACAAGAGTAGTCCCATGTAAAGTGCATTACAGAAATTGAGATGAGAGGTTACCAGTGCATGCACCACAGTTTCAAGGTCCTTGACTGCCAGGAAAGGGCACAGCTGGCGTATCAGCCAAAGCTGACAGCAGGCGCTCTTGGCCGTCACATTTACTTGATTTGTGGTCTCTTCCAACTCTATGATTCTATGATTCCATTAACTGGGTGTACTGCCTGTTCTAGATGGGGTTGCTCTTTCCCTCAAAGGAAAGATGCAAGGAGGAATTCCCTGATTCAGCCCAGTCACTTGAAGCTCAGCTGGCTTTGGGAGCTATCAGTGCCTTTTACTGGCTCTGCCTGGTTTGCTAGTTTGGCCATGGAAATTCAGATTCTGATAACCTCCTGGGTAGCTTACTGTAATCTGGGAGTGGGCAACTGCAGCAGGTCTGTCGGTCATTCCCAAGGCCTTCTAGAAGCCACATAACTGGGGGAAACACCCCTCAAAACCCCAAACAAAAAACTGTCCACAAAAGTTCACATCTGGTTTCGAAAAATGGGAATTGTGAAAGGTTGAAGAAGTGCTGCCGGTTATTTAGAAAGTGAATGTTTACAACCAGATGAAAGGTATGCCCAGGAGCCTGCAAGGGCTGACCTCTGCAGAAATGCACCATAGATGAGACTGCCCTTGAAGATTTCTTGGAAGCTTCAGCTAATCTCCAGGGAAGGTGACTGGTAATAAAGTTGCAATTGTTTGGGTGCTTGCATGAACATTTTTTAAAAATACCCCCTCCCCATTTTAATTTTCATTAACTGAAAGTTGTTGCTATTGTTGCATTCCCTCTTATTTCAATATGCTTATGCTGTTTTCATGGGTCTCGCTGCATTTTATTTTTAATGCTTTTGTAAACACTATGGAATCTGCTAGTATTAATAGTGCTTTTAATAAAAATAAAATATGCATTCCACTGTGAACTGTGTTTATAAGTAGGGTGGACATATTCTGGTTTTGATTTCAACCATACTGATTAAAAGAATCTTTCCTTTGTGTAAAGCTCTGAATTGTAAGCAGTTAATTGAAGTGGGTTATACAGAACTGGGTTTCAATCAAATCAATCAGTTTAAAGGATCTACTAGCTTAAACTGACTTGATATTCAGTAATGAAAGTAATAAATGTATTGGGTCACATTTTAAAAATAAGCCCTGGTTTTAATTTATTTTTAAGCTATATTTTTGTTGCATTTATGATTGGTGGCAATGCGGAAATGAAAACCATAACGAGAAATAAGGGGTTACAGAATGGACCTCCAAAGCTTTTTGAATTTTCATCAGTGCTGTGTGACATGTGTGAAGAGACGTTTCTGAAAAGCAGAAAGGATATTACATGCTCCTGAAATGTGTGCTCTTCCTTGAATAAATGTCCTGCACGTTGAATTTTAAACTACCAGCAATAAATTGCTTTGTGGAAACATAAATTACTCAAAGGGAAAGATATAACTATTAAATAAGACAGGGCCGACGCAGTACAGTAGATGATATATAACCCACTGACTGAGATAGATGGCTTTTCTGGCCATATTTATCACACATGAGTTCTGATAAATGACTTCTAAGGCTAGATTTATTGCCTCCTGCAATAGATTTAGAGAATGAACTGGATGTTCTGCATTAAACTCGTTACCATTTATTGATTCACCAAATTTCTCACTAAAACATCAATAAACCAATGTCACGTTGCATATTAAAAATGTATCAAATGTTACATCTATTGGTGCCAGTTTTAATGTCTGCTTTATTTCATCAGGAATAGGAAGAGATACCATAATGGAAACATCCCCATGAGATTCCTCCTACATCTTACCTCAAAATGCTTTGTCTTCATCATGAAGAAGCTTATCCTAACAGTTCAAAGCATTTCAGCACAGAGCATTATCTCACAGTCTCACTGTAGGTTTTATCTACTGACAAACTCTAACTGTAATGCAGTAACTAGAATCCTGTTGGAACACTAGTATCATAGTTGTACAAGTGGTTAGACTTTCAGGGCTGTGTACCGTATATACTCATCTATAAGTTGAAAAATATATGCCTAAAAATTGACCCCCAAATCATGGGTTGACTTATATGACAGCTATTATTATTATTATTATTATTATTATTATTATTATTATTATTATTTCTACCCCGCCTCTCCTTTAAGATCGAGGCGGCTCACAATAATTGGTGACATTTAGTGACAAACATACACCTTCCTCCCCACTTTCCCTCCATGCCTGGGAATGGGCTACTGGAAGCAAAAAGAGTGCAGGGCGATTTTTATTTCTTTGGGAGCAACAGCTGATCCAGTTACAAACACACACACACACACACCTTCCTCACTACTTTCTGTAGTCCAGCATGCATACACACACATTTTCTCTCCCTCTCTGCCTTAGCTCCTTTTATGGTTGGCTGTCTCCAGCTGACTCTTTACCCCTTCCTCCTTCTCACCCTCTGTGAGAAGACAAGCTGGCCATTACAGACAACTGTGGATGGGCCAGCAGTAAAGAGCTTCCATTCTGAGAAGAATCTACTATAAAAATAGGGTTTTTTTTGGTGGAATTGAAGGGGCAGAGGGCGACTGTTTAACCTCACCCCAAGGAAAAAATGGCTGCAACCCGGGATCTTTGGTGCTTTCTCACTGCGGCAGAGAAACAGCCTCTGTCCACTGCTGGGGAAATGCTGAAGACCCACCATGGACCTGAGGTGCCTCAAAGTTTTACCCTTGACATGCCAAAACCCATAACTTTTGCCCCAAAACTTGCCCTCGATTTATACATGAGACCAACTTACAGTTGAGTATATACAGTAAGTGCAGTCCCTGATGCACCTAGACAGTCCACAAATGCACACAAAGCCCTTTCTCTTATTTTTGACTAAGTGAGAATGGAAGAGCTCAAGCCTAATGCACCTTCTCCACTGTTGGCTGTATAAATGTGAGGCCCAGTATTACAATGCTGGCAAATATTAAAGTCACTTTAAAAGGCTACGGGACAATGAATGTGTATGGAGCACTAGTGCTGTGGCACAAAGTAATGAACAGCTCATCTTTAAGTGAATATACCTTCTACACGCAGAAGGGCATTTTTGGATCCAGAACAATAGATGCTAGTCGAAGATGCCACATTTACCAAACACTGACATCTGCTCACTGCCATTTCGTCATCTTTTTCATATCTTGTACAAGCTTTGTAGTTCCCTGCTTCCACTTCTGTCACATTTCTGTTCGCTAATCTGATGATGAGAGCCAGCATGGGTTAATGGCTTGAGCATTGAACTATGACACTGGAGACCTGGGTTGAAATCCCCCTTTGGCCATGGAAACCCACTGGGTGACCTTGGGCAAGTCACATACTCTCAGCCTCAGGGGATAGCAACAGCAACTTCCCCAAACAACTCTCTCCAAGAAACCCCCATGGTAGGTTTGCCTTAGGGTTGCCATAAGTCTGAAACAACTTGAAAGCATACAACAACAACAACCTGATAACATAGGGATAGGCAGGTGTGATGTAAGCCAATTTGCACTGCCATGGTGTAAGCCAATTTCCACCTGCCTTTCTTTCTCTGCTTTGGGCAAGGGAGGAGTAATGGGGTGGGAGTGCTGCTTCTATGCCAAGAGAAGTTTTTTGTCTTTGCCTCTTGTCACCGGCTTCATGCAAGGTCTCTATTAGAGGCCATTTGTTTTCCTTGTTCTTCTCCCCACCTCACCCTTTTCCAGGCTGCATTCTCATTCTTTTTCCTCATTTATATTTTTTCCTTATCTTTATTTCTATATAGACGTAAACATTTTAAGATTTTAAGATCAGAAATGCCATTTCCACCTTCCAAATGTAACCTCTCAATAAACAGTTCCTCTCCTCTTTAGCAGTTCCTAAGTATGTTCCCTCTATACATTTTTAAAAGAAGAAAATATTTGTTTGTGACATGCCCTTAGGTTTTACCTGTGACTTATCCATGGATCATAGCAAAATCCATAATTTTGTTTCCCAAACCTGCCCTCAACTGATACATGAGGCTGACTTATGCACAAATATGCACGGTATTCAGCCGGCCCTTCTTATAGGTGGGCTTGCCTTTCACAGCTTTGAGCTCACATGGAAGGCAAGCAGAAATAATGGGGCGCATATTCCTGCCATGCACCCCGTGCGCTACCTCGAGCACGCACCCCATTATTTCCTATAGGGCTTGAGCATACACTCTTTTCCCCATACACGGGGGGGGGGGGAGGTTCCGGAACGGGGCAGACTGTATTATTGATATACTTTCCCTGCACTCTTTGGCTGAGATCCTATATCTCAGTCTGCCCAGTCTGAAGAATTACCAGCCTAGTCTGCCTAGTCTGAAGAACTACCAGCATGTATGATGCATGCATTATTCAATCCTCATTCTTGGTACAACTGTAGCATAGTACATGTGGATCATGGAATTGGAAAGGGCCTCATTGGACCATTGAGTCCAACCCCCTGCATAATGCAGGATATCCAGCTAAAGCATCCCCAGCAGCTTTCTCTTTTTGAAGATGTCCAAAGGAGACCTCACCACCTCCTTAGGCAATTTGTTCCATTGCCAAATCGCTTATACTGTGAAGAAGTTCATTCTAATGTTCAACTGAAAGCTACTCTCCTGTAACTTCAAAGCATCAGACCTGGTCCTTCTCTCTGGGGCAGCTGGGAACAGGGCTGCCCCCTTCTCTCTGTGATAGCCTTTAAGATATTTAAAGAGGGCAATCATGTCACTCCTCAGCCTTCTCTTCATCAAGCTGAACATGCCCACTATTCACTCTCTCCTCCTATGTCTTCTTCACCATGCTTGTTATCATCCTGGTTGCCCTTCTCTGAACTTGTTCCAACTTGTCTATATCCTTCCTAAAATGAGGTGGCCATAACTGAATGCAGTACTTCAGATGAGGCCTGACTTGCAGTTGGCATTTTTAAAGATCAGGGAGTTAAGGGCAAATATATACAAGAGGATACAGGGAACTAGCCTACTAGCTTCTCATACAAAGACACAGGCATGCTTTCAAACAGCCTGGCTATAATTTCTCTTTCAGGTGATTCAAAAGGGAGACATTTAGGGAACTATCACCATAAGTAAGGATCATGAGCTTCCTAGATTATGCATGCTACCTTTGTCTCTTCTTTATCTCCTTGGTAGCATCTCTGTTGCCTGCTTGGAAATAAAGTGAAACAAAAAGTGGTTTAAAAGAAGTGGACTTTCTGTTTTCAATTCATTCCACAGGTTTGTTTGCTGATAAATTTCTGTGTGTCAGTTGATAATCCTCTCAGTAATAATAAATAATAATAATTTGTTTTATTTATATACCGCTATTCCAAAGATCATAGCGGTGAACAGCAAGTAAGCTAATTAGCAAGTAAGCTAATTACTTAATTAGCTTAGTAAATTCTGAGGATTCCACTCTGAGCTTTCAGCTGTGTCCTATATAATTCACCTTGGCCCCCCCCTCCATTTTTATTTCTTTTTTCTTGTTTATTTGTAATTTTGAGATTAAATGATGTATTTCTCAGCTGGAAAGAAACTGTCTGGAAAGTGTTCATGTAATTTAGGAAATCAGGTCTTGCTGTAAAAGCTGCTGTACACAAGTGAAGTTACTAACTCACATCCCCTCCCATTCCCAAAGTTTTAAAAATAAATTTTAACATGCTTTCCACTTTTTAAAAAAGGTTTGCAAGTGAAAGCACATTAAATTAAATAAATGTACATAAGGCATTTTTTTAAAAGGCAAACACAGGAAGCTGTCGTAGGAGTTTATCACACTGGGGCTAATTTTGGCATTAAAGAGAGATTAAAGCACATTTAAAGCTTCCCACAAATAAAGCAAAATTGGTAAGTAATTGCGTGAATGATTATCGCAAGCAATTGCGCAAATAGTGATAAAGTGCATTGTTGCTGAAATCCTGAAAGTAAAAAGATGTGTGTTAATGCTTCTTTGTGAACACTTTAATGGTGGGTTTTGTACAATGTCGTGTGACAGGATACTCACAGGATAAACTCCCGATCTCCTTCGTGTGAGAAACACCTTATATTGAGTGAGACCACTGACCTGTATAGCTCAATATTATGAGCTCTAAGGATTTTCAAGCTTACTCCTCCAAGTTGAGGGGTAAAAACATACCAACATCAGTAAAAAAAAAAAAATGTTGATGCACAGCTGTGGATAGAGGTGGAGTTTGACATAATAAACTGGTAATTACTGAGATAATTTACTTTTCATAGTGATCTTTTTTTTTTCCTTTTGCAGATTACTGACTTACTAAATTGTTGCCTTTCCCTTTGGCACAGAGTTCCATATGCCTGAGAACAATGCCCAAAATCTTGTATCAAGTGAGGTTGATACAGGATTTTGGGCATTGTTCTCATGCATATTCCAGTGCTTTTGGCATCAGGTTTTTTCTCAAAAATGGCCCATTCTCCCCCTAGTCTGACCTCCCCATTTACCCTCTTATTATCACAATCTCTTTAATAGCACTTCCAAACTGCTGACACTGCCTCATGAATTTTGGCTGATCTTTATTGGTATTTTGAAAACCTGGCAACCCCTACAGCAGATGGATTTCAGCATTTGGATGTAATGGACAAGTGTTCTGTGTACCAAATCCTTGGGGATCAATCTCTTGTGACTGCAGATGATGCCCGTATTCACCAGAGCAACAGACATGGGATTTGGGGGTATCTGGTATGACCCCAATATAAAACCAGATTTTAATCCTTAAAATATGGCACACCCTGTATAAAAACAGGACTACTGGGAGCCCTAAATGGAGTACACTGATGGTTCCTGGCCTTTCATTTGAAAAACACTAGACAAACAGGTAGTAGTTTCAGTTAGGCGACTTTCCCAGTCCAACCTGGAAGTAGCAGAGATTTAGTTCAGCTCCTGGAAACTTTCTAATGTTAGAACTAAGAAAATCCCTAAGCCAGCATGCCCACCACTGACTAGAGCATTCTAAGATCTGTAAGAAACCCCAAAATATTCCTAGCCAAGCATCTGATTGATTTTGGGACTTTATGTATAATCAACATCTTCTTTATTCCTATGAGAAGCAAAATCAGATTGAGCTCCCACGCCAGTTACTAGAAAGTGCAGTGGGTTGTCAAGGTTTTTTTTTTGGGGGGGGGGAATGTCAGCGAGATCTGATTTGTCTACCTGTCTTCTAATGGAATTAAATGTGATTTTTCTTTTAGTCCAAACAGTGAAGAAAGCATTGTCTTTTTAAAATGGGTAGTCAATGCAAAACACTACCGTATTTTGTATAGTTTAAGAATCTGCCCACAAACACAGAGATGTATTGTTTATTCTATATATAAGTATGAAGCATTATGCTATAAATGATGCACATTCCAGCCTGTGTATAAAATGTTACTGGGTAAAAAATGGTTGGGTTGCTTATAGTAAAGAAATGTCCATGCTATGAGGCAGCTGCCATGACACAGAGTCTGTGCATCACATAAAATATATCCTTACTTCTAACTCCCCAGCTTTCTCCAATACCAACAATGACAGTGATCAATATATTACTGATTTTCAGATGTGTATGCCACCTTTATTCAGCCACTGAAATAGTGCTGAAATAATCACCCATGCAGAGAAATCGCTTTTCCATTACTATAATGATCCACTGAAATGTGCATTAAAGAGAAGTGTCAGCCTTTCCATCTGTGTGGCTCAGTGACTTAATTTGAATCATAGGTGTAGCTAAGACACTTTGCTAATTCCACACGTCATTTAATTTTGTATGGCCATTATACAGAGAGTGAGTAAGATTAGGGGAGCAGCCAGAATTAATTTAAAATGTTTTGGCCTATTACAGGGGTGGGAACTGGGTGAGCCTCCAGGTGATGTAGAACTGCCAGCATGGCCAATGCTGGGAGAAAATGGGGCTAAAATCTCAAAAGATCAATATTTATACCACTGATTGTAACTCACTCTTTGAGGAGCAGGAAAAGACATAAGGCTGACTCTCATTGGTTTTTCATAACTGGGAGTGGGCTGATTGAATCAATAGTTGTAAGCTGAGTCAACACATACATAAATTAAATTGATTCAGTGGCCCTATTTAGTTGGGGCTACAACAGGATTCAGGCCTTTTGGCAGAGGCAGGCTGTGGTGTTTGCCTCCTTCCCTTTAAAATGCTGAAGAGATAATGTGAGTGAGGCAAGGCCCCATGCAAGCAGAAAGGGGTGGCCCCAGTTTTTCTTTAATACACACACACACACACACACACAGTGGGCCCTTCCCATACGTGGGGGATCTGTTCCAGATTCCCCCGTGTAAAGGAAAAAATGTGTGTGCTCAAGCTCCATTTAAAACAATAGCTGAGTGCTCCTGCATGCAGCATGCATGTCATGGGTGCAGACCCCTTTATTGCTTCCAGGGCTTGCCTTCCGCATAAGGTTAAAGCTGCATAAAGTGTATTTTAATTTTTTTTAATTCTTTTGAAATTTTCTTTAAAAATATCAAATCTTAGCACATGTTCACTTTAACCACATGAAACTATGTACATGTAAATACATTTAGGCTGCACATATGATATTGTAATTTAAAGGTATAATTTTAATTTTGCTTGTTGTTTTATGTTATTACCATTGCATTCAATGATATAAGGAAATTATAATTTATGAGTAAGATTAATACAAAAAAAGAGGTCAATGGGAGAAAGTGACACCATCAGTGTCATGGGGTGATGCCAACCCTAGTGATGTCACTGAACTGAGGTAGCTGTTTTGCAGCATTTGCACATTCATGCCCTGCCACTATTGTGCTAACCTGAGAGTTATTAAAAAGAAAACTATGAACTTAAGATTCTCCTCCAAGTACCTTTGATACTGTTCTATTGCTATTGCACTTCTCCTCATTTGGAAACTAAATCTCATATAAGTACTATTGCCGAAGCCCCACTCGTCCCATATGCACCACTTACCGTAAGCTTTTCTTGTTTTCGGAAAGAACAAAATACTCCCCACTCTTTTCTCAGACCTTCATTGTGTGTTTCAAGTGGCCTCATACAGACATGCCAAAATAAAGCTACTTTGGGACACTTTGGAGGTATGTTGTTTAAACGATGCATGCATCCTGAGAGTCCGGAAGCCACGCCAAAGCCACGCTCCAGTCCTAAGGACTGGAGCGTGGCTTTGACACTGCTTCCGGACTCTTAGGGTTCATGCATCGTTTAAACAGCATACCTTCAAAGTAACCCAAAGCAGCTTTATTTTGGCCTGTCTGTATGGGTCCAAGTCAGTTCTTGTTTATTTTATTTTCCACTATGCCACAACTGCAGTTTTACAGCATTCTGATGTCTCTCTGGTTTTTGGTTGGTTTCCATTGGCCATGGAACTCAAGGTAGATGTCTTGCTGCATTTACACATTCAGTTTGTTGCCCTAACATTTGTTGTGCTGTCTCAAGAGACATTAGAAAGGAAACCATGAACTCAGGCTTCCTCTTTCAGTATCCCTGGTATCACTACTCCTAATGAAAAGAAAAGGTAAGAAAACCTGTAGTGGTAGACAGGGAAGGAAGTGATAGATCAAAATTATTTTCTTGTGAAGCTTCTTGTGAAGCCATGACTCCAGCTAGTATCCTACTCATCCCATCACCAGAAATAAACTGAGGTTGCCCTGCAGGGGAATCCTGGGGAGGAGAAAACAAATCACACCCACACAGCACCACATACAGTAACTACTCAGTATTGCCATTAATCAGAATGAGACATGTGTACCAGAAATAGTAGATAAATAATATTGGGTCATCAATTGATTATTTCCAGTCAAAAAAGTAGTGCTTTCCCAGCAATCATCCACTGGGCAGACACTAGGAGAACCACAACATTGGTTGATAAGCCCTGGCCAAAGATGGGATTCATCCAGTGCAGCTGCAGTATAACCGCTTAATATGATAAGCACCTTGACACCCAGGCAATTCATAAGAACTACATTGTTACCCCACATATTTTCAATAAAACCTCATGCACATCAGGTCAAATTCACTTAAATATTATTAGAAACATTTTTGAGAAGGTAATTATTTACACTGAATTAGTAGAAACATCTGTGAGATTAAAAACAGCAACAGACAACAATGGCAGCAGACGCCTAGAAAATAATCCTTTTGGATTTTTGTCAGCAAAATCAAAATCCCAGACCAATCCTTCATTGCTTTGTCTTATTAAAAGTGAAGATCACATTCTGTATATTTTCCTATGTTCATTTAGTTCACCTCAAACATTTCTAAAATCACAGATCATCTTCGTCTGACAGGGCATCGAGATAGTCTGTATCAACATATAAGAGAAATCCTGAAAACAGACTGTCTGCCCATGTGGGATCGGCAAAGAGGCCGTTTTGATCAGTGTAGAAGATCTCAAGCCATACTTCATCTTCTGGCTGAAGGTAAATCACTGTCGACCCAGATGCTACATCGTGGTTTCCTGTATTGGCATCAAATGTCTTTATCCGGAACTTTCCATTATGAACTAGACCAATAGCAAGATGTTTATTTGCCAATGTGATATCATATGAGAAGTAATAAATCCCTGGAATGGCACATATGAACTTCCCATTTGAAGGATTGTAATGCCCACCTTCATTGAACAAGACTTTATTGAACACAATTGGAATTCTTTCTTCTGGGTAACTTGTGGTGATTCCAACAGAGAAGGCAGATTTCAGTACTATTTTCCCACACTTACAGACTCCTGGTAAGCCTGTTTTTCCTCTTTCTCCTTTCTCTCCTTTTGGGCCTGCTGGGCCAACAGGACCTACATCACCTTTAACACCACCTGATCCCATAGGTCCTTTTTTACCAGGTTCTCCTTGGTCTCCTTTCTCTCCCAGTTGTCCTACAGGACCAGTCTTCCCTCTTAAACCTTAAAGAAATGAATTAGTTATTAACATTGAGCATTTGATATAAATCAGGTGTACAGTTAGTGACAATTCAATACTAGAGAATTCTGTTCCTTCATCCCTCTAAGAAACAAATTCCTAAGATAGTGAGAATTCCTCCTCCTAACATTTTTAGACACGAACTATCACTGTTTAGAAAAGGAATGCGATCTAATTTGGTCTCACTATCAAAATATCCACTTTTTGAATGACCAGGTAAAATGTAAATAGTTCAGCTAAGTCAATGAACAGAAATTCAAGAAGCCCCTAAAAACCATGCTTCAATTAATCAAAGGAACATTTATTAAAGTACACTAAACACTTGGCACAAAATTCTTATTGAAAACTAGACATTTGTTAACAGACAACTGAATAAATCAGACTTGATGTGCAAATCCATTTATGTTCTACAAACTGAGATCCACATGTTAGTCTTTGCATATGAACGGAATTCTTTCAGAATCAATTGTTATCCAAAACCTTTGAACTCAAGTATATCCACAATGCTTTAGTGATATGGAGATTCTATTAAATGTAGCCTGACCCAGTCTTGTTCAAATAAGTTGTCCTTGTTCCTCATTTATCTGTATATAGTAGGCTAGGGAACCTATCAACTTCAGGACTACAAGCTATACCATTACTAGCCATGCTGACTGAGGCAGATGGGATTTAGAGTCCCACAACATCTGGAGGACCACACTTTCCCCACCCCTGTTATATAAATATCTGGATCCCAACTACATTGATTCCTTTCTTTCCAGTGTTGCATATCTCTTGATACACTAACCTCCTCTTCCACCCCTTTTCTCTCTGAGACATGAATCACTGCACTGTGATAATTTTCTTTCCCTTTCATGAAAAACTTAGGTACCCCATTAACTACTGGTCTGAAAATTAAATGGGCACATCCAAAAATAATGCTGTAGCTTTTAAACAGTCAAAGCCCCAGGACAGCTCCAACTCATTGGAATGCACTCCCGGAAGAGATTCGACTTAGTTCGACACTGGAAGCCTTTAAGAAGGCATTGAAAACCTATCTCTTCCGGATAGCATACCCTCCCGATTCGCTGTAGAGAAACTAGTCCCTAATAGATTAAGATTATTTATCTGATGTCCCCGACTGTTTTTATATACTGTTTTTAAATTTTTCCATTGTATTATTTGTAACTGGTGACATATTGCACTATGACATGGGTCACACAGTATTAGGAAGTGTGAACCGCTTTGATCTGAAGGAAAAGCGGTATATAAATAAAAGTTTATTTATAATTATTATTATTATTTATAGAACAATGAGAATTTTTACATTGAAAGAAAAAATATTTTAAACTTCCCACTCAGACCTGCTGCCAGGTTCCTTCTATTTTTTGAGTTTCCAGAACTTACAGATTGTTTAAGACACAGAGATAGGAAAATGCTGTATGGGGCATCTAATAGTTTGTAAAGTTCACACTAAAAAACAAAGTGGCTGTGTTTGCAAATACATTTTGCTTCAGAAAGGTGGGGAGGGGATCAGAAACCACGCAGCTGTCCAATCACAGCTAAGGTGAAATCCTCTCTGTTTTCTCCAAACAGCTCTCATTTCTGGGGGGAGAGTGGAAAAATAGATCTAAAGTAGCCCTGCACAACATATGGCCTGGGGGCCGCATGCAGCCAGCCAAAGGATTTTGGGTGGTCCACAAAGATCTGGAATGACTTCAAGGCTCCTGCACCGCTTGGACCTCTGCTGAGAAGAAGACCAGGCAGCAGAGGAGGAGGTTGGGCAAATGCTTGTTGAGCAAGGCTCCTCCACCATCTGGCTTTCTCCTGAGGAGGAGGCCGGACAGAGGAGGAAGATGGGCAAATACTTGCCCTATGAGGCTCCTCTGCTGCTAGGCTTTCTCCTGAGGAAAAAGCCGGGTGGAGGATGAGGATGAGGATGAGTGAACACTCGCAATGCTCCTCCACTGCTTGAGGAAAGGGCCAGGCAGAGGAGGAAGAGGAGGGAATTAATATGAATAATATTAATTAATTAATTATTAATTAATATTAAATTAAAACCTATCTGCAGCCCGAAGAAGTTAAACTATTTTAATTGTGGCCCCTTCCAACTGCCAAGTTGTGCAAGTCTGATCTAAAGGAAAAGGACTGCCAGTAGAGGAATATTCTAAAAGAATGAAACATGCAAGACCGAGACACTCATAGAGTAATCCTTTTACCAAGCTCTTTCAGAGCTTGAACTGAAGCAGTTTGAAGAACTTCAGAAAATACTGTAATAGGTCCCCACGTGTAACTGCATTAGTGATTATTGTAAAGCACCTCATTTGCACAATTATCATCTTTACTACAGCATAAGTCAGCATTATGTTCATGCACCATATTGGAGATGTGAGAGGAAGAGGGTGTTGTGTTCTACAGTCAAGCTCTCCATATCAATGGATTTTTTTAATCTACAGATTTTCAACAGTTTGAGAATATTAGGTCTTATTGAACTGTTTACTCTCATGTGGAATTCCAATGAATAGGAGAAAATGAGATATTTGAGGACCTAACCTGTCAATCTATCCATGGTCTGTTACAGACTGCCAAAATAAAGCTGCTTTGGGTCTCTTTGGAGGTATGCTGTTTAAATGATGCATGCACCCTAAGAATCCAGAAGCTGCACCAAAGCTGCACTCCAGTGCTTAGGAATGGAGTATGGCTTTGGCACGACCTCTGGACTCTTAGGACCCATGCATCATTTAAATAGCATACCTCCAAAGAGACTCGAAACAGCTTTATTTTGGCAGTCTGTAACAGGCCCATGTTAGGTATATGTGCGCTGCAGTGACTGTAGTGCTTTGTACTTTCAGAACTTCTGAAAGGTTCTAAATTTCGTAGAAATCAGACCTGCACCATGCTTATTGTTTGGTCTGTGGTTTTGGGAATGGCCCTTAAAAACATGTGGTGTGCATCTTTCCTTTGACTTTGATGTTTTGGGCAAGGAAGATGGGCATCCCATCCCACAAAGAGATGTGGCAGCTCCAAAGGTGCTCCTGTATACCCTGCAAAATTTACACATGAAAACTGGGAAATATATGGCCAAGTAACATCACGATGGTAAAAGTTATAAACGAGGAAGAACACACAAGCGATAACAGTTTGGTATGGCTTGAGCCTACTGGAAAGAGCAAGATTCCATTCCACCCTCTCCTCTTCTCTTTTTCTGTTGAGTTAATTGGGTAGAAATTATTTTTGCCCTTTTAACTCATTTTTCAGCAATTGAAATAGGCCAGGATAAGGGGGGAAAGTGGGAGGAGGACAGCCGAGCTGGAATAGTTAAAAAGCAACTGAAAAAGTGAAATGGCAGAAGATTAATCAGGAATCAAGATAGTTGGTTGTATGCTTTTGCTACTTTGTGAGCCCACCATGGCAGCACAGAAGTTGGATGTTTCTGTTATAAAACATCTGCTGTGCTCACAAATCACAGATAAATTTGTTCATCTTGACATCCCTGGATTTGGTTTGGTCTGGTGGCTCTGATGATGGCCCCAAATCAACACCAATGGCTTGTCTAAGGTCAATCAATTGATCTAGAAGGAAAGCCTTCCTGATCCCTACCTCTCTCTTGTAGCCATTACATTAGATCAATGGGAGAGCTATGCTTGGAGCTCTACAAACCAAGGATTGGAGACACTGACACCCCTATAAATGTTTATAGCAGAGTTTCTTTTTAAAAATAGATTAATATTCAGTACCTGCATTTCCTTTTTCACCCTTTTCTCCCTTCCTGCCATCTCTACCATCTCGTCCAGGGATACCAATGCGCCCATGAGGTCCAGGTGATCCTTGATCTCCAGGAAGACCTGAAGGACCTGGCATTCCAGGTATGCTACAAACGTATTTTGTAGAATAATTTTCTCCTTTAAACTGGCTGTGGAGAGATTGCCCACTTGTACAGATGGCAAAACTTGTAATATATAGGAATACAAACATCCTTGGTGCTGAAAAAAGAACACAGATGTGCAGACAATAAATTAATCTTGTTTAATCGAAGCTTTAAGATTAGTTTTGAGACATGTATAAAATATGTGCATTGACATAGGTGTAATACATATGCAGGACACATGCATATTTTAGATTTGCACACAAAATGTATGTTGAATATGCATTTTTGTTTTAGGTTCTGGTTGTAAATTAGATTCATGGTTTGCAGTTTTATAAGGGTATTTGATTCACAATTACTGTATATACTTGACTATAAATCGACCTCACGTATAAGTCAAGGGCATGTTTTGGGACCAAAATTATGGATTTTGATATGACCTGTGGATAAGTTGAGGGTAAAACCTAGGGGTACAAAACAAAGAATCTGAAGGATGAAGCGAAGGAAAACAATGCTAAGGAACTTAGAAAATCCCAGCAGGCATAACATCTGCCTGCATAACTGTTATACTATGCGGGGCAAAGTAGGTACTTGGGCAATGTGTGTAGATAATGAATCAAGATCTTGAAGCAGATTTACAGGGGTATTCCAGAACAACCTGTACTGACACATGTGGCTTAGCATTGCTGCAAAGCAGATCTGCGGCTCTTCTCGTGTGTCTGCATCCATTCCAGTAGTAGGTTTGGAAGCATCCTATCAAATATAGTTTATAGCTCTGAGACCCTATATGCCCCCCCCCCCACATAGATCTACTGGCTGCAACATCCAGCAACCACATGTTTAGTGGGAGTGTGTGTAGGGATTCTCTGTGCAAGTGGGAAACATATTCAGGGGTAGCTGTATTGGCCATGCAGAAAAATACACAAAAAAGCTATACTGTTAATGGCCAAATGAAATGCATTCTAGGAAGGAAAAAAAAGGTATGACAGTTTTCCCACAACAGACAGTAAACTGATGGGACAATAATTTGTTGGGTCATTCCTAACATCTTTTTGTACATGAGTATTATGATGACTTGGGACCAGCTATTTGATAAGTGAGCTGTCCAGTTAATACGAGTAAAGAGGGCTGCCAACAAAATGCCCACCATATGATGTTAGTTTTTTAAAAATCCAGGCATGATTAGATCCAGACCTGGAGCTTTACTGGGTCTAATCATGGAGATCATTGCGTTAACTTTGTGATGAGTCACAGATGGCAACTCTGGGAATCTAATAACTTCAATGGAGTATAGTTTAATGCTTCTAATGTCATGGACTCATGCCCTCCACTATCTCTGAACAGAGTAGAGAAATAATCTTCCCATATATGTGCTGGTATATTATAGTTACACTTTAGTTATATTAATCTTAGTTGCAAGACTCAAAGGTTTGAAAGTTGGTTATGAAAGCATTGCTGCTGTATTTGTCTAATGTACTACAGCACACGCTGTTGAAGACAAAGGCATGCTTCTAACTCCTCAGTTCCTACAGCAAGGATATTTGCCCAAACCTCCACCCAGTCATTGACATACTGTTGAAGGCTTTACTTCATCTACTATAATTATTTCCTCTTCTGCATTGATTGCACTCCAAAAGAGTGTTTGTTCTTTGGGCTATTTAAAAACCTGATTATCCTACAATATGTCATCCAGAGTTCAACATAAATGTTTCCAGAATGTGGGATAGCAGGTTGTGCATGGGACGGTGCGTTAAGGTTTTCCCACATGCAATTTATGTGCATATACACTATAGTCAAGATACATACACTGCTCAACTTGAAGATTTCACTTGTAGAGATCCTAGGGAAGGTGCTAAATCCTGGCAGTAACTCTAGCAACTCACATTTACAACCTTTGAAAGACACCCCGCAAAGGCAAAACTAGAAATTGTATTTTATAAGGGAACCAATGTTTTAGAAGACAGGACACAGTGTATGATTTTTTTAATTGCTATAAATCAGGTAATTGTATGCTGTGCAATAATGAATAGGATTCTGAGACATAAATAAGTAAAGTAAACCAACTCTAACCAATTAGCAGGACCAACAAGGCAATAATATCTATGCATGTCCATTCAGCAGCAAGCTGTCTTGAATTTAAATGTGACTTACAACGTTGAAATGCTGAGAATCTAACTTATCCCATTCATTGATAAAGGGTTTTCTTGGGGGTGAGAAAAAGTGAATTGGGGAGTCTGAAAGGGAGAGAAAGAAAAGGAAGATGATGAGTGTAGCTGGGAAAAGTGGGAGTAAGAGGAAAGGTAGCATCATTGGAGGGGTGTGGATGATGTGGGCCGCAGCAGGTGATACCTTAGAAGGGGGTGACACCAGGTTGGCTCCTGGCCCCATGCGGATGCTGTTTCAATCACATGGGAGCTGCTCCAGGTCACGCAGTTGCTACTTCACCGCTCGTGGGAACTGCTCTGGGCTGCCTGAGTGCCCTTTGGCCCTCCATGGGTGCTCTTCAGGATTGTGTGTGTGCTCCTCAGGGCCACAGAGATGCGCCTTGGCCCCACAAAGTGGTCTTTGGGGCTGCTCAGGAGCGCCTTGGCCCTGCATGGTCCTCTTTGGGCCACTTGGGTGCTCCTGGCTCCAACAAAATGCATCGATTTGTACCCTCAGTAGCTGTACTGTTTTTGCAATTAAAAAAAAACCACTGTCTGTATCAATACAATTACTTTAAATTTGTGTTATAGACAGAAAATGTAAATTTGTCATAAAATCTGCAACAACTATGAGCTAATGTACAAAATGTAAATATTTTCATTTTAGAAACTGTGACTAATGTTCTAGCCAACTCTTTGGTTTGTTCAAAAAGGGGAAAAAATAAAAATAAAAAGAGGGGTGTGGATGTAGTGAAAAGGGAAAACACATGCTTGGCCTGCAAAGGGTCCCAGATTCAATACTGACCATCTCCAGTACTGGGAAAAACAGCTGTCTGAAGTGCTGGAGAGGTACTGGCAGTTGGTATAGAAAATACTAGGCCATTAGTCTGGTTCATTACAAGCCAGCTTCCTATGGTCTTTGTCCAAATGTGGTGTTTAATTTTATGTTAACGCAGAAGAATGCAGAGACAAATGTGGCAACACAAACCAAAGGGATTTATTTCTATTGCATCAGTACAATATTATTTATTTATTTATATCTATCTATCTATCTATCTATCTATCTATCTATCTATCTATTGTATTGAGTGGTCAGGGGCCTTTTACATTTTGATGCACAAGAAGAAAATAAAGACTACTTGACAACTCGCTGTGAAGAATCTGCAAGATACTTTGCAGACAAAATCACTCAGATCAACTCTGACCTGGATGCTGTAGTTGACACGGGTCCAGTGGATGTAATCTTGGTGCCTGCTTGTCCTGTGTTATTGGATACGTTTCAATGTGTGCAGCCTGTGGATGTGGACAGGCTCCTTGGAGAAGTGCATACTGGCTCTTTGCCATTCCTGGCTTCTGAAACAAGCTAGAGGGAGACTGGCAGAATAGGCAAAGAGAGTGGTGAATGCCTCAGTGCAGCAAGGGAGGTTTCCATCCTGCCTAAAGGAGGCTGTGGTGAAGTTGCTATTGAAAAAGACCTCCTTGGATCCCACTATTCTGAACAACTATCACACAGTCTCTAACATTCCATTCTGGAGTGAATAGTGACCTCCCAGCTCCAGCGGTTTCTGGGTGAGATGGATTAACTAGATCCATTTCAGTTTGGCTTCAGAAATGGCTACGGGATGGAGACAGCTTTAGTCACCTTGGTGGATGACATAAGCAGTGAACTGGACAGGGGGAGTGTGACCTGTTAGTCCTGCTGGATTGCTCAGCAGCTTTCGATATCATCAATCATGCTATCCTTCTGGGCCACATCTCTGAGATGGGGGCACTGTTATGCAATGGGTCCAGCCTTTCTTGGAGGGGCAAACTCAGAAGGTGGTATTGAGGGACTCCTGATCAACCCCTTGGCTATTGGCCTGTGGGATCCCTCAGGGTTCTATTCTGTCCCTCATGTTATTAACATCTACATGAAATTGCTGGGAGAGATCCTCTGGAGATATAGGGTGCAGTGTCACCAGTATGCAGATGACAGTCAACTCTGTATCTCCTTCCATCTGATTCCAAGGAAGCTGTCTCTGTGCTGAACCAATGCCTACTGTCAGTAGTGGACTGAATGAGGGCAAACAAACTGAAACTTAATCCAGACAAGACAGAAGTGTTCCTGGTCAGTCATAAGTCAGATCAGGGAACAGGGACTTTGCCTGTGCTGGATGGGGTTATGCTCCCCCTGAAATCACAGGCTTGCAGACTGGGTATGCAAGCCTGTATGCAGTTCCCTCCTAGATTGAACTCTGGGTCTGGATGCTCAGGTCTCAGCAGTGGCCAGGGGTTCATTTGCACAGGTACAACTAGTGTGCCAGCTGTGCTTGTTTCTTGAGATGTCAGACCTGGCTACAGTGATACATGCCTTGGTTACACCCCATTTGGACTACTGTAATGCACTCTACATGGGGCTGCCTTTGTAAATTGTTCAGAAACTTCAGCAGGTCCAGAATGTTATAGCCAGAATGCTGACTGGGGCTAGTTATAGGGAACGTATAACTCTCTTGTTGAAACAGCTCCACCGGTTACTGGTTCGTTTCCAGGCATAATTCAAAGTGCTGGTCATGAGCTATATAGCCTTATACAGCTTAGGTCCAGATTATTTGAAGAGCTGTATCTCGCCCTATGAACCTGCCCAAACACTAAGATCTATGGGGAAAGGCTTTCTCTTGGTCCCACCATCATCACAGGCTTGCTTGGAGAGGACATGAGAGAGAGACCTCTCAGTGGCTGCTCCCACCCTGGAATGCCCTTCCATGGGAGGCTAGGCCGGCTCCCTCCCTGCTTGCTTTTTGTTGGCAAGCCAAGACATTTTTATTTAAGTAGGCAATTGATACATAATCTTATCAGGCTGGTTTTTAAGGAATAGGTGTGTTTTAGTCATGCTTTTAACTTTTGTATATTTTTATGTGATTTTATGCTGTTCTTAGATTATTTTAATTGTTTAAATTTTATTGTATATTTTTTAAAAATATTTTTTTATCTGCGAGCCACCTTGGATCCCTTCTGAGAGAAATGTGGCATAGAATTGAAATAAATAAATAATACAGTGCTATGATTTCACTTTAATAGCTGTGGCTGCATCCTACAGAATCCTGCAATTTGTTTGATCAGAGGCACCAGAGTTGGTCTCTGGCTGAATATTCTAAAATCCCCACTTTAAACTGCAAATCCCAGGATTTCACAAGGAATTGATTGCAATGATACTTATAGCACTATGTTTCCACTTTAATTGGCATCGCAATCAGTGTGATTGTCTCTCTCATCAGACTAGACACCAGTTCTTGACTTCATCTACTCCACCACCTCATCATTTGGTACTACCTGAAACAACCCAGTCAGTCATGCACCACCTGTTTCTTGATTGTAACCTACACTGCTTTGCAGTTATTCAGCAGTGAAAATGGTTCTCAGATCAGCATCTATTGGCAAATGTCTAGTTCAGCCCTAGGATGCCAAACAATGAATCTCTTTGCATAGTTTGCCAAAGCAGAGCTGGCAGTTTGCCTGGGTTTTATGCATGATGCCAAGAAGTAATAGTAAAATATGAATGTAGTTGGTCATTACTTTAATTGTCACTAAAATAATTATCCACCCATGCATGTGCCAGCACAAACATTACAACTACACACTGGTTACTACAGCCAACACAATCTGCCAAAGACCCACTTACAGAAATACTGAACTGCTTGTAAAGCAGCCTTTGGCTTTGTAACCTCTATAGTGTAGTCTAGATTTGTAGATGTGGTGGATTGTACAGAATTTGTACAATCTACTATGGCTAGATATCAAGATTTAGAAATAAAGTAACCTAATAAGGTTTTGAGTAAACAACATATTTCTCATTGCCATGAAAACATTCATAGAGTTTTCTATCATAGATTATGACTGTATTCACATGCACTATTGAAATAGAAAATCTGAAAATAACAATTGTTTCATGAGTGAAACAGTTCTCTAGAAGGTAAGTGGGGAGGTGGATATTTTTACTTTAAAGAGTTCTGTGTCCCATTTACCACTGCTATCGATGCATTTCTTGGAAACTAGAATGAAAACCAGACACTTTAGAGCAGCTTTCCTGTATATATGCTCTCATCCACTGACATCATGGGGTTATTTTAATGTGGGAATGAGTTCTTTAGCACCATGGAAAGCCCTTTTACATTCCTGGAAACACAAATGTGTTTCTGCTGGATCTGTTTCACATACAGTACTTGGTTTATTAATACCGCAATTGTTGCGGGAGGGGGGGGGTAAATGAAGTTTCTAGACTGTTGTATCTGATTTCCAGTTGTAATTTACTAGCAACAGTTCAGAGGCAGTGTTTTATTCATACTTTAAGCAGAAAGGTTTAATCTGTATAAGAGATATGCCAGCATTTTATAAACAATGCTTTTGCATGCTATGTGTGTACAGAAGGGCAAGGTTACAGATGCTCCAGAATGAGCAAAAATCTTTCTGCATTTGTTCGAAAACACTCTTTATTACTATAACAATAGCAATAAGAAGTACATTTCTATACCACTTATCAGTGAACTAGTACTCCCTAAGCAGTTTACAATGTGTAAGTCAATTGTCCCCAGCAAGCTAGGTACTCATTTTTACCAACCTACAAAAGGATGGAAGGCTGAATGGATCCTGGAGCCCTACCTGGGGTTGAACTCATAACCTTGTGGCTACAGTTTAACAATAAATATTGCCAAGAAAATCATAGTCGGAGGGTCACCAATGGTCAGAAGCAACTTTAAGGTGCATAACAACAACAACAAATAATGTATACTGGAAATCTTGAAATCTTAATTATTTGCCTACCCTAAATCTTTACTGGCTTCCAGCCATGGTTATAAAGAAATAAGAAGAGACCAGAAACATGTGGACTGGCATACCCATGTCACAGGCAGACAAGTTCCTTTATTGGATAACTGTGGCTTTGCTGGTGAGAGGATTTTGGCCATTATTGCCCCCCCCCCCACAAAGTAATATATCCTAGCTAAGGTCCAAAAGTGCAAGCAGGGATGGGGTGTAGTTACAGGATGAGGGGGTGGTGGTGAAGGTGTTGCCTTCCCCAAATGAAAATTCTCCCCAATGAAATTTTCTTTCAGTTGTCAAATGTCTAGCATGGCAATAACCTGAAATATAACTTGAGCATTTACAAATACATTTTAGACACTCAAATGAAATGCAAACACTGGAAATATAAGAATTCTAGGCATGAATGATTTTCAGTGCCTCAGTCTCAGTAATGCAGGGAAGGCATATTTTGCTCCCTTGTAGATGCACCCCTAGTGGGTCTTCAATTCAACCCCTCTGTGGATAGTTATAACATTTCTGCCAGTTGCTGTGAGCTCACAGTTAAGTGGAATAAAGCAAAGAAGCAAATCTCACTCCAGGGTGCAGGAATAGGCAGCCTCACACCTTACACTCAAATGTAATATATAACTACAGGCACTATATTTCAGAGAAAGGAACTGGCAAAACCACCTTTGAGTACTCCTTGCCTAAGAAACCCCTACGAAATTCATGAGATCATCATAGGTCTACAGGCAATTGAAAAGTGCCCACACGCACGCGCGCACACACACATAAATCTGTGCACTTTGGGGTAAGTGCTAAATAATGGGGTAAGAATTACCAAAATGACCCAACCTCCACACCCAGTTCTGAACTAAAATTGATATGAATATATCATAGAGAGATAAAGTCAGAAAAGCACTTTTCTTCTTCCCCTTTTGTAATCAGGCAGAAATAGCAAATCTATGTATGTGTTTAGAAATGCTGTCTGCCTTTCTCTTCAAAGAGACACTGACTGCAGTCAGCAGAGGGACCTGGAGCTTAGCTGTTGTAGACCCTGGTTGAAATGCAAACATCTGGAATGTCAAATTTTACTTATTAAAACAACCATTCAGGCTGTGGGAAGTAATGTTATGACAGTGGTATGAATGTAATGACACTTTAATATATCAGATAGATATAGTCCTCCCTAGCAGGCTAACCTGCCGTTGGGATCCAATAAACTCTCGTAGACAAAACAAGCTGGAAGGTTTTGCTGCAGGAGGCACCACATTTCTTTGTAGACCAAACAATCTTAGTTCCACACTCTCATATGATAAAGGGAAATAAAGAGAAGCAGGTTCAGTAAATGAGTCACAGCATGCACAAGGAATCTAGTGTTTAAAAGTAAAACCAGTGGTCTTGGCAAAAACTTTTGCAAAATTATTCACTTGTTACATACTCAGACTTCCTGGAGAGGAGGAAATTACAGAGACAGTACTAAAGGGTTTGTTTTCTTTTGGGTGAGAAAGGTAACCGAGATTTGTGGCATATTTACTGTATTTGTATTTGCAAGCATACTTTATTTAAACACACTCCTAGGAACAGGCAGTGGAGCTGCTGATCCAACAGCAAATTCGCAGAAATCCACTAATGCAATCCATCAAGTCTGAACCTCAGTTTTTGCTCACTCCAGCTGAACCCACTCTCAGCCTGCCTCCAAATTAAACAACAAATGTGCTTTGAAGCATTTTTATTTTCTCTACCCCCTAACCAAACTCTGTTAGCTCCCAGAGCTTCCTAAACATCAAAGAAATTTAGTGCTCTTTTGTTGAAGTTTTCTGGCTGCTCATGAATTTTCTGTTCATACTAATCAAAGCACCCCAACCTCCCAACACTGTCACATCACACAGCTATAAATGCTTGCTTCTAAAAATGTATTTTATTTGAAAGAAATGTCTTTTCTTCTTATCTGTTGAACCATTCTTCCATGAACTCTAGGGAAATACTTTCCTCCTAATGCAGTTCAGCACACCCATTCAAAGAAACCACCCAAATCTATGCCACTTTACCAGGCAGCATCATTTATGTCTCTGTTCATGGGATTTTCCCTGTACAAATGCCATTTGACAAGGAGAAAGGCTGATTAAATGGAAACAATCTAACTGGCCTTCCTCATATGTCCTTATTTCCAAATATTGCCACTGCGATGTGGGAAGGCATTGCATGGAAATAAGTGGTCCCTGTTTTGTTTCCAGTGAAATATTAATTGCCCCCAGTTTCATAGATTTCAGAGGCACTTGCCTAGGATATGGTTCACACATGTGTGGATGGAATTCATCTTCATATTTGTTGATTGATGTTAAGACACATTGGCCTCTGCCATGACATCATTGTGTTACATCATTTTCTGTTTTAGCTCCACCACACAATAACGACAAGGGTGCCTAAACATAAGGGGAAGCCTAAAGTTGCTGCCATTTTTAAAATAATATCCCTGCATCAAATGTAACTGGACGTTCAGCTCTAAATACCAAGGGCATCCTCCAGCTAAAGTTAAGATCTCACTTAAGTCCTATAAGATCAAAAAGCAAGACAATCCGAACTTTTGCAGTAGTGTGCCCTATATGGTCAATGTTGTTGTTGTGTGCCTTCAAGTCATTTCTGACTTATGGCGACCCTAAGGTGAATCTATTAAGGGGTTTCCTTAGCAGGTGTCTTCAGAGGGGGTTTGCTATTGCCATCCTCTGAGGCTGAGAGAGTGTAATTCACCCAAGGTCACCCAGTAGGTTTCCACTGCCGAAGTCACTCAGTATTTTTTCCAGATTGTAAAACATTAACCAGACTAATCCCCAGAGAGCATTTTGAATGATGAGGTATGCTCAGAGTTTTAATCCAGAAGGCACCATGAGGGTGAAAATCGTTCTAATAACAACACCACATTGACTTTCTTATTGGTTTTGGATACAGATGGTATCAGTGAATATAGCTGGAATAAGCCACTTCACTTTAATTTACTTTGTAGAACTCTCTTAACCACATCTTTTTCACATTTAATAATTAATAACAAAACCAAAGCATATCACCTTCTCATCTTTGCCATTATCACAAACATATATATCTTAGGAATTACAAGAAACAGTAGGAGGAAATATTCTCTTTTGCCACTAGATGACACTGCACTATATTTGTGTAGTAAGAGAAACTGAAGTTTCAAAAATGCTGGACAAATCAGACAAAACTATGACAAAATAAGACACTAATCTTCCAAGCATTCAGAGGAGTTGAACGGTGCTTATTTCCTGGGCATCTTTCCAGATGAGATCACCTTTAATTTCTACCTTGTTTCTTACCTCTTCTGCAGATTGCTTTGAAGAGAAAGCAGTTCTAAAAGGCAATTTTAAAAAAAAAACCTTTCTTATGGCTGGATTCATGTTGATCAGTCTAAATGAGAATAAATCCATTGAATCAATTGCTGAGTAATGAGTCAAGACATCAGTAAATCCAACTGATTCAATGCCTCTGCTTCAGTTTGGACTAGCAATAAGGCTTAGGCCTATGAGTTCCAATCTCTTGTCTATTCAGATATAAGCCAAGATAAAGCAGAAGCAGCATAAGTTATGAAATAATAATAATAATAATAATAATAATAATAATAATAATAATTTGTGTTATTTATATACCGCTATTCCAAAGATCATAGCGGTGAACAGCAAGTAAGCTAATTAGCAAGTAAGCTAATTTGCCCCCAACAGTCTGGGTACTCATTTTAGCAACCTCGGAAGGATGCAAGCCTGAGTCAAGCTTGGGCCCTTTTGCTGGTCTTGAACTCACAACCTTGTGGTTTTGAGTGAATGGCTGCAGTACAGGCATTTAACCACTGCACCACCAGGGCAGTTGTATTATGTCATGCTGTTTCAGAACTGCAATGAATGCCCAAGAAAATGTGTACTGCACATTAATACACATTACACAACCATATGCAACCATGCAATGAATAATATGCAACAACATATAATGCACCACATACAACAATGTATAATGACACCACATGCATAAGTTTACTTTAATGCACCTCAGCTTCAACTCAATATAGACATTATGTGTTGGCCAAAAAAGTACAACTGCATGCATGGAACATAACCAAACATGTCAACACCCAATGCCAGCTACATCTGCAAGTATATTGACAAAGCCTAGTAAAATCTCAGAAGACAGGGAGAGTTACCTGAATTAGATAAGGGGTCTCTACCTGTCATCATAAATAATTGAAGCATGATAAATTGCACAGAAATATTATTAAGATGACTTTCTTAATTTGCAAGCTTTAAACAAACCAGAGGTCCCCTTCCTGCAAAACCTGGGTTCCTTTTCACACACGTTGCTGGCAATACAGTGTAATGTTGCTGAATCTGAGATGAAAGATGGACAATAGCAATTTAAAGAAGGACAGACAGAAGTATCAAAAATTTTAAATACAGATCTGTCGTGTGGCATTGGAGAACAAGACTGAACATCTTGTCATATTCATTAATCAGAGGGATTATTGGACAGGAATAGAGGTCAAACATAGAGGCACATTAGCTTATTGGATACTAATACAGTACAAGAGAATGCTGGAAAGTTGTAGGCCCGACTCACTTCCCAAATTCTGAGTGCAATTTTATCACTGCACAGTGTTCTTTTGTATTTTAAATTGCCAATTTGCAGGATCATAGCTCTAGTTTCTGTCTTTTTTTCAGATCATTGATCTTTTGCCCTAATGTCAACAGAAAATGTAGGATTTTCATGCATTGATCTCTGGGCTGTCATCCTGCAAAAGAAAACTCCAAAGAAAAGCCATGAGTGTATGATGCAGACATTGAGTGGCAAGTGCCCATCATACTCAACTGTCAAGAAGGGGGGTGCCAACTTTCAGCATGGAGATTTTGAAACTGAAGATGCAATGAACTCCAGGAGGCCTTCAACAGTGTCAACTCCTGAAACGGTTATGTGTGTTCATGACCTGATTTTGGCAGATTGGCAAGTCTCAACTAAAGCAATGGCTGAGACACTAGAATATTCTGGGAATGTATTGGGTTTATAATTCAGAGCAGATGGCTATACAGAACCCGTCAGCCAAAATGTTTGAATGTTGACCAAACATGAAATCCAGCTCATACCTACAGGTTGATTTTGCTGCATTTTGCGCAATCTAGTGATAATGTTTTGGAATGACTCAGTGGCATCACTAGAGGTATGTTGACTACACCAGGTGACACCCTACGATACCATTGTTCCTGAAACACCTGCCTTTTGGGCAGAAACAGGCTGTGGCATTTGCCTGTGCCCCATGAAAATGCTGAAGAGATGGTGGGAGTGGGGTGAGGCTCAGCGGGAAAAGAAAGGAGAAAGGAGGGGCCCCAAGTTTCTTTGTTTAAATTTAAATTTCAAATTTCAAAAAATTATTTTTAACGCAAAATACAATTCAGAAATATTTCTTCAAAAACATCCCATTTTACCAAATGTTCACATTAAGCTCATGAAACTACATATATGTAAATGCAATTAGGCTGTGCATATGATATTGTAATTTAGAAGTATAATTTTAATTGTGCTAGTTGTTTATGTCACAATTATTAACATTAAATTCAGTGATATACAAAAATCTATGAGTATTATTAGTACAAAAAACACAACTAAGGATTCTGTATGGTGTAATATGGGGGGAGGGCAATGGGGGTGACACCATGAGTTACTGCACAGGATGATACGAATCCTAGTGATGCCACTGGAATTATTTGTCATTGTGATCCAGAGACCAAACAACAGTTCTTGCAATGGCAGCACTTGGGTTCTCCACAGCCAAAGAAATTCAAGACTCAAAGGTCTCCAGGAAAGGTCACGGCCACAGTTTTTAGGATAAGGAAAGTATTTTGATAATTGATTGTCTTCAGAAAGGCCAACAAGTTAATGCAAAATATTATTCCAGCTTGTTGTTATTAATTGCCTTCGGGTTGACCTCAGCTTATGCTGACTGTGGATGAGACATCTCCATCACCCTTTATCCGCAACTGCTTTGATCAGATCCTGCAGGTTCAGACCCATGACTTCCCTAACTGAGTCTAACCATTTGGCACATTGTCTTCCTCTCTTTCTACTGCCTTCTACCTTTCCTACCATTATTGTCTTTTCTAATGAGTCATGCCTTCTCATGATATGGCCAAAGTACGACAACCCCAATTTAGTAATCTTGGCTTCCAGGCAGAGTTCAGGCTTGATCTGTTCTAAGACCCATTTGTTTGACTGTTTGGCTAACCATGGCATTCTCAATACTCTTCTCCAGCACCACATCGCAAATAAATTGATTTTCTTTCTATCAGCTTCCTTCATTTTTCAGCTTTCACATCCACACACATTGATGGGAAATAGCATGGTTTGGATGGTCCTAACTTTAGTGGTCAGAGTTGTATCTTTGCACTTTAGGATCTTGTCTAGTTCCTTCATAGATGCCCTTTCCAATCCTATTCTTCTTGTGATTCCTTGACCGCTGTCTCCATTCTGATCAATGTTTGATCCAACGTATGGAAAATCTTTGACTATTTCTATTTCTTCATCATCGAGGGTGAATTCATGTAGATCTCTTTGGCCATTATTAAAATTACACCTTCAAATTGCAATATCGTGCACACATGATGATTGGTTAAAATGTGATTTTTTAAAAGAAACTTTTAAAATAATATTTTTTTAAAAAAATAAAAAATTGAAATTTTAATTTTTAATTTTTAAAAATTCTGGGGCCTATCCTGTCTCCTCCCACTGAGCTTCACCCCACTCCCACCATCTCTTAAAGCATTTTAAAGGGAAACAGATGAATGCCACAAGTCCGTTTCTGCCAAAAGGTAAGTGTTTGAGGAGCAGTGGTGTCATTCACCTTAGGATGTCACCTAGTGTGGTCTGCAGCCCTAGAACTCCCCTAGTGGGTGACAGTAGAAGCAGAGCAGTATTTCAGTGATCATACATCAGAATTCTTTTTTTAGAAGGGTTAAAGAAACTTGAGAAATGATGTGCCAAGTGTGTTGCACTTCGGAGTGAATATGTAGAACAGCATGCCAGTTTCATAGCTCTAAATCATTCCCTTCTGAGCTGGGAACTTTTCACCACCCACCTGCAGATGGCCAAATGGTCCCAGTGACATTTGTCACAAACGGTCCTTGTGACACTGATAATGTGGGTCACAGTCAGAAGCAGTTTTGCACTACAATGCTGTTTCTCCATGTTGCCATCTGTAGTTATGAATTTTAAAAAAAGACTATACAACCCACCCCCAACCCGAAGAAAACTTGCAGACAAAACTGAAAGGACACAGAATGGTCAGTTCATTCAAATGTTGCATGAACATGGTGGATATGATGGTACATACCCACCAAGTCAAATGTGAATTCCAGACAATATGGATAGGCCATATAAACAAAAATCTACTTGGCAAATTTGAAGAAGACAATATTGTCCAGAAAAATAAAAAATTCAAGTCAGTGCCTGGATGGTGCAATAGGAAAGGTCTGTCTGTTTTGACAGGATCCTTCTGCAGGCATTACAGCATCCAAATGAAAAACTTTCCAAGTTACTATCATTCTGATGCTTATGCACTAGTTATAATGAGGGTTGGAAAAGAATAGATGAAAGCTACCTGCTGCTTCCCTCTCTGTTAACACTAAAGCCTGAAAATCTAAGGTTCTCTATACACAGGCAGCTCAATGCTGCCCCTTTGAGGCCTGGATGGAGGCTGTGGCAACCAGACGCCACAGGCACATGAAGGACCAAAGAGAAACCACTTCCCAGTGGGTTCTTTTTGCTTCCTGGAATGGGTGCCACAGGCGCACGTGTGTGCTATGATGACACCCTTTCCGCAGAGCACTGTTTGGGTGCCGTGCCACATGGATGTCATCATGGTGCACGCTGTCTGGATGGGTGTGCACTGTCTGTTCAGGTGCGCACCATGATGGTGCCCTGGCTTTGGAGGGTTTGGAGCATGTGAACACTCAGCCCTACCATGCACGCAGTTCGGCATAAACTATCAGTCTGTACTGCCTCTAAGTTAAGAAAAAAGAAGTTTTATCTCTGTTTATTAATCTTGATTTTGTTACGAGTTGTCTCTAGTTATTTTTGTGGTTGGTATGCTATATTTTATAATACTTGCATGCTGCTCAGGTAACTTTTGTTTTGGGTTGGTATAAGGAAGGAAAGAAAGAAAGACAGAAAACGAAGAACATTGTGATAAGAAAAATGTTTCCCCATATCGTCAGGGAAAATCTGAAGGAGGAAGATCTATTCACATTCCTTTGAACACAAATACAAGTCTTTGTACAATCTGGATCCTGGCTTTATCATATACATTGAAGCAAAATCATTCCTCTTGCCCTTCAGACATCCAAGCTCAGTGTAGCACAGTCAAGGGCAGAGGGAGAAAGCAGGGTGGGGGTGCGGGTAAGTGGTCACAGTAGCCAACTACCTGCTGAACATATTTGTTCCTATTTCTGTCCTTTAGTATGATCGCCCATTTCAAACCACCCTCTTTCAATTTCCTTGGAGTGAGCATAGAAGCACCCTGAAACAATCATGTGTTTGCTATGATATCTGAATTTGCAAAGTATAGATACTACTTGCCTGGAAATAACAATCAATTCAACTCCGGCCATGAGATGCTCTAGTTGTGTCCTTTAACATTTGTGTATGATTTATGTAATTTTTTATTGTTTGTAGCTAGATTATTTTAATTGTTTATACATTTTTATTGTAAATTTTTAAAAAGATTTTATCTGCTTTGGGTCCTCTTCTGGGAGAGAGGTGGCATAGACTTGAAATAAATAGGATGTCATGGCAGGTGTGTGGCAGAGACAGATCTTCCAGATTCAAAGACCTGGGACTTTATTTATTAGCAAGGAATAGTGCACCACCTTGGACTTCCATTTCCCCTCTCAGTTTAGCTGCAATTCCTACAATAACTTGAGTGAAAATAGACTTTCTCAGAAATAATTAATGTGCGCTATCCCAGTTATAATTTAAAGTTTTTTGGTTATTTTATAAATGATGTCCTCCTGGTGGAGAGGAATACTGCTAGAAACTGTTGTAGATGATCACAAGCACCTGTCCTTTGGACTCTGTGGGGCTGTTGCTATATAGACTTTGCTGGCAAGGGCCTGGTACTTTATCACTACACTGGGTAAACTAAACCAAATGATGGCTAAAGCTGTCTAGGAGACAGACAAGGAAATGACAGGTAAGCAGGAATAAGAAAGGAGATGATGAAGGGAGGAGACACTTTATACCCTTGGGCTAGCTTTTAATTCTTCATTTTTCACAGCTTGGTTCTCTGATGTACGCAGGAGTTAATCTTACATTCCGAGACAAATTTAATGAAGAATTTGAGTTCAACTTGGAATTTGCAAGCTGTTTATCTGAAATCATAATGAGTTATGAGTTAAATGTATGATAAATGAAGCAAGGAATGGAAATAACGATTTGATACAAAGTAGGTTCTTATTAAGCCAACACGGGCATAAAGAATGGCTGCATATGAACAACATATGGTGGTTACCCATGGCCTAGTTCATTTGGAAAGTAAAGAAGGTTTTTACAGCATACATGTGGTGTGGTGTCCTCATAGAGGTCAAAGAAGAGATTTGGCAACAGTCAAGAAGAAATGGTTCCGGGGCCAAACCAGGCAACTGCCAGCCAAGTTGCCATCTGCTGCAGTGCATGAATTGACAGCTCAATCCTGAGTACAACAACAGCAACAAAATCAAGGCTCCCAAGCATAGAAAATGAGATAATGTTGCCACATTGTATATTGGTTTCAGACAGTATAGGGTAGGTAGTTTGCACTACTGTGAGCACCTAGAGGGTATTTTGAAATACATCTTATGTTTATAAAAGTGTCTGTGCTTAAGGGTGGTTGAAAGATAATAGATGGAGGAAATAATTCCCTCCCATGATTGTCCCTTAAAGCACTATGATAGCTATTGTGATAGTCTGATGGGAGATTTCAAGAAACAGCAGCAGGTAGACTGTCCTGCTCTTGGTGGTCCTAGAAATCATCTATGTTTTTTAATTATTTCACTGACGGTGCATCTACACTGTAGAAATAATGCAGCTTGACACCACTTTAGGTACTGTAGCTCCATCCTACAAAATCCTCAGATATGTAGTTTTACAAGGACTTTAGGCTTCACTGCCAAAGAGTATTTGTGCCTCACAAAACTATAGCTCCCAGGATCCTGTAGGGTAGAGCCATGACAGTTAAAGTAGTGTTGGACTGCATTACTGTATTTCTATATTGTAGATTCACCCTGAGCCAAGAGTGGGCTTACCTTCTTTCCCTTTACAGGTAGGCAAAATTAACATTGATCTGCCTGCCAATATTGACCCTCCCACAACTTTAAAACTATGTCTAGGGGCTGTGGATACCTTGAATATTTAATTAAAAGAAACATCAACTTCCCTCTAATTATCCCTATATTGACAGAACTACCACTGTTTGAAGAAGTGGTATAGAATTTTATTATTAAATTTGCAGGAATTAAATTTGTAGCAATTGGAGTAAGCTGAGAACAAAGGGAAAAAGTGAAAGGAGGAAAGAGAAACTGGATTTTCACCCACTTCTCTCATGTACACATGTAACACTGTACAGGGACGTAGCCAGGTTTGTAGGAGGGGGGGGGGTCCAGACTAAGTGCCACCATTATAATGGGGCTTGGGTGCGGTGTCACAGCAGCACACACCATTCATTTTTCTAATGGAGGGGGGGGGCCGGACCCCAAACCCCCCCCCTTGGCTATGTCCCTGCACTGTAGCTATTACCAAGGCTTCCAGGACAGGACATGTTCATGCACACTGCGGCAGCCACATGTTTCAATTCCAGATGTCATACTGGTGAAGCTGTTGTATGATCATCTAATGCTGACACCCCCCCTTCTCTTCTCCTTCTTCTCCCATTTCCCAAATATATTCAATGTATCTGGATAGACATTATTAATACCACAGAGAGGGCACATTTTCTACCTTTAATATGTTTCTGGGTTGAAAGTATGCCTGCTTGGAGCAAGTAAACATTGGACTGTTACAGACTGCCAAAATAAAGCTGCTTCGGGTCTCTTTGGAGGTATGCTATTTAAATGGTGCATGGGTCCTAAGAGTCCGGAGGTTGCGCCAAAGCCACACTCCATTCCTAAGCACCGGAGTGCAGCTTTTGGTGCAGCTCCCGGATTCTTAGGATGCATGCATCATTTAAACAGCATGCCTCCAAAGAGACCTGAAGCAGCTTTATTTTGGCAGTCTGTAACAGGCCATAGCCTATGTGTGCAATCTTTCTTACTCTCAGGCTATCCATATGGTACAAATGGCAAACATAGGTTATGCATTGGCAAGTGAGATAATACATATTTTTGGCATTACTAGTGATCTACAAAACCACATGCAGACTCTTCCCTCCCTGTTTTTGAAGCCCTGGGCAAGGCAGCACAAACAGGATGTTGATCAAGCTTTTGGGGAGCTGTGTCTTATTTCCAGGATTATAAACTGTGAGGATTGCATTGCGATTATACAATTTCATTCATTTTTCACAATATATAGTTTGGAAAATAACATCCAGATAAACACTCAGTTATGCAACCCTTGGCAACAAGATGTTTTGACAGCTTGCCTAACTAGAACTGAGCCACATTAAAGCATTTAGTGTATGCCAGTTGGAGAACATGCATTAAAGAAAAGGAAGAAACTAACCAGTACAAATACACAAGATGACATATGTGGCTTATTAGCTTTGGAGCCAGGAAATGACATCATGAGGCAGTCAGAGAGCTCTTCATTCAGTATATGAAGTCTGTATGAGACAACCCAGCACATTCCTGCATGTAGAAATGTACTGAGCACAGCGTTCAAGGATTACAAAGAAAATTAGAGAGGCTAACCATCTGTAGAGCAAGGGACATCTGCTGGATCAAAGGGACAGGGAATAAAAAGATCCAGAAATATATAGAAGGTGCATCTGTGGAGGATCTAGGAAACTTACTGAAAATACCTAACTCTAAACATTAGCATATTGGGACTCAGCTGTTCTGAGTCCCAGTTTTGGCGAAAGGGTGGGATATAAACAACAGCAACAAACAATAATAATGGTTCTTCCTTATTGAAATAATTTCATTTGGCATAACATTCAGCTGAAAGAGATGGGAGGCTTTTAAAAAAGTCCCAAAAAACGAACGGAGATGTATTGCCAGCTGCCCCTACTCAGAGGATTTGGTACATTATTTAAGCTGTTGCCCTTTGTATACAGATCCTAGGGAGCGTTTTATTTTACCTTTAATCAATAATAAAATAATTTTGAACTCTCAAGAAAAGGTACTTTACCTCCTTATGGACACAGATAAATATGTGGCCTGGCGCATGGCGTTGTTTGCTCTTGCTGCTAAAACGACTAGGGAGAAATACATAGCAAAGAATGCTGTTTCCTGTAATGGGGATAACTTGATCTAAAAGGGCCCAACTGTGAATCTTAACATATTCATGTTATCCAAGTTACCCACAATTGTCAATGTTAAACTTTTGCTATTTGGTACAATCTGCTGTATACTGTTTTATGGAAATTTTACGTGTATTGTAATATTACTTTGATTTTTGCAATGGCCATTGGCTAGAAGCAATTAAGAGAGAGAACTCATTTGGCATAACACTTATTTTATGTTTGTATGTTAAGTTTGATTGTTCAAAGCCCCCCGCTTGGATTATTTTAGTAATCTCAACAAGAAAACGATAAACAATTAACCCATTTTCTCTCTGAGACCAGGATTCCTCAGAAACCCATACTTTAGCAATCTGGCTCGCAAATTAATGGCATGTTTATCATGCAATACCTGACTGCAAGGCAAAGCATGTTACATGCAAGATACAAACATGAAGAAAAATCATGAGCTATGACAAACAGATTTATTTCACCACTTGGAGAAGCCTCTATGCCAGAAAAAAAAGAGAGAAAGAAAAAGAAAGAAAAAAGAAAAGAAAAGAAAAGAAGAAGCTAAACATTGTTGTGTACTTAGATCAATATTATCATTGATGGGGGAGCCTAAGCTGATGTAAGGCCACTTTGAAGCTAAAAGAGAAAGGACTATAGAGATCTATGACTGAATTTTAAACCGCATTGGTAAAAAACAGCTGTTGCGAGCAAGGTGAGCTGATTTACACTGGAAATGTAGCTCTGAGAGGTGACTTCCCCCATCCCAACAATATCTCCGATATGGAAACAGCCTTTCATTTGTTGAGGCTGTGACATAACCTGCTAGGAAAAATTCCCCATAGTGTACTCTATTTTACATAAGACTAATTGTAATCTTGTTTTGCCACACAAACAATCTCTTTAAAATGTTTCAGCTCCTTAAGGACAGCACCGCCTAACAGAAAAACTTTTGACTAGCAGACTATCACCTTCATGTTTGCCATTACATCCAAACTAGGGATGTATATCTTCATATGTTTCATTCTCATAAGCAAGTACAAATAATCATTTTCCTACTTGCTGCAAGTTGACAAAACCAGCAAAGTTTTCAGAGACAGTTCTCAGCTCAGGATTTATCTTGTGCATAAAATTATAAAATAATGTATGGATTTTTTTGTACAGAATAAATTTGATGCAGAAAGCAAGTTGTTGTTCAAGAGACTTGTGTATTGTGAAGAAAATGCCATTTTCTGTGCAAAAGCCCACAAACATCTTTTTCTTGCTGTCTCCAATTGCAAAGATTATTGCCAGTCTAGGATTCCCCGGGAACAGATGATTGCTACAGTGCCTACAGACAGATGCAACTTTAGTGCTAACTGACATATGGAAAACAAAGCAGTGGCCAACAGGCTGGAAATGCTTGATATACATACCGATCTACAAGAAAGGAGATACAAAAGACTGCAGCAACTATAGGACAATAGCACTAATCTCACATGCAAGCAAAATAATGCTCAAAATTCTGTAGCGTAGACTCCTACCATTCATGGAGAGAGAAATCTCAAGAGGTGCAAGCAGGATTCAGAAAAGGAAGGGGCACTAGGGACCACATTGCAAACATGTGATGGCTAATGGAGGGCACTAAAGAATTCCAAAAAGGAATGAGCATGTGTTTCATAGACTACAGCAAAGCATTTGATTGTATAGATCACGAAAAGCTATGGAATGTAGTCAAAGACATGGGCATGCAACTACATCCGATAATCCTGATGAGGAATCTGTACCAAGGACACGAGGTCACCATCAGAACAGAATTTGGGGAAACAGAGTGGTTCCCAATAGGCAAAAGGATCAGGCAAGGCTGCATCCTATCACCTTACATGTTTAACTTATATGCTGAAAACATCATAAGAAAAGCAGAATTAGAATCAGAAAAAGGAGTGAAAATAGGAGGAAGCAACATTAACAACCTAAAATATGTGGACGACACCATAATAGCAGGAGACATTCAGGAATGGGAACAGTTAATAAGGAAGGTCAAAGATGAAAGTGCAAAGGCAGGTCTGATGCTGAACATAAAGAAAACAAAAATAATGACCACAGAAGAAATACACAAATTTAATCGAGACAATTAGGAAATTGAAATAGTTAAAGAATTCCCATATCTAGAATCAAACATTGGCCAGAATGGAGACTGCAGTCAAGAAGAATAAGAAGACTAGGAATGGGAAGGGCAGCTATGAAAGAACTGGAAAAGATACTGAATAGCAAAGACATACAACTGAGCACTAAAGTCAGAATCGTTCAGGCCATTGTATTCCCAATTGTCATGTATGGATGTGAGAGCTGGATAGTGAACAAAGCAGACAGAAAGAAAATCAACTCATTTGAAATGCGGTGCTGAAGAAGAGTACTTAGGATACCATGGACAGCCAAGAAATTGAACAAATGGGCTCTTGAACAGATCAGACCAGGGTTCTCCTTGGAAGCTAAGATGATTAAATTGAGACTTTCATACTTTGGCCACATAATAAGAAGGCACGGGTCATTAGAAAAAATAATAATGCTAGGAAAGGTGGAGGGCAGAAGAAAGAGAGGAAGACCACAAACCAGATGGATAGAGTCAATCTGGGCAGGGGCATGCAGGATCTGGGCAGGGCAGTGGAGGATAGGGATTCTTGGAGACGTTTCATCCACAAGGTTGCCATGAGTCAGAACTGACTCAAGGGCAGCTAACAACTAAGGATTCCCCATATCAGAGTTTCCTGATGATCAAGAAGCCCATTTTCCAAAAATTTTTAAAAATATGTATTAATATTCTTTCCATCCCTAATTCAAATACAGTAGGCCCTTGGGATCCGTGGATTTGGTCCCAGGACCCTACTGTGGATGCGAAATCCATGGATACTCAAGTTGAGTTATATACTCAAGTCCAGTTCCCACATGCCCCAACAAGTATGGCCAACAGCCAGGGATGTTGGGAGCTGATGTCCAAAATTTCTAAACCAGCAAAGGTTGAAAACCTTTCCTTTTCCACTTGCTGCTGTGAAAGACTCCTTGAACAAGAAAATATGCTAGGCACTTCTCTCTTTATTTGATAAATGATCAACAGAAAGGGGCTTATCTAATTTGGAGAGATCATTTTGGTGCCTTGCACAATCTGCATGGCTAAGGAGTTCTTCACAGGAAGAAAAGAGACAGAAGAGGAAGCACTACATATTGACACAAATAAAAATATTTTTATTAATAATAATAATAGTTTCATATTTCCCAAATGTTCCCTTTTTGACCATAAGAACTGCTTGCATAGGAGGGAGATATGCCTGTTTACATACATATCCACATGCACATATGTTCTGGAGATGTAAAAAATGCAAATTTTCTCACTCAACTGAGAAAATGATGAACTAATTATTAGATTTTTCACATTTCAGGACTTCTTTGTAAAATATTTGTCTATGTGAAAGACTTGGTATGTTCAGAGTAATCTGTGTATTTTGTATACAATGACACTATTTTTCTTTGAACAAAATTCCCCAAATGTGAAAATCATTAAAGAATTAGATAAAACTCAGGATCTCACCCAACAGGTGGAAAACGTCTTGCAATTCATTGTTCTTCCAAGTGATAATGAAATAAACAAAGAGTTATATACATAAACTGCACACCTAGAACACACAACACATAATGAAATCAGGGTTCCCGCAGCATGCCCTCTAACATTTCACAGATGACAACTGGGACACATGTGGTCACACAATATTAGTGTAGTCAAGATGACAAAAGTTATTATTGAGGAAGAATGGACAAGCTGTCTGACATATTACCATAACACTATATTTACAAGCAAACCCGGATGCTATTTATTAGACTTCTGGGTATGCACTGCTGAATACAAAAAAGCAGATAAAACAGAAGCTGATTTTAGCAAACCCATTTGGAATCTGCTTTATCCTGATTTCAGGAATCAAAAGAACAAAGACAGTTTGCTTTGGAGAAAGAAAACCTATTTTACTTACATGGTCTGAAAGAGTTCTGAACAGCTGGAGCTTCTGGATTATAATGTGTGCAGAAGCTGTCTTTGGTTTAGACTCCCCCCACTCCCCACCCCAAACCTTGGCACCAAGATCTCTGTAATGCTTGAGCTTGATAAGTAATTTCCTGGTTTACCTTTTACAAAATTCGGACATAGTTTATCACTGGTCCACTCTGACACTGGAAGAATGCATAGCAGGTTATGTGCCATGCAACTGGAAAGGTGGGAAAAAACTTCTCTGCCCTTTTGGCCTAAAGAGAGAGAGAGAGAGAGAATCTCCCAGTTAATCCCCTCTCCCTGTTGAAAAGGTACAGTATCTTCTGGCTCAGCCCTGGATGCACATTTCAGCAATAATAGCAGAACAAACAATTGCTGCAGAAAAATTGTGGCATGTCATGTGAAGCATGCTGATTTTGCCATGCTAATTTTCTGAAAACATTCACAGGAAGGATCCTTTGCACAGCTTTCAGGATGATGTTCATCAAGCCCCTTTCTAGTGTGTGTATGTGCATGTGTACATGTCTTCCACAATTCAGTTCCAACGCAAGAAGCAGAGCATGCAATAATCAGCAATGCAAACTGTTCCGGGAAGGGTAACCTCAAGCCAAATCCTGAATTCACCTGAGAAAACTAGACAAATTGCCGAGGGCTTCTGAGGACATCTGGAAATTAATCCCTATTTCCAAGAAGAATTCTGAACTAGACTCCTGACTTTGTGCACGTTACAGGGCCTAGAGACCTCAGAGCATGTTTTGGATGAGGCTGTCTACACACCCTTCTTTCTTCCACAGAATCATAAAAGGGGGGGGGGGAAGTAAGGTTGAACCAAGGCATGAAAATGGCATGCAAGATTTTAGAACATGTGTTACATCATTGTACAAGCATCAAGGCAAATAGAGATTGACTGTTTTAGGGTTTCAGGGCCCTAGTTCAAATATCTACTCATTTTACCTGGGAACCCACATACGTCTCCTCAGAGCTTACCAAGAGCTTGTATTTAACAGATAACAAGCTTTTGTCCATGAGGATCCAGAATAGGATCAATGTGCAGAAGAATAATTCAACACAGAGAGGCTTGCTGGATGCTATTACTCCCACTTGAAACAGTTTTGGCTGAATGGCAAGTACTAGACCAGTGATGGCGAACCTATGGCACGCATGCCAGAGGTGGCACTCAGAGCCCTCTCTGTGGGCATATGTGCCATCATCCCAGCACAGAGTTTGCCAGTGTTTGTTATTAGAAAGCCTGAGGGACATAGCACTTTGCAATAAATAAGTGGGTTTTGGGTTGCAGTTTGGGCACTCTGCCTCGAAAAGGTTCACCATCACTGGACTAGACTAATGGCATGAAAGATGTAGGGACTGTTGGTCAGGGGAATCCAGGCAGGAATTTGTGGCCTGTGAGTCACACAGTTCTTGTTTCAGAAAAAACACACAAGCTTGCAGTGATGTAAGATTATTCTGCTTTATTTACAACAGTGCCTATTTTTTTCATTAATATACCAGCCTTCGTACATAAGTATTTATTTTCTAGTAAGCTACATGTACAGTGGGCCCTCCATATCAACAGATTTTTTTATCTACAGATTCAACCATACACAGATTGAAAATGTTCAGAAACATATATAAATTCCTATAGGAAAACCTTGATTTTGCCATTATATATAGGGGGACACCATTTTACTATATCACTGTATTTAATGCGACTTGAGCATCCATGGATTTTGGTATCCATGGGCAGTCCTGGAAGCAAACCCCAACAGATGCTAAGGGCCCACCGCACAATGAAAAACATAAGCATTATTAGCAAGAGTACAAGGCAGGGAATGTAGAACATAGGATAAGACATTGTAAAGAATCCGCGGATACAGACATCCAACAGTATATTGAGTTATGGCTAAGCATGGACAGAGATCACGATTCATAGCTTCTTATGGCTGGTGGCTACACTGTGGGAACTTATATCATATTTCAATTGCTCATTTGTAGGTTATATTCACATATATGTGAATTTATGTATGGCATTTTCATTCTGCTCACGAAGAAAAAAGTTCCTTTTGACATTCCTACCCTGTGGAAAAGAGGAGTGGCAAAATCAATATGATTTGGGAGGATTTTCTTGTGTCATCTTCCAGGGGTAATATGGAAAGAGGAAAAGCAGAAATGTTTACAGCAGAAACAAAGTAAAGCAACATTTTAAAATATCATGTTTCAGTGGAAAATGGCATATTTTAGGAAAGATAGAAAAAAAAAATTAAATTAAGAATCCAAATGGGTTTCCCAATCTGTGCAGAAAGGAATACCTGTGTTTTGCAGATTTTAAATGTGGAATGTCAGCCCTTCCTTGAAGTTGTATTATAGCCAATTCCTATGCCTTTATATTAAGACTTTAAACAACAATGATAACCTAAAGCCTTTGTTAGGGCCAATCTATACAATTAAAATACCCCTCATTCTAGTAGACTAGAATGTGATCTGGCCACAGGCAATTCACAGGAGTTCAGGCGTTTTCTTGCCTCCCTGAAAAACTTCTTAAACTCTGCAGTGAAAGTTTTGAGCATTGGATTACAACTCTGAAAACCAAGGTTTGAATCTCTTCCCTCATGAAAACCCACTGGATGATCTTGGGGAAGTCATATTCACTCAGCCTCAGGAGAAGCAAAGGCAACCCCCCCCCCCCAAACAAATGTTGCCAAGAAAACCCGATGATAGGTTTGCCTTAGGCTCATCATAAGTCAGAAATTACTTGAAAATACATAACAACAAATGGTCACAAAGTCCCCTCTATTATGGTTTTGGTGGAAATGGACACAAATATTTACCTTCCTTCCAATGGTAGCTTACACTTTCAACAAAGCCTTCCTCTATGCCTTTCACTATGAAATCCCTCCCTTAAAATGGCTGCTGCATCCCTCATCACATCTTGCCAAGTGTAAGAGAAAGATCTGGATTTTGTGGTATTTTTTCCCCATGGCTCATTCAGAGAAAAAAATTAACTCCCCTAGAAATGGCAAAGCAAATTGCAACACTCCAAAAACAAAATGCCAAACACCAAGAAATTCAGCACTGATAAGAGCCACTCTAGAGACTGAAGTTTCTTTGGGACAATGGGATTTGAACCAAAATAGCAGATGCATTCTGTCACTCCTTTGAGAAATCCCTATTTGCATTTTTTCCCCTCCCTTTCAAATGCTTACAGTATTTAAAGCCAAATGTCTGGCTGCCTCCCTTGGAAACAGGGTGGTAGATTAGTATTGTTTTTGGCTGCAGTTCAAAGAGCTACTGCTTTGCAAAACTCCCTTTATTTTAAAAATGGTTGGCTCCTTGGCATGATGGGAGTTGAGCGTGGTGAGGGAGGTAGGGATGCGGCTTGACAGCACAAACCCAAAGGTTCAATTGCACACAGAACTTCGGATCCCTGGTTTTGTTTTTCATTTTCTAGTGGGCTTCTCACAAACTCCTGAAGAGATATACAATAAAAATTAGCGCAATAGAATAATAAAAACTTCAATACAGTCTAGCGTCAATAAACTCAAAGGCAACAACTATGGTCAAAATTCAGAGTATAATAAAACATGACCCAAGGGGCCTGTGTATATGACAAACTGCTTTGGGTAGTAAAGGAGTATTCTTTGTGTGTTATAAAATCAGTTTGCAGTGTGATGAAAGAAAAGAACAAAACATTCTTTCTGAGAAGTGGATGCTTTTCCCTGAGCCTAAACAGATCACACGGTTAAACAGATCTTTGTATCATAGCCTATTAAAGGTAGTTTTAGAAAACTTGGTCTCTGGACAAGATGGCCAACAGTTAGCACTATTTGCGTGCTGCTCCTTCCTATGCAGGATTGGCCTTAAGTATATAAAGACATGGAAGGATTGCATAAGGGCAGAAACACAGAGCTGGAACAGACCACCTGAAAAGCTGAAAAACAAAGTCAAATCTTCTTCTCTGTGGCTCCAAATTGTGAAATGGCTCCAAATGGTGAAAATCAATGAGCAGAGAGATGGGATAGCCATGGAAAGCCCTTTGAGCCCCATCATAGCAAATTTTTACATGGAACATTTTAAAAAGCACGCCCTAGAAACAGCACAATAAAAGTCCACAACTTGCTTCCGATATGTGGACGACATTTTCATCATTTGGAACCATGGAGAAAATCTGACCATGTTTTTGAACCAACTTGACACCATCCACCCAAACATCCAATTCACAATGGAAAAAGAAAAGGAAGGAACATTACCATTCTTGGATGTCCTGGTCATCCGCAAACCAAATCAACAATTCTGGGTCATGCCACTACCAGGTCAGGATGCACTGGGAGGCCATTGAAATCCACAAACTCCGGGACAACATCAACAGGAAAGAAGAAACACTGAAAGTAAACGAAGGGCCCATACAGACAGGCCAAAATAAAGCTGCTTCGGGTGACACATTTAAATGACACATGCATCTTAAGAGGCCAGAAGCTGTGCCAAAGCTGCACTCCAGTCCTTAGGACTGGAGCATGGCTTGGTGAGGCTTCTTGCCTCTTAGGACGCATGTATCATTTAAACAGCATACCTCCAAAGTCACCCAAAGCAGCTTTATTTTGGCCTCTCTGTACGGGCCCAAAGTCTAGCTACCAGTCCTGAAGAACACCAAAATTAAGACTCAATATATGCAAATGAACACCACCCAAGATCAGGGGTTTTCCCTTGCAGACAAGGGATTGCTAATTAAATAGACACATATATCCTCCTGCATATCCTCCCACCCTGAGGCCTTGCCATTCAACCACAGACCAACACAGAGATTAACATATAAACCATTTCCTCCCAACCAAGGGTCACACAAGTATATATGCCCCATGTACTTCCATGCCACCACCCTCTGATGATGCCAGCCACAGATGCAAGCTAAACATCAGGAATAAATTATTACTGGGATTTGTAATCTAGAGAGGTGCTAGAGGTTTCTGACACAGAATTGTAAACAGCTCATGAAACTACAGACCTCATGGTTCTTTAGGCTAGGACCACAGCAGTTAAAGTGGAATTAAAGTGCTATAACTGTGTGATGTGAAAGGGCTCTTGGTTACCCAGAGGCCTCCATATACTGCAAAAACAGAGGCCATAAAGTATATGTAGATGCCCTTTTGTAAATGAACTATGAAATGCAGGGAGTTCAGAGGAGCGAGAGGTGTTATCCCTGTCCTCCTACTACATAATGATCTATTTAACATCAAAACAAGGCTTCCGAAAACTAGCATTAGGGTAGAAGGCACAAAGCAATACAACCCCCCACCCCCTACAAATCCTACTCTCTTTTTTACTGGTGTTGTCAAAACAAATATTTGGAATATCCTTTCAAGCCAACTAATTGTCCACAACTGTGTTTCTGTCTGTAATCCAAGATGCCTGCTATTAGTAAAGAACAAAGAATATATGTGCTGTCCACAAGCAACATGAGGACATGTGGACAGTCTAGCTTTGTTCCCTGGGCTCAAGTCCATTTCAGACATAACACAGCTGTGGATTTGGAAGAGACATTTTGAATGGCCAGCTATGACTGTGCTATTGAAGAAGGCAAAAAGTGTCCAGATTAAAGCTAAAGCAATGCCCCCCAACATTTCTCTTCAGGTTTCTTTGCAATTCTTGTGGAGTTACTTATGTATCACAGTCTGATTTCAGAGTCATTGGGACCACTAATTAATAGACAAAGTTATTAGGAGTCATGCAAAACCTGAAATGTTTAATAGAATATGGGATACAACCACACTACAAAATTACACAATAACACTTCAATTGCCATGAAGGTATCATGCAGAATCCTGGGATTTGCATTTCAGGAGATACTTGGAATTTTGTACCAGTGAGCTCACCACCAAACTTCAAGTACCAAGATTATATAAAAAGGAGCCATGTTAGTTAAAGTGGTATCAAACTGCTATAATGGGGATACAACCATGGGAAACCTTTTCTGAGGTATATTAGTCATACAGCTCAGACCCAAATTTCCTTGTAATCCATGATACATTTTGGTGACCATTCCATGGTATAAAGAACATGTGCTGTGCCAAAATCCCTTTTCCAGCTAGGTGCAGCTGTACTAGACCTAGCATAAGTAAAGTCCCAGCATAAGTTGAGCCCTAATCATTTGTAGGTGAAGTAGAACATATGTGGTCTGGAAAGCTATCTACAGGAGAAAGGCAGAGAAAAACATCATATCCTTTCACAGCATACTGTAAAGACAAGAAAGCCTTGTGAAATAAAATGAATTCTGCACATTCTTAGTGACACAGTCCTAAATATCAGAACTTGTGTAAGCAAAACACAGCAACCTCTCGTCATATGTCACTTTATGTGGCTCTCCTCTTCTCTACTTTATCCTCATGACTAATGTGTGAGGTTGCTCAGGCTGAGTTTCATGGCTCAATGTGGGCTTGAATCCAACAGTCTAATGGCCACATGGCACTATCTAGAGTCACCTGGGCAGCAGCAGTGAAAACATGCATACAACATCAGCCTTTTGTTGGCTTCTTAATCTTCCCAAAGGTAATTAGCAGGCTAGCTCTACATGCAGGTTATTTAATAGTGGCAATGCAGAGCCCAACATCAGTAATCATGACTACTTTGCTATCTCACTGTAGCACTGATACACAGAGCCAGATAAGGCATCATGGTTATTGTTGTTGTGAACTGCTGTCAAGATGACTTCTGCTTATGGCAACCCTGTGAATGAGAGGTCTCCAAGACACCCTATCCTCAACAGAACTGTTCAGATCTTCCAGATTCAGGGCTCTGGCTTCCTTGATTGAGTCTACCCATCTGGAATGTGGTCTTCCTCTTTTCCTACTTACCAAGCATTATTACCAAGCATTGTTTTTTCTAGTATGCCATGGACAGGTTTACTTTATCTATTTTATTGTTGGTATGTACAGCGCTGTGTAAATCTACAGTGCTATGTAAATAAAGCATAACAACAACAACAACAACAACAACAACAACAATAATAAATCATGTATTCACATGGAATGGCCAAAGTACGACAGTCTCAGTTTAGTCACCTTGGCTTCTAGACAGAGTTCAGGTTTGATTTGCTCTAGAATTCATTTATTTGTTCTTATTAGCAGTTCACGATATCCACAGAATTCTTCTTCAGCATGACATCTCGAATGAGTTGATTTTCTTCTTGTTCAGCTTTCAAAACTACACATAGGGAATAAAATGGCATGGACAGTCCTAACTTCAGTATTCAGTTATATATCTTTACCCCTCAGGATCTTGCCTACCTACATAGCTGCTCTTCCAAGTCCTAGTCTTTTGATTTCTTGACTGCTGTCTCTATTCTGATTGATGATTATGGAAAATCTTAATGTTCAAATGTAAACCTTCTTTTGCATTTTCTTCTTCTATTTTCTTCTTTCTACATTGGCCATTGAATGATGTTCATCTATACAAAATATCGCAAAATTTCATTAGTCGGTTTCCTGCTTCATTTCTTAACCCTAAAACATATTTTCCTAGAATCTTTGATTCTGCTCTGTTTCCTAGTTTTGCATACCATTTACTCATGATTACAAGAAGTCCTGTTTTGGCGTGTGATCCATTTCCTCCCACATTAATGCATAAACTTGGATTATGGTTATATCTATGCGAAGTGGCATTTAATAATGCACATCCTGGATATTTTGGTAAGAACTATGGATACTTTGGTAAGAACCATGATTCCTTTTTCTGCAGAGTCTGAGGAGTTTTTGCTCCCCATCCCACAAAAAGCCCAAATGCCTCCAAATTGCATGTGGAGGGATCACATTCTATTCAAACAGAATTATCAGTATATAAAATCATGTAGACAAACCTTTGGTTGCTTCTATTTAATCCTACATTAGATCTTAATGTTCACAATAACATCAGGACGTATGGCTGGACTAACAGGTGCATGGTGTTTGAATGGACTGAAAAATTTGTGAGTATTGATGTTCAGCAATGGAAACACATTTGAGCATAGTTAGCCTTGAGTTTCAGCAGAGTTCCAACAGCCACAGAATATTTTCAGAGCTATGTATCAGGCAGACCCTTCCTTTTAAGGACATCTTGGCAGCTTTCTCCAAACAATGTTTTCTCTCTCTCTTCCCTATGGGTTCATCTAGCCTTAAATTCTAAAAATCCAAAGCATGTTCCAGAAAAAAACCCACAGAGGTCAAGGTGATCATGGAAAAACTGCATTTGTATTTCCAAAGACAGACCTCTTATACTTCCAGTTAACAGCCCCTAGATGCCTCCTCCCACCTCAGCAAAATAATTTGCTGGTCTTGGAAATGGGCGCAACATTCTCTTCATGTCTGGGAGAGACAGCCACAACTTCATCATAGTCATGCTTGGCTGAAAAAACAGACTACAAACATGATAGTGAAGCTAGATGCCAAACTTGCTTTGCACTCATCTCCATCTCATCCTGACGAGATGGAAAACTACCCACTGGTTTGTAAGGCATGGTTAGATTGTTGCTTCATGGAAAACACAGCTGTTTCAACCCAGACAAAATAAATCATTTTTTAATCTTGTCTCAACAGATTAAAGTCAAATATGCTTTTGGTCTCCATTCCTAAACACCGGAGTGCAGCTTTGGTGCAGCTTCCGGATTCTTAGGATGCATCCATCATTTAAACAGCATGCCTCCAAAGAGACCCGAAGCAGCTTTATTTTGGCAGTCTGTAACAGGCCTTAGTTTCCTTTGGATGAGAGACTGGAGACTTAGTACATCTCACCTGCATTTCCTTTATTCCCTAATATACATGCAGAACATAGAAGAGATGAACAGATGCTGTCAGCAGACAGTATAGCTACTAGTCCTGCAGTGATGGACAGCTGTATTCCAAGGATATTTCATCTCCAGTCAACATACAATTAGAAACTCAAAGGCTTTCATGGCCGGCATCCATAGTTTTTTGTGGGTTTTTCGGGCTATGTGGCCATGTTCTAGAAGAGTTTATTCCTGATGTTTCGACAGTATCTGTGGCTGGCATCTTCAGAGAATGCTGAAACATTCTCTAAAGATGCCAGTCACAGATGCTGGTGAAATGTCAGGAATAAACTCTTCTAGAACATGACCACATAGAGCAAAAACCCCACAAAAAACTATACAATTAGAAACTTTATCTATATTTCACCATTTAATTTGCTAACAAGCTCCAAACACTTTCTCTATTTCATATAGCTGGAGTGGGTTATCACTTAATTCATTAGTGAGTACTGCATCCCAGAAACTTCGGAGAGATTTCCAGCAATCAGGAGGACATTTCCAGTTACAGCCTACATAGATAAAACCAACAGATCATGACTAGCCTTTGTCCTAAGAAAGGATGTTCTCAATGACTTTCTTGCTCTACTGTACAAACTTTGTTATGTAGCCTGACAAATTCTGCAGGTGCCTGTTTATAGGGTATGATACTCTTCTGAACTCTAGAGGAGGACTTCTGTGGTCAAGAAGACAGGGCCTAAATGATAAACCTTTATGAGAGTCCTAAGAAAACACTATGAAATTAATGGGGTTGCAATAGGTTGATAGGTGGCTTGAAGGCACATGCACATGAACCACAAACATCAAAGCAGACACCTATGTAACTGAGAATCCACCAGACCATGGGGAAGCAGTGTAATCCAAGAAAGGAAAATGCTTAAATTCTAGAGGGAAGCAGTGGTAAGGAACAAGGATTGTATCTCTAGACAATGTTGCTCAGACTGATGAGCAAGGCTAGTTAGTTAGTTAGTTAGTCCAGAGAAGGAGAAGGAGAAATGGAAGTGGTATTTTTCCACCTTTCCTTATAGCCCCCTAAGTTTTACCCTCGACTTATCCACGGGTCATATAAAAATCCATGATTTTGACCTGAAACCTTCCATCTAAATATACATGAGGTCGACTTGTACACGAGTATATACGGTAACTCAAACTAATTCCTAACTTTGATAAACTCATATCTTTCACTCCAACTGTTCTACATACTAGCCTTTTAAAAACATCCCTTCAATATTGACCCTAACACAGTAGGGTCTCATTCCCTCCCAACAGATCATTTTATTGTGTTGCACATATGCAAAAGGATTTTGTAGCACCTTTGAGATTTATGAAAAGCAATGGGATAATTCCTCCCCACGGATAGGACAAGAACAGGATAATGGCGACATCGTCTGATATTCCTGCCCCAAGCATACAATTGCGACGGGAGCATCCCACTTTGCTCCCGTCACTTTCAAGCATCTGATAATCTCCTAACTGGATTCATTTGCACTGCATAAATAATGCAAAAGTTTATGTTAATAACATCTTTCTCTCAATTAGTCTCAGAGGTGCTACAAGATCACTTTACATACTGATCTAAACTAGTACGGTTATGTCTTTGTTTTACATGTACTATACTGTACATCACATACAAAACCAGATTCTACCTTAATTTCTCTAGTAAAAACAACATTTTTCCTTTTACCAAGCCCATAACATCACAAGCATCACAACTAATTTTCTATTTCCATGAAACGTCCTGGTGGGGAATATGTCCCTCAATTTTAAGCTGAAAAACACATATCCACTCCCCAATTACCCATGTTTTTTATTCATTACAGTTTTAAAGAGAAAGAACATGATAGAGGGAAGGATGGAGGGCTTCTATGAAAGCTTTTGCATAGGACAATAGATTACAACATATGTGGGGGGGGGGGCTAAACTGGTCAAAATAAGTAGGTTTTTGCACACAAATATCTGGTGGCTGATCCAGCTAAAACTGACATTTTAAAGGTGTATACACTGAACCGATCATGTGAAATCCAATGGTATGCACAGAATGCTATGTTTTTGACTTGGCCACTAAAGATATATCTGTGTGAAAGTCTCCCATTTGGCTGAAGTTTTCTTGAAGTAGCTGCAGTCTAGAAGTGGCCCAAGATATTTTGGGGCCTACAGAAGAAAGTCGAATGGGGGCTTCTCCTACTAGTTTATCTGAAGCACAACCATAACAAACAATTTTTGTCATAGGCAAGCAGCATGGAAATTAGTTGGAGCTGCACACTGCTATATACTAGGCAAGACGACCTGCTGGATTTACAATGGATTTACACAGACATGGTCTTCATCTCCATCACCATTTGGCAGCATATCATTGATCAGCATAACTCCAGAGTTAAAACTTTGAGATCACCCAAGGTCATCTCAAAGGCACTTATTTTTGGCAGAGCTAGTTTATTTATTTAAATCATTTACATCTAATCTCCCAGCACCCCGTGGCTCATAAAGCACTGAACAACAGATAAAAGCACAAGAGATAAAAACTTTAGAACACATGTAAATACTCTTCAACATTTTTTAAAGTCCTTAAATATTTTTATAATAGCCCATTAAAACAGACCGAGCAGTTTCAAACATCAAAGACCATGTCGAGCAAGACTATTTTAGCTGCCCACCAAAAGCCCAAAATAGATGGAGTCTGCCTAACTTCCTTTGGCAAGGAGTTTCATAATTGGGGTGCTCCACAGAGAAAGTCCTACTACAGAGGGCCCTTCCCTTACACGGGGGATCCATTCTGGATCCCCCCACATTACGGGAAATCCACGTATGCTCGTGCCCCATTGCAAACAATGGGGGTGCATGCTCGCATCTCAGGGCAATGAGCATGCCACAAGTGCACGCAACAATTTCTTTAATTGTCATGCAGCTTCTGAATAAATCGCATATAGTGCCACAGGCACACTGCATATGGGCATATACAGGGCCACTGCTGAGGATCTCAAATTTTGGGCAGTCTCATATGGGAGGAGACAGCCTTTCAGATATCCTGCCCCAAGCTGTTTAGCACCTTGAATTGAGCTCAGAAGCAAATTGGAAGTCTGGGCAGTTCTGGTTAGACTGTTATGTTTTCTCTAAAATGCCCACCTGCCGCCAGTTTGGCTGATGTGTGTATCTCCTGCTTATGACCTCAGACATCCCAAATACAGAGAGCAGCATATATTCCCCACCCCCACTCCCCAAAACAAGGCAGAGAAATGGCTTTCATAGACTTGAAACAGATCTCAATGTCCATCTCAACCAACCTCCTGCTGGTGCAGAGGCCTACAGCTAAAGCATCCCTGACAGAGGGTCATCCAACATCTGTTTAAAAATCTCCAGTAAAAGTGAGCACTTCACCTACCCAGGTAGTCCACTTCACTTTTGAACACTTTTTCAGCACTGGTATTGCACATTCTGTATCTTTGTCACATGCCTTCCTCCTTCTCTTCAAAAAATAAAAACCTCTGCCAAAGGTTAAAAGAGTAAATATTCTAGTGAAAGCCATACATAACCAAATTATTTATGAACCTGACTTCTGTTCCATACTTTCCCTAAGGATCTGAAGGTGGCAGGTGGCAAACTGATTTTGCTATCACCACAACCCTGTGAGGGAGACTGGACAGGATAGGTAGTCTTAATTTTAACTATGGAGAAAACATGGGGAAATGTGCTCTATCTCCTCCATCCATGACCTGCACTGAACTGGAAGATCTGAAAGGACACTGCAATTGTGTTCCATTCCATGTAACAGTCCAGTGCACAATTTGGAACCATGAAGGAGGCTTAGAGTGGCTCATACAAGCTAACAAAATCAAGTTCAAAGCCAAATGGATTTGAAACTAAGTGTATGCAGTCAAAGCTCAGCACTGTGACCATGGTGGTTATAGATGGTTAGCCTGAATCTTGGAAGATCCAATTTCATATCCCACTAAGAAGGCATGATGCTCACAGCTCACTGGGCTCCCTCTCTCTTCCTAATTTACCTCATAGTATTGTTATAAACATAAAGTGGGGATGTACACTGCATTCAGTTCACTGGAGGAAGGGTAGGCCCTAAACAAAAGTAATAAAACAACAATAAAGAAACAGTTTTTGTCACAATACACAAGGTGTGTGTGTGTGCGCGCGCGTATCTATCTCAGTGCACATCTGGAGCAACTCTCCATTTTTTAAATCCCAGATGCTCCCCAGATGTTCTGGCTTTTGGCACCAATGTTGCTTCCCATGTTTTGAAATCATTCCAGGGAGGTGGTGCACTTAGAATGGCCAGGGGTGGTCCTCATTTAGTTTAAACACAGCCATAATCCATCATTACATGACGATAAGGAGCTGGATTCAATTCTAGATTAGCAGAATGAACTATTTGCAGCAGGTGACGGCCAAATTGTAGACTGACTATAAAAGAGCTAAGGATGCATCTAGCAAAATGCCCCTCACTGTGATTTGTAGAGGGAGTGTTTGCATGCTATTGTTATGTTGTCCTGCAGAAGTCCTTTAGGGGTATATGTATAAAATGAAGCAGCATCAGGTTAGAAGCCATATCATATGCTTCCTCAACAGCACAGAAATGTACACAATAAGAATCTGAAATGCTAACATATATAATGGAAAATAAATAGGTGCCTTAAAGATAACACTGGAATGAGAAAGAGGGAGCTAATCCTGCTTTCTGCTACATCTCACCCCAGCCATGAGGATCATATATGTTCCTACCCTTATGTTTTTTCCCTTGGTTTCATGGACTTGATGGATTTTAAAATGCTTTGTCTCCCAATACCACATGGCCAGAAGGAGGAGTGAATGAATGCCTAATTCACTTGTGCTTCTTATGTGTCTTTTAACACATAAAAGGCTTCAATAAATGATATTTCCCAGATCTTTACGTAAGATCTCGATATTAATTTCCTTCAACACACATGGAAATCCAGATCTTTTTAGAACTGTGAATTGCATATATGGACAATATATATTTTAATTAATAGTTGTCCAAATTAATTTTGAACATATTTAAATAATAGCTGTGCAATAAACTGTCCAAATAAACTGAGCAAATTCATTGTTTCCTCCGCAACGCCTAGAGTCATGTTCAGATATACTCTGCACAAGCTGGCAAGAGAAAGCAATGAATCTTTGACCCTTACTGCTTTCCCACTGTCCATCACAAACAGGACAGAGTGCCTTGCTCAGGAGGTATGGCATTTGCCTATACTTGACTTTTACATATCCTAATGGTCTGTTTTAATTCAGGGATAGGAGTATGGGGCCTGTAAAATGTCATACACAGATAAATATATCTTCTTACTTACATTATATATTTTAATGCATAAAGGGAGCAGGGCATGCAAACATATGCTGGCAAACTGTCAGGAATAAACTCTTCCAGAACATGTTCACATAGCCTGAAAATCCAACAAAAAACTATGAATTATATCTACTTTGGTCAAAAGGAAAAAGTTCTTCCCAACAGGTTACTTCAACATGGGAAATTTTCTGCACGGGGAACATATATAGTCCAACATCCATGTCTAACTGCCCTGCATCTGAAGCAGGCTGCTCCAGAGGGCCCTTCAGACTATGCAGTTCTGACACTATGATTTCACTTTAAATGCCATGGCTGTTGCATCCTAAGGAATCCTGGGTCTTGTAGTCTGATGAGGCACTAGAGTTCTGTGGCTGAGAATGCTAAAATCCTCTCCCTAAACTGCAAATCCTAGGATTTTGTACAATGTCACCATGGCAATTAAAGTGGCATCATAGCCATGTGTGCAGTATGAAAGTGTCCCAAGATGGTCGATGTTTAAATAGAATCCAAAAACTCTTGCATAAGAAACAGCACAGATGATTATTTGTGTGGTTATATCTTGTCCATAACACATCCTCATTCTTATCAGCTACCCTTCTCCAAGCTATCACCCCCTAGCTTTGGTGGACTCTAGCTGTGGATGATGGGAATTTTAATCCATCACATCTAGAGGGCACCTGGGTAAAGAAGCATGAAACTGAATTTTAATAAAGGCCACTCATGAGAACTAAAAAAGGCACTTGCCCCTTTTAACATGTTAAGGGCATATAAACATAAATAATCATGAATAATGAGAAGAGGCTCTAAATGTTAAACTACTGACAATGCTTATATATAATTAAAACCATGTTTAATGTAGGGCCATTATATTCATCCTCCTTCATTATCCTTCAGAAAAGATGAACGCTTCTGACATCACCAATTGAAACAGATGCTGGGTTATAACATAATGAAGCCAGGTGGCTTTTAGAAATCAGGGGAGCTAAAATTAACTTTCAAAGAAGATTTTTGATTACATGCAATGCAGATGTTAGGAGCTCTGGTTATGTCCTTCCGCCAAACTGTTCCTCATGCTTTAGAACACAATTTCAACATTTACTATTTGCTACAGCTTCAGGCCAGAGTCAGGTGGCTTTACCACACCATGTATATATGAAATACAGGATGAGTTGCCAGTATCTGAAATGCTTGGTACCAGTAATGTTTTGGATTTTGGATCCCCCCCCCCATTTTTTGGGAATATTTGCAAATACATGAGATATCTTAGAGATGGGACCAAGTCTAAATATGAAATTAATTTTGTTAGCTAAACCTTTTATACATCATCATCATCATTTTTTATTCCCTTACTCCGACTAGGACCGAACAGAACCTAAAGGTAATTTTATATATAATATTTTTAATAATTTTGTTCATGAAACAAGGTTTTGTGCACTGAATCACCAGAAAGCAAAGGTGTCACTGTCTCAGCCAATCATGTGGACAATTTTGGAATGTGGAGTATTTCAGAATGCCAGATAAGGGACACCCAGCTTGTATTATACCAAAACAAAAAGCTTCTTACTTAATTTTTTAAAAAAGTGTTAGTAAAGCTACAACAGATTCATAACCAGATCTAAAGAAAGGAACAGGCATATCACCATCTAAACTGGCACTCTGGGGCTTCAGCTTGGCAAATGTGGAGGGGAGTACAGTGGACCCTTGTTATATGCTGAGTTTGGTTCCAGGATCCCCTGTGGATAACAAAATCCATGGATGCTCAAGTCCCATTAAATATAATGACATAGCATAATGGTGTCCCTTATAAAAATGGAAAATCAAGGGTTCATATTTGAAATTTATACTTTTTTTGAACATTTTTAAACCGTTGATGCTTGAATCCGTGTATAAAAATCCGTGTATAAGAAGGGCCGACTGTACAAGACATGCTATGGAGCACCCCATACCACTGCAGAGCCCTACCCCAGTTGGCACTTGCCTTCATCCTTCAGTTGGGGTTGAAAAATGGCCCTCAGTGGCTGACTTCTCTAAATGTCTCCAGCTCATTGCCTCACAAAAGGCTTCAGGAGCTTTAAAGAATCATAGAATAATAGAGTTGGAAGAGACCACAAGGGCCATCCAGTCCAACCCCCTGCCATGCTGGAAATCCAGATCAAAGCATCCCTGACAGATGGCCATCCAGCCTCCGTTTGAAGACCTCCAAGGAGGGAGACTCCACTACACTCCGAGGGAGTTTGTTCCACTGTCGAACAGCCCTTAGTGTCAGGAAGTTCCTCCTAATGTTAAGCTGGAATCTCTTTTCCTGCAGCTTGCATCCATTGCTCTGGGTCTTAGTCTCTGGAGCAGCAGAAAACAAGCTTGCTCCCTCCTCAATAAGAGGGAAAGATTATCTGGGCTGTGATCTGACAACCCTAGACTCATGGTCCAAAACCAACTCAGTAAAGGGAAGGAACCCATGGAGAGGTGAGATGCCATCAAGAAGGAAACAAAAGGCCACCTGACCACAAGCCACCCTTGCAGCTAATACAATCTTGTGATAACAAGACTTTCTCCATAGTAGAATCAGATAGTGCCAAGAGTGAGGATCAGAGCAGCATCCTTTAGTTGTCTTATGATCTCCATTTATGCACTTGTGTGGACTGGGCCTGGAAGGAGAGGGTGTGTGTTAGCCAGTGATAATAGTTAAGGAGGTCTTTCTTTCTCAGTTAACCCCCAAAAATCTGGAACCTGCACTTACATAATGTTTAAAAAGTCATTCTAGATGGGTAAGCAACCTACAGCCTCCAGCCTACTATCAAAAGGAGTTCATCCAGCCCCTGAAAAGAATGATATTTTCCACAGTAGACTGTTGGAATGGGAGGAAGAAGGGGGCTGCAGAAACAGAGGGATGGAGGTATGGCAGAATGAGAGAATATGATTGTTCTGGTTTAAGGATTAAACTACACTATCAACAGACTTGTAATGAATCCATACAATCCAACAAGGAGATCTGAATGAAATGTTTACTCCATTAGAAAGAGAGAAGAGAATGGTTATTCAGCAGTTTCCTGGCAGGCAGGAGAAATTTTATGTGGACTTACTTCTTGCAGACAGCAGTGAATATGTAACTACCAAAGTTGCTAAATTCTTTGCAGCTGCTTTTATTTGTCTTAAAAACTTTTAAAAACAGATGCAGTAAATTACTATATAATAAATGCCCTTGGCTTTTTTAGTTACTATAAGCATACATTTTTTTTATTTAAAATGATTTTGTCTATAGAAATCGATTGACCGTGTAGATCCATATGAATAAATTATGTGCCAAATCTAGAAGGGCAACTATCATATAATCTCGCAGTTATTTTGATAGTAGATAATAAATTATTTTTGTATTCCTAAATCCTTCCAGAAACACGGTTCAAAGTTTTATCCTTAACATTTGTATGTACTCATGCATTTATATGATATGCTTAAATATAATCTTTATATGATATGCTGGAACATAAATGTTTCTAACTGGATGTAAGGTAATTTTTAAAACATTTTATTATTTTATGCTGGCTGTATGCCATAATAAATTCATTCATTTGAATGGTTTGTGCTTGTTAGGAAAAAAGGTTAACCTACAACTCCATAGTTTTGCATGTGTAGCAGGAGTGTTTTTGTAAAAAGATATAATAATAAAAAGGAGAGCACCGTTTAAACATGAGATCCTCCGCTTATTTGAAGTGGCACAGTTCAACAACAGACATGTCATATGAGTCACCTCATTATTTATTCTAAATATTTTTATTCCTTCCTTTCTATCTTATTTGCTCAAGGAAATTTACAATATAAATTTCAAACCAAATCATTTTGCTTCAATCACGTTATGTGAATAAAACAAACACAAAAACAACCCATGTCAAAATATACACAAAATGATTAGCAAAAAAATTAGCAGACAATCACATTGTCATCTGAGGGAATTTTTCTCCAAGGGCAGGGGGCAGAATAGTCTTCCACAAATGACAGATACCTAATGGAATGTTATTCCAGAGATGTGGTGATATCTCAGAGACAGTTTTGTTTCCATGTGTTGCCTTAAGCAATGCAATAAATAGATGAATCCACAAACTGAAGGCCTGGGGAAGCAAACTGCCCTTGGAAGACAGAAAAATGCTGCATATTTTAAGATACTTCTTTATCAAGTAAAGCTTCTTCCCCACACAGATCTTGCAGCTGAATTTTGCTGCTGAAGCCGCCGGGTGAGTACAGCCTGACTGCAGCCTGGGTCCCAGGTGAGCTCTGGCGGCTTTATTTGGAAGCCAGGAGCTTAAAAAATGGCCACTGGAGCTTGCCTGGGACCTGGGATGCAACTGGGCTGTACTTGCCTGGCGGCTTCGGCAACAAAATCCTTGCGGTAGGACCTGGCTGCCTCCCGATTTAGGCTTGAATTCGGATGAGGTAAGCCGGGTTATTTAAGTGGAGTGCTAAGGCCGTACTTTGGTGATACACTAGAGCTCTATGGTAAAAAAATTCTTAATACCTCATAAAACTGCAAATCTCAGGATTCCATAGGATGGAGCCACAACAGTTAAAGTGCTTTCAAAGTGCTATAATTGAAATGTGAAAGTGAAAGAGAGTGTACAGGGCATCAGAAAGGGCATACAGTATTTATTTGCTCCCTATCTCATGGATTAGGACCCAAGGTGACTCACAAAAGAATAAGTTAAAACAAAATAAGAATACAATTTTAAAACACAATTAAGCTCGACTCAGGCTTGCATCCTTCCAAGGTTGCCAAAATGAGTACCCAGACTGTTGGGGGCAAATTAGCTTACTTGCTAATTAGCTTACTTGATGTTCACCGCTATGATCTTTGGAATAGCGGTATATAAATAAAACAAATTATTAATTATTAGTAATTAAAATCATCACATTAAAAAGCACATAAAGTTAAAAAAAAATAAAAATAAAGTACCTCTGTCATCCATAAGAAGCTTCTCTGCAAGCGATTACTCATTAAAAGCCTGCTAAAACAGAGCCTGCTCACAAAAAGGGAGCGGGACCAGCCTCCCATAGAAGGATGTTCCAAAGAGTGGGAGCAGCTGCAGAGCAGGGTCTCTCTCAGGTTCTCACTAAGTGCACCTGTGATGGTTGCAGGACAGACAGAAAGCCTTTCCCTGTAGATTTTAAAATTCTGGCAGGTTCATATGGGGAGATAGTGTTTCAGATAGTCTGGACCTAAGCCATATGGGACTTTACAAGACATGACCAGCATTTCAAATTATGCCTGGAAACAAATCAGTAGTCAGTACAGCTATTTTAACAAGCTGTTTTAATATGCTAAGGGGCACGGTGGTTCAATGGTTCAGATGCCAACTCTGACAATTAGAAGGTCAGCAGTTTGAGACTCAAGCTTCCAGATCCGTCAACATTTTAGTTGCTCTCCTATGGACATGCTCCAGCTTGTCAACATCCATTTTGAATTATGATGCCCAGAACTACGTAGACGCAGGTGAGGCTTGACCAAAGCAGAATTAAGTGGTACTACTCCTTCCCTTGATCAAAACACTAAAGTCATTTTAATGCAGCCTAGAATCACATTGGGGTTTTTTAAGCTACCATATCAAACTGTTGACTCATGCTCAACTTGGTGTCTATTAGGACTCCTAGATTCCTTTCACACAGAATCATAGCGTAATAGAATCATAGGGTTAGAAGAGACTACAAGGGACATCCAGTCCAACCTCCTGCTATTCAGGAAGACACAATCAAGGCACCCCTGATAGATGGCCATCCACCCTCTGTTTAAAAACCTCCAAAGGAGGAGACTTCAAGGGAGTGTGTTCCACTGCTGGACAGCTCTTACTGTCAAGAGGTTCTTCCTAATGTTGAAATGGAATCTATCCTGTAATTTGAATCAATGTCAGGCCAGGTTAAACCCCCCCCCCCATCCTACATCTATGCATTTTATTTTTTCTGTCTAAGTGTAGCACCTTACATTTCTCCCTGTTGAAATTTATTTTGTTAGTTTTGGCCCAGCTTTTTAACCTAATTAAGGTCATTTTGATCCTGTCCTTTAGGGTATTAGCTACCTCTCCTAATTTGGTGTCTTCTGCAAATTTCATAAGCATGTCCTTTATTCCATCATCCAAGGGGCAGAACAGCCAGCCAGAGGCTGCTTCCGCTCAGATCACCCCGGGAACGCTGTGACCACGCACCATGTTTCTGATGCCGGCCCTTGCTGTGGTCCAAAATGGACCATGTCAAGGAGCAGAAAAGATCCGCTCCTTCTGGGGTCAGGTTACGTGGTCTGGGAGCAACCCTGGCTTGGCTTCCATGCAGATTGGGGGCATGCATGCATCATTAAAACACCATGCCCCCAAGCCGCACAGAAGCTGGGTTTTTCAGGTCTGTCTGTTTTGGGCCCTAGTCACTGATAAAGATGTTGAATTGCACTGGGCCCAGGAAAGATCCTTGTGGTACCCTCTACTCACTTTGCTCCAAGATGGTGCCATTGGTGAGCACCATTTGGCTTGGGTTGGTCAACCAATTACATATCCACTGGTAACACTCTCTCTCTCTCTCTCTCTCTCTCTCTCTCTATATATATATATATATATATATATATGAGAGAGAGATCAGATTAATCTCTCATGACTTGTTTTTGAGAAACTCAAAAACTTTGCTGTTGACTTTTAGTGATTAGAAAATATTCCTTTCAAATGCTTACAGACTTTCTGTTTAATGATCTCCTTTAGAATCTTTCCTGGTACTGTACTGATGTTAGGCTGACTGGTCAGTAATTATTTGGGTTTTTACTGTTTGATTCTTCCCTGTATGTGAATCAAGTCTTGGCCTGAAATGGCCATTTTATTTTTCAGTTATATGGAAATAGAGTTTTAGTGTCTTATTCACTCCTGCCATGAAGATCCTGGGTGGATGGAAAGGCATGGTAAAACAATGAAGTTTATCATACGGGCCCTAAAATGGGCCCGTTGCGTCCTAAAACGTGTGCACGCACAGGCGCGCACAGAACGGGATGGGGCTAAGAACCTCATTTTACTGCACGAAGGAACGCCACAGCTGGTGCCAGGCGTTCCAATCACGTCCTCCCTCCATTCCAGAACAGTTCTCATAAATTGCGTCCTCTGGAGCAGAAGAAGGATGTGATTGGAATGCCTGGTGGCAGCTGTGGTGTTCCCTCGTGCAATAAAATGGGGTTCTTACCCCCCCTCGTCCTGTGCACGCCTGTGCACGCACATGTTTTAGGACGCAATGGGCCCGTTTTAGGACCTGTGCGATAAACTCTAATGTTAAGAAATAAAATGAATTTTACTGAATATTCATTTGAGGGTGTGGCTGCAGAATGGAATACTTTATCCCAATCTGTATGTCTGTGTGCATGTATCTGCACATGCTTGATCTATTGCTGTCTTGGTATCTTGTACAGAATGTTAACCAATCTTAATTTGTGTTACATTTGTTCTGAGAAAAGTTATTAGCCAATCCTTGCCCTACATTTTTTGCGACTGTGGGAAATATCCATGTTGGAATTGGTCTGATTTTGCTAAAGCAATGTTCCTAAAGCCTTATGATTTATTTTGTATTTACAGAACAGTGTTTTTTTAAAAAAAATGTAAGGGGAACCATAGCAACTGGGCTAAAGTGAATGTTTGGAATAATGTTCACATCTTATGGGAAAGCTGAACTGAAAGCACTCAAAGCAAGAGGATAAAAGGAAGCAGAAAAGCAGTCCAAATATGAACACAGTCTATCCAAAAAATCAAGCACTTATAAATCTTGCTGGTTTCAATTCTTACATTAAAAATGTATGGCATACCCTCCAGCATTTCACGGATGAATCGGGGGCATATGTGGCCAAGCAGCCTCAGAGTGTGGTAAAAGGGTGAAAAGAGGGCAGAAATTATTAATGAAGAAGAACTCTAAAAACTGCTTTTTTTTTAAGCATAGCAACTCTGGAATTTATGTACTGAGTTTAGAAAGCCTGAGAATATCCCACCTCAAATCACTGATTAAAATATTTTGTCTTTTACGGGTGCATGCATGAACACAGCATGAGTAACAATAAATATAATATTGTATCATAGATTATTCTAAAATAAACATGCCTTTATCAGTTGTTGTGTGCCTTCAAGCTGTTTCCAACTTATGGCGATTCTACGGCATACCTATCATGGGGTTTTCTTGGCAGGTTTCTTCAGAGGGGGTTGCCATTGCCATCCACTGAGACTGAGAAAGAGTGACTTGCTCAAAGTCACCCAGATCTGCTTTAAATGCCATCCTTCTCTCAGATCTACTCAATTCAGTGCTCACACTAACACCCTCTGCCCAATGCATAGAACAGATCAAGTCAAACTCCAACTTTCATAACATAGCATTCATGTGGTCACTTTGAGCCAACTGCAGTTTTTCAGTGACCTACTTTCACAGGGTTGTTCTTAGACTAAAATGAGGTATGTGAAGATCAGGGAAAGATAATGTGTACTACTTTTAACTCCAGGAAAGAAATGGGATATAATGAAAGATATAGCTGGAAAAAGTGTGATTGTCATAAAAAAATACAATTAAATGGCCTTTTAGAAACAAATCCCATACATGTTCACTGAGGAGTAAGTCCCATGGATCTTACTTCCTTCTGAGTAGATTTCCTTTTGAGTAGATATGTGAACTGTGCATTGTTAATGTAAATGAAAAATTGTTCTTCAGGGAGAAAAAAAACACTCTCTCAAAGCAACCAGATAGTGAAATCTCTTCCACTCTTTGACTGCCACAAGATACTGTTTCTGGAGTCACACAGCTAAAAGCAGTTTGCTTTTCCCTGAGCCTACTGGGAAGAGCAAGAATCCACCTGCTTCTCATCACTGCAAAATTGAGGCCAACCTACTTGGGTGCTTTAAATGCAAGGAGATGAAGTAAGTCAAGGATTGCATGGAGAAGGACAGAGGAACTGGGACACATTAAAAACATTTGAGACAGGGGGATACAGATTGGCACTTTATGCTGGATGACAGCGTAGCATATGCATGTTCGTGCTGTGAGCCCGCCCCCCATTTTGGCATGCACCCGTTTACATGTTGTGTGACATGATGATGCCACTCTGGCGCTGCATCTACATGATGCAGCACTGAAGGGGTGTTATAACGCTGCGCCATAGTGACTATTCTCAGCATTCATTAAACAAAAACCAACCGTCAGTCCTTAAAGAACAAGATATACACAACCAAATGTGAAGGAACAATTCTCCCTAATCATTTTGAGAATGGTTTTAGCCAGTGAGTGAAGTTACAAATATGATTGACAATTATGGTAGTAGAAGGATCTAAAACCATACTGATATAGCCATTAAGGCCAGAAGGTACTTTGCCATTAATTTAGAATTCCTTTCTTTCTTTTCTAAGGTTTGGAGAAGTAATTGCTATCCATAGAAAAAGCAAGCCCAGAATTGTAGCTGGGACTAGGAAACAGCATAGGTAAATGTTCAAGAGGTAAATTTGTGACCCAAAAAATTAAGATTGACCAAAAAATTAAGATTGACCAAAAAAAAAAAAAAAGGCCAAACGGGATAAAGAGATGAAATTTCTTTGCAAAGAGGACAAATTATACAGAATGAGACTCTATATGCTTTGTCTCTGAAGTGAAGTGCATTGTATTCCATGGGGCTCATTTTAGGAAAGCATTTAACTTCTTCCAATTCATGAGGGTTTTACCTGGAAAGGCAGCACACAGAGCTGCTAAATAAATAAAACCAGACATTTGTCTTAAATTTGATGTAGCCTCTGAGGGTTCCAGTAAAAATTAAATAAAAGATTTTTTGTATATATATATTTTTTTACAAATGCAAACTTCTGTTTCCTCTCTATAAATCAATGTTTAAAGGGGTGATTTGCAGTAGGGAATTAGTGTGTGTCTGGGTGTGGGAGTAGCGGTCATCTTTTTCTCAGCCCACCACATGATTTGCATAATATGCCAGTGAATTTAATTTACTCAGATTTGGAAGTGGAATGTGACAATGCTAGACATATGTCAGAAATCTGGAAGAAATAGGCTACTAAAGTAATTGTGTTTGTACAGCTGAGAGTTTTTATAAGCCCCAATTGCACTGAAAGGAAAATTCGTCTCCCAGAGTTTAGGATATACAACTAACTCCATATTGTGTGGGAGTACATATATAGTGTCAGCTGCAAGCTTACAACACTAGATGCTCTTTTGTAGAAAATTTTATTTCAATTAACCCCTCTTCCTCCCCCCCTTTTCTCTCTCCATTAACTTCTTTTCAAAGAGCTTCACAACAAAATCATTTCTTACCTTGCTTTGGATTTGCAGAACCTAGATTGTCCAAGTCAGCCATATATGTCTTCAGGACTTGCAACATATTTGTTTTTTATAGATTCACAGAAATACAGGTATGTCAAGTGACTGAAAAATTTTCCCCAAACAAGAACTGTCAAATAGTGGGTTTCTCCAAGCTCATTTGGAGCTCTGTTCCCAAGTTTTGCAACTGTCTTTTTCAGCTAAATAAACTCCCACTCAATGCCTTGAACTGCAGCCAGCCACTCTAATTTAAAGCAACTGTCAACTTTGCTATAAAACTTGGAGAAGAGGTCCCTGCACACTGCAAAGAGGGGCAAGATGTTAAGTTTGCTTCCAGACTGAAGTAATTTGCAATTTGGGCTGCAAACTGATTCCCACTTACCTCAGAGAAATCCCCATTCAGTTCAGTTTAAATTATTTCCAAGTAGACATTCATAAGATTGCACTATAATTCTAGGAGGCATAGTGTCCTCTAGGCAATAATGTGACAGAATATTTGGGAAATGTAGGAATCCAAATTGCCTCCTTCTGTGAAAAGAAGAAAACTGCCACTCTTTCTGTCTAAAGCCACATTTTGTGGTGGGTTTTGAAAAGAGGACTACTAGCCTCAGGGTTCTGGAATCAAAACAGAGTCAGTAAATCAGTCACAAGTGCTGGCTCAGAGGCAAATTAGATCTGTTGCAAGAGATCTGAAAACATCCATGGCTTTAAAAAAATTTAAAAGTGTCTTAAGGGGTGTAAATTGTATTTAGCCCCTATTTCAGAGTTCTAGCCCCAGTCTGAATGGTACAGCTGTAGTTTCTTTGTCTAGGCTAGCCTTGGGTGGCTGTTCCTCAGCACATCTGTACTACAAACCTGTACAGGCTTTACTGACTCATGTACCTACCCCTCTATATGTCAATTAATAATAATAATGTCAATTAATAATAATAATTGGTTTGACAAGGATCAGTCTTCAGAAAATCAGGTTCTGACATCATGGGGAACTTACCTGTTGGTTCAATTGGGCAGGTTCATTGTGAAACACACTCATACAGCGCAGTTTATGACCAGAAAAGAAACAAAGGTCAGAAAGTTTGTAGGCAGGCAAATAGTCAAGTTTAAGACCCAATGAAGTGACCAGGACTAAGAGCAGGTGCTCTGACAATAATATTGTAATACAAGAAAGAATCGTAGAATCGTAGAAGCATAGAATCATAGAGTTGGAAGAGACTGCAAGGGCCATCCGGTCCAATCCCCTCACATGCAGGAAATCTAAATCAAAGCATCCCTTACAGATGGCCATCCAGCTTCTGTTTAAAGATCTCTAAGGGACGAGACTCCACTACACTCAGAGGAAGGAGTGTGTTCCACTGTCAAATAGCCCTTACTGTCTGGAAGTCCCTTCTAATGTTGAGGTGGAATCTCTTTTCCTGGAGCTTGATCCATTGCTCCGCTCCGGGTCCTATTCTCTGGAGCAGCAGAAAACAAGTTAGCTCCCGCCTCAATATGGTATCCCTTCAAGTATTTAAACAGGACTATCGTATCACCCCTTAACCTTCTCTTCTCCAGGCTAAACATCCCCAACTCCCTAAGGCGTTCCTCATAGGGCATGGTTTCCAGACCCTTCACCATTTTAGTTGCCCTCTTTTGGACACTCTCCAGTTTCTCAACATCCTTTTTAAATTGTGGTGCCCAGAACTCGACACAGTATTCCAGGTGGGGCCTGACCAGAGCTGCAGCTCTAAGTGATGCTTTAAAAGCAGCCAAGCACAGTTTACAACTCTTGGAGGAGAGTTGCTCCTGGGAGTCTTGGACGGAAAGCTTCTACTGTCACATTAGATGTATTTTTCTTGCTTATTCAAGAGCCCCAGTGAACAGAGAGTTGTGTGGACCCCTTGATCTTGTTGTTGAATTGCAGGTCCTAGCATTCATTGGTAATGCTGGCTAAGGTCCAACAGCATCTGGACAGGGACATGATTTCCACTCCAGGTTTTAAAAAAATTATATCCTGCCTTTTTGCCTTAGAATGTGACACTCAAGGTCTGTCAACATACTGTAGTAGAAAACAGCAACATACTAATTTATTTTTAAACAAAATACACATGCTTCAAACTTTAAAAGATGGAGAAGCATCTCACCAGGTAATATAACTTTTGAAGAAGAAAAAAGAGAGATAAATGGGAACAGACAAAATGTCAGGAGAAGAAATAAAATAAACATCTTGCTGGCCAGAAGCCTGTGGAGCATGAAAGTGTTTCAGACTAAAATTGAATGTCAACAGAAGGAGCAAATTAAAAAAATCTTCCAGTGTAGGAAACACCAAGACCTGTCTTATATTCTCATCCATGCAGCCTCAGATAATCAGCAAGATATCAGCCACAGAGTCAGTAGATAGTATTAGTTTTCATGTCATGTCTTGTCAGGTGCTGCCTCGGTCAGAGAATAGACCAGTGGATGGACTCAGGAGCTGAGGATCTCCTGGCAGATAAGGGGTTGGATCCTTGGAGAAGAATGATAGAACCTGGAGAAACCTATCTGGTCAAGGAAAGCACCCAGCTTTCTCAAGGTAGAGCTTGGTGGACCTGAGGAAAAAGTACATAATAAAACTTCTTAAGCTGTTATAGTCATTCTGTGTTTTCACCCTGACATTTCCCTCCAAATGGAGACCCTGGAGATGAAACAAAAACTCTGAATCTTAAGGTCAAAACCTAGGATGTAGCCATGGTCCCCTATCCCCCGAAACAACTAAAGGAATGATGATACTAGTCCACCTAACAAAGATGCTGTGATCATTTGTGAGAGAATGGCCCAGTACAGATGGGCACTTTGCGGCATCCTCACCACAAACTAGGGCTAGATGAGGCTGGGCATTTACATGCCCAGTAGCCCTAATACGGGGAGGAGGCTATAATCATGGCTCACCCCTGTCTACACAGGCGGTGCCATGATGGTGCGAGTGTGGTGCAGCACCCAAACTGTGCTGGCTGGAAGTGATGCGATCTGGGAGCGAAATCACACCCCTTCCAGGAAGCTGCTTTCAGCAGCTTCCTTTTGCTCCCAGAAGGAGTGCATTGTTGCTGCGCCTTTTGGTTGCTGCAGCAATAATGCGGGGCAAAAACAGGTGGCACAGAGCTGCTTATCTGTCAAGCTTCAATGGTAGTGAAGCATTTTGACCTTGAAATGTATTATATTGCTGTCGACTCCGATTTAAAAGGATTTATAAGTACACAAAAAGGGAGGAATTCTGGCTTCCTTTCCTTGTGACTTACAGATGTCTTTCTTAACTAAAATTCTAATAAAATGAGCCCAAATAATATATGGACACGTGCAGCTTGAGGTAAATGTATCAGACATTCCAAACCATCATTATACCCTGATAGCTGCTGGCTTTAATATGTTCATGTGGCAAGCAGCTGTGTTTTGCTGGGGATGCTATTTATTCGTCTCCCTCCAGGAAGTTTTGAGATTCAGCAAGTTCTGTAGGATTCAGGGCTATAGGAATTATTTCCAGTGTGAGCAACAGCAATGGGTATCTAGCTAGTGTTCTGCACATACGGTGAATGCTTGGCAGGGAGGAATGTGACATCAGTGACATAAACTAGACTTCAGCCTTTGTTATTAGCACCTGTGGTTTTCCCTCTACTTTGTTGCTGTGTGCCTTCATGTCTTTTATGGATGATGGTGACCCTAAGGCAGTGGCAAACCTAAACAAATTTTGCCAAGACAACACCATTATAGGTTTGCTTTAGGGTTGCCATGAGTCAGAAACAACTTGAAGGCAAACAACAACTGCAACAAGGTGAACCTATCATGGGGTTTTCTGGGGCTGAGAGAGTGTGACTTGCCTAAGGTCATTCAGTGGGTTTCCATGGCTGAGTGCAGAATCATGCCCTGATCTCCAGAGTCCTAGTCCTACACTTAAACCACACTGGTTATCTTCCCCTTTACTATATAAAGTGAATGTATCTGTATTCTGACACTCAGAGGCTATACAGATGGGCAGCTAAAAGCGGCACTGACGAGCTCCCCAAAAATAAGCCACTATAGGCAGCTTCTTTTTAGGGGCGTCATTATGGTGCTTGTGTGCCAAGATGATGCCCCTTCCAGTGAGTGCTATTTGGGCACTCTGAGACACATACATCATCATGGCGCACCTTGTGTAAACGGGGGCGCACCATGATGGCGCATAGGTGCCGACAGTAGAACCGGGAGTATGTGGATGCCTAGCCCTATCTAGCCCTAATTTTGGGGCCATGCTTGCGCAAAGTGCCCATCTGTACCAGCCCTCACAGTACAACATACAAAACAGAGTTGGTAGTGCGGAGTGTGCCTCTCTTGTTTTCAGTCTGGCTGAATATAAGCTAGTATGGATATGATGTAATCACAAAATCAAAGTTGGCAGGTACCACAAGTCCCATTCAGTTCAACCCCCTGCCATGTAGGAACACACAAATAAAGCACTTCTGAAATATGCCTATCCAACCTCTGTTTAAAGACATCCAAAGAAGGAGAGTTCACCACCTTCTGAGGCAGTCTGTCTCACTGTTAAATAGCTCTTGGTGTCAAGAAGTTCTTCCTAATGCATGTTGTAGCAGTTTCAGTGTTTGACTAGGACCCTGGATGACTAGAGTCTGACTACTTGCTCAACCATGGACACCCACTGAATGACTCTGGGCAAGTCCATCCTTTCTCAGCCTCAGAAAGAAGACAATGGCAAACCCCTCTGAACAAATCTTGCCAAGAAACCCCTTGACAGGGTCCCATTAAAGCTGTCCAAAGTTGTAAACAACATAACAGGAAATTGTATCACTTCTCAATATTTTCTTCTCCAAGCTAAACATACCCAGCTCTCTAAGCTGCTCCTCATAAGATTGGTTTTCAGACCATTGATCATCTAGCTACTCTTCTTTGGACATGTTCCAGCTTGTTGATCTCCTTCTTGAACTGTAGTGCTCAGAACTGGACACAGTATTCCAGGTGAGGTCTGACCAAAGCAGAATAGAGTGGTATTACAGTCCCCCCTTCATTCTTGTGGTCTTGAGACTTGCGTCCCTTGCCTATGTCTAAGGGACAAACGGAGGGGGAAACAATGGGGCGTGTGTCTGAGGAGCATGCTCCCGCAACCACGTAACTATATTCAAGCCAATAGGACTTGAATATAAGCAAAACTCTGTTTTTGTGGAGGGGTCCGGAATGGTTCCCCCATGAAAAAGGAGGGGCGACTTCCCTCAGTCTGGACACTGTACTCCTGTTGATGAAGCATTGATGAAGGCATTGGCCTTTTGACCACACCACACTGCTGACCCATGTTTAGTTTGTAGTTCTACTAAGACCCTCTAGATCCTTTTCACATGTATTGTTATCAAGTCAGATGCCACCCATCCTATATGTGTGTATTTCATTTCCCCCCTACCTCAATGTAGTACATCTGATTCACAGGGAATCCATTCCAGACCCCCTGCAAATAAAAAAAATGCTGCTATTGGGGTACCATTTCAATAGCCGCATGCTCCTGGGCGTGCATGTCATTTTGTTCCCTCCCTGCTTTCTGTCTGTAATTAAAACCGCAGATCCCAAGTCCATGAACGGGGAAGGATGACTGTACATTAGATTTTTCCCCATTTAAATTCAATTTGTTGGTTTTGGTCCCACTCTTGAATTTGTTACGGTTAATTTGAATCTGATTCTGTCCTCTGAAGTATTAGCCTAATTTGTTGTCATCTGCAAATTTAATAGGTATGCTCTATATTCCATCTTTCAAGACATTTATAAAGATGTTGAGCAATACTGGACCCAGGCAGAATACTGTGGAACCCACTACTAGCCACTTCTTTACAGGTTGAAAAGGACCTAGTGATAAGTATTCTTTGGGTTTGGTCCATCATCCAGGTTTGCCTTAGAGTCACCATATGTCAGAAATTACTTGAAGAACACAACATCAATTTCATTGCACTAGCAAAGCTGATTTTCTTGTAGCATGTCACAGTTTTATACTGTCTCTTTCAGAGCAAACAACACATAAAGCAAGAAATGTATTTGCAGTAAATATGGTTTCTCTTTAGAGACTGCAGTCCTTTTTGCATGGTTGGGGAACTGCTGATTTAATTGATTTAGTTTAGTGGTAAACATAGTTCAAATATACACTCTCAGATTCTGAACAAATCTTGCCATCATCCAGGTTTGCCTTAGAGTCACCATAAGTCAGAAATGACTTGAAGGCACACAAGTTTAAGTTCTCACCGTGTTTTAAAGATCCAGTGTAGCAATTTGTTATGGCAAGGAAGACAGCAATTGAGTAAAGATATTGTTTTCTTCATACTGATGTATTTGAATGCCCGTGAACAGAAATACACGATGAAATAGTATGACTGAGGATCAGCTAGAAAAGACTTGACCGTTATCATGTGCTTGTGACTCTTCCTTTTAGAGTAAGGGGAAGGCTTACTAAGGAATCAGTAGATTCAATATAAGAGAAACACAACTAAGGACAATGATAAAATGTATCTTTAGACAATTATAGATATAATAGGAAGATTTTTGTTTAGAGGGACAATGAAAGAATTGAATAAAGAATGAATGAATATATGGAAAACTGAGGAAATAGATAAGGAATAGTATAAGTGAAACTAGGGAATAAAATGGAAGAAAGGCAAGTCAAGATACATAAAAATTCAATATATGCTATGTATGTATAATTGGTATTATATGTTGTATGTTATGCTGTATGTGATTTTATGATTGCTGAGTGTATTTTTAATTAATAATAATGGTTAAAACAGGCATGGGTAAAATGAGGCCTATAATGCACATTTGATGTCAGGCCCACACTCCACCCCATTTTTATATTTTAAAGAAAAGCCTTCCTGTGCTGCCCTCCATATTCCTGGAGTGTGGAGGAGCTCAACATGGTTTTGTCCACTATGAGCTGTTTTCAGCCTAGTCACTTCTGATTTTGAAAAACAGCTGAGCCTAGATTATGACAAAAAGGGCTGAAGACCTGTCTAAACTGTCCCTCAGTGTTCCCAGGGACTTTTTCCATGGATCTGAGGGATGATGTACAGCCCTCCTATGCCTTCTGGGATAGATGTGCCATTCCTGGACCTTGGAAAGTTGTCCCACTGCAGCCTCAGAAAACCAATATATGCAGCTAACTAGTTACAGAGCACAGAAAAGTTCCTTTTTAAAGACTGCAAATTTCAGTATCCCCCTCAGCCTGCATGGCCACTGGCTGCCTTGGCTGGGGGTTTCTGAAAGATGTATCTATCCTCTGTTCTTGAGGTTTTAGTAAATGTTACAATTGAGACTTCCTTAAAATCACTGGGGGGACATACTGTAGACCTGTACTTGCTGAGAAAATTGCCAGAGCATGTGCTTTGTGGCAGGGTTGGAACTAACTCCCAGTTGTACAAGACTCTCTCCATCAGCTGCATTTGTGAATTTTGCTAAATATTGGATTTTGCTTTCCTTATTCTTCAAACACAGTTTCAAAAGCAGGTCAGCACCTCCTGCTGCAAGTAAAGTAATCAGGGGCTACATCTACTAGAGAATCAGATTTCTTCACAAAAGTGTTCCCTTGGGCTTGAGGGAAGAGAGAGAGAGAGAGATCAAATTGATGGACGTATGAATGTTATGACTTACTGCAGTGAAAACATGGAACTAGAATTACCGGGAACTAGAATACAACACCAATTTATATTCATAGCCTTGGCTTCAACTCAATTCCTACCACCTTTAAAATACTCCTTTCAGGGAATGGCTTTTAGAAAAGACCTGTAGAATTTGTCAGCCACTGTGTCATTATACCCTAACTATGACATTCTACCAACCATGTATTATATCCCATTTGGTGTGATGAAAGCTATCCCCCCCCCCCCCCCCGTTACAGGCAAAATATGGTTGTTAATTGAATGCCAGGTTGATCACGAAATGGCTGACAGGCTGCAGACTACCTCACAGTTACTATGATGTCTTCTTGGAAACTATGCCTCTTTCAAACATAATCAAGAAGGGAATGCCCAACCAGATGTTCAAAGGTCACATGGAGACTCCGAAACATAATCTAAACTGTGTTTCATCTCCACACGCCCCATCTTCACCCCACATGGACTCTACTTGGTACATTGCCCAATATGATGAATTTGAATCAAATAGTTTTGCTAAATTCAGCCAACATCAATACTGGTACAGAACTGAATATGGCAGGAGAGCATGCCTCTGAAGTTAGGTGGAACACTGATGCCTTTTTCTTGTTAACTCCTTGGTGACACAGTGTACAACATTATTTAAAAACATTAACTATGTGGTTTAGCTCACAGCAATATTTTAACTAATTGTAATTTTATACTTGTGTTGTTCTCCCTCTTCGTTATGTAGGGAGAAGCAGCATATATTTAATATATTATTATTATTATTATTATTATTATTACTCCAGATTTGAGATTTTCTCTGTTACATTTGTTATTTGCATGGATCATAGGCATTATTTTCAGTTACAGATTGATTATTTTTCAAAAAATGCATCTGTTATCCAAAGGGAAAGGACATATATATTGAAAGTATATTTGAATCCCTTCTCTTAGTATGCATAATATGTGTTAGTTCTAACAAGAGTAATCCCCTCGACATAATAATTGACACTGAGGGGGGAGCAAGCTTGTTTTCTGCTGCTCCAGAGACTAGGACCCGGAGCAATGGATGCAAGCTCCAGGAAAAGAGATTCCACCTCAACATTAGGAGGAACTTCCTGACAGTAAGGGCTGTTCGGCAGTGGAACACACTCCCTCAGAGGGTGATAGAGTCTCCTTCCTTGGAGGTCTTTAAACAGAGACTGGATGGCCATCTGTCGGGGATGCTTTGATTTGGATTTCCTGCATGGCAGGGGCTTGGACTGGATGGCCCTTGCGGTCTCTTCCAACTCTATGAATGATGAGTCAATATGTAGGTTTGTCCCATTGATTCAGTAGATCTATGCTGGGACTCCCTCCCAAGAGAGGCCAGGATGGCCCCATCCCTATACTCCTTTGGGCAACAGATTAAGACATTTTTGTGACGTCAGGATTTTTCAAAGTGACAAGGGTTGGGCTTTTAAATGCTGTGCAATTCAGATGTCAAAGGCTTGCATATTGTTTTAAAATACATTTTCACCTTCACACAGCTCAACTTCGTAAGAAACATGGCAAATAAATGGAGCATGTCAGCCTGACCTGCATGGAGAAGTGAGCAGGATGGAGTGGGGAAGAATGGACAGAAGGGGATTAAACCCCAAAAACAAACCCAGTCAGGTTTACCATTAATCAATTGATACAGAATTGTATCCATTTTAACACATAAAAGTATGCTGGACTCTGGTGAATGGAAGAATGATCTATCTGTATGGCTATTTGCATTACTATGAATTTCTAGCATGGAAATGGCCTATGATAATGCATATTAACAGCATGTATATGATCAGGATGTGGTTGTTTTGTGTAAGTGATGAGCAAAATTATATAAGGAGGCACAGTATGGATAATCTCATTTTCTAATTTTAGAATACTTTTTCTTTGTATGATTGCCCTCTGGTGGTACTTTAAAAAGACACACTATACCAGCGAAGCAGACAGAGAACAAGACATGAGGATGTTTAGCCTGGAAAAGAGAAGGTTAAGAGGTGATATGATAGCCCTGTTTAAATATTTGAAAGGATGTCATATTGAGGAGGGAGCAAACTTGTTTTCTGCTGCTCCAGAGAACAGGACCTGGAACAATGGATGCAAGCTCCAGGAAAAGAGATTCCACCTCAACATTAGGAGGAACTTCCTGACAGTAAGGGCTGTTCGACAGTGGAGCACACTTCCTCAGAGTGTAGTGGAGTCTCCTTCCTTGGAGGTCTTTAAGCAGAGGCTAAATGGCCATCTGTCGGGAATGCTTTGATTTGGATTTCCTGCATGGAGACTGCATGGAGACTGCATGGAGGCCAGAGACTGGATGGCCTGTGTGTTCTCTTCCAACTCTATGGTTCTATGGTTCTATGAGGAGCAGCCTATTTAAAAAATATTGTTGCTTGTGCTTCGGTTGGGGCCACAACTCTTAAATCATAAACCTATTTGAACTGTAATGTTTTACAGAAAATTTGACATTTGTTTCTTCAGCAATGTCCAGTTGTACATATCTGAAGCCTGGCTACTGAGGGGAGAGAGACTTATTTGATTTTGAATATTGTTTGGCTTGTGTAGTTATAAACTTCAAGTCAGTAATAAACTGTTACAGAACATGCCAATGATAACTGCAACTTGATATTTAAAAGAAAGGAATAAATGGTTGGGAAATTTGATGGAGAAACTGAAAGGGAAAGAAAAAATACTTTAGAGAAACCCAAGAGATAAAGAGATACGTACGGAAATAAAATACATTCAAGCCCAAATTTCCAGTTATATGACTGAACAATTGGAAAAAAAGATGAAGTACACTAGACAGAAATTTTTTGAATCGGCAAACAAAACAGGAAAATTATTGGCCTACCAAATTAAGAAAGAAAAAGCTAAAAGAACAATAACCAAACTGAAAGAAGGGGAGGAGATTTATACTAAACAAGACCAGCTGAAAGACTGCTTTATGAGATATTACAGAGAATTATATATTAAGCCCAAAATTAAAGAGCAAAAAATTGAAAAATATTTGAACTTAATGAAGATAAAAAAAATTACAGAGGAGCAAAAATCTCTATTAAATTTGGACATTACAATGGAAGAGTTATCCATAGCCATTCAGAAAAGCAAAACAGGGAAAACACCAGGTCCAGACGGATTTACAAATGAATATTATAAAACCTGTATAGAGTGTATTGGAAAACCTTTGTTAGGGGTGATGAACGGAGGCTTAGAAGGAGTAATACCCCAAACGTGGTCCCAATCTATCACTGTCTTAATCCCAAAGGAAGGAAAAAATTTGACTTTAACAAAGAATTATAGACCAATTGCCCTACTCAATTCAGATTACAAATTGTTTGCATCGATAATGGCGGGAAGATTTAAAAAAATATTAGGACAATGGATACATCCTGATCAGAATGGATTCCTCCCTGGGCGAATGATAAAAGATAATATTAGAACTCTTATAAATTTGATAGAAATCCACGAAAGAAATATTGATAAAAAATTAGCATTGTTTTTCATAGACGCTGAAAAGGCTTTTGACAGGATACATTGGGACTTCATGTTTGGGGTAGCGAAAAAGCTGGAACTTGGAACGAGATTCCAAAAAGTAATAGAAACAATATATAATAAACAAAGCACGTGTGTTGTGGTGAATGGAGAAAGGACGTTACCCTGTGAAATTTTTAGAGGTGTAAGACAGGGATGCCCCTTATCACCTCTATTGTTTATTATGACTTTAGAAATTTTATTAAATCATATTAGACAGGAGGAGTCAGTAAAAGGATTTAAATTAGGTAAGGAAGAATACAAACTTAGGGCATACGCTGATGATCTGGTGTTGACAATTGTTAATCCAGTGGACAGTATAGAACAGTTATTAAAGATCCTGAAAAAATTCAGCAAAGTGGCAGGCTATAAGGTTAACTTTGAAAAATCTAATATCATGACAGTAAATCTAAATAAGGAAGAAAAGGACTGTTTAAAAAAGAAATCAGGCTTTCAAATAGTTAATAAAGTCAAATATTTGGGCATTACTCTTTCAAAAAGGAATACAAAGTTATTTAGGGACAACTATGAAGCACTGTGGAAAACAGTTAAAAAAGATTTACAAAGTTGGAACAAATTAAAGGTTTCTTGGATGGGGAAGATAGCATTAGTGAAGATGGTAATATTACCCAAAATACTTTTTTTGTTTCAAAATTTACCCTTAATTAATAATGATCTGGTTTTTAAAAGATGGGAGAAAGACATTGGTCAATTCATATGGAACAACAAAAGGGCTAGAATAAAAAATAATGTTTTACAAGATTCAGGAGACAAAGGGGGATTAGCTTTACCAAATCTCAAGTGGTATTACCAGGCTTGTGTTTTAGACTGGGTAATAGACTGGATAAAATTGGATAAGAAACGAATTATAAACTTGGAAAAATATGATTTAAAATTTGGCATCCATGGGTACTTATTCTATGATAAAATTAAATTGGATAAAAAATTTAAAGAGCATTTGATAAGGAAAAACCTGTTCAGGATTTGGAATAGATTTAAGAAAAATTGGTGTCCACATATCCCATTGTGGACCTCACCAAACGAAGCAGTATATAAGAGAGAAGTATTGAAAACAAATTATTGGGTGACATATGAAGATTTGTTAATAAAAAGGGGTGGGAAGAAAGTATTAAAATCCCAGGATGAACTGAACAGGGAAGGGATGTCATGTAACTGGTTCACGTATAGGCAGATAAAAGAAAGATACCTAGTAGATGTGAAAGGAAAAGGAATTGCACCAATGGAAGAAAGTTTGGAGAAGATATTGAAAGACCCAAGAAAGCAAATTACGAAATTATATAACCTAATCAGAAGCTATGAATTGGAAAAAGAAATAGTGAAGGAATACATGATAAAATGGGCAAGAGATCTAAACGAACCTATAATGTTGGAAACATGGGAAAAATTATGGCAGAAAAAAATCAATTACTCCCCATGTGTTTTGATAAGAGAAAACATTTACAAAATGTTATATAGATGGCACCTAACACCATATAAACTATCTAAAATGTACAAGCAAAATAGTAACAAGTGTTGGAAATGTCAAACAGAGGTGGGGACTTACATGCATTGTTGGTGGCGTTGTAAAAAGGTAGAGAAATATTGGAAAAACATTCATAAAGAGATTACAAAAATAATAGATTGGAAAGGGACATTTGAACCGAAACTGTATCTTTTGAATATGTCGGACGGTTTAAACTTAGAACAAAATATTGATAAATTGCTCTCATATCTGATTGTGGCGGCAAGAATGGTCTTGGCTCGCTGTTGGAAAAAAGAAGATATACCGACGATGGAAGAATGGAGATGGAAAGTGATGGAGGTGTGTGAGATGGAAAAATTAACTGCTTTGGTGGGTAAAGACAAGAATACCATTGGAAAATACAATGATATTTGGAGACCATGGAAGAAGTATATACAAAAAGAAAAAAGCTTAATGGGATATGTATAATAGGTTATATAACAATATATAATAAAATTTTTGTAGAAATATAAGATTGAAGGAAAACAATTCGGGAAAGGGAAGGATAAGGGGTGAAAGGAATTTGTAGGTGATATAGAAGATAAGCTAAGGTATTTTAAGGGATTTAATACATAGGTATTAACGGATTTTATATAAGGAAAAGAGTTAGTAGGGGCGGAAGTAACAATTAACCGTTTTTTGGATTATAGCCTAAGGAAGTGATTATAGAAGATTTGTCAAATAATTGTGTTGGAATATTGAGAACATAGTATGATGTTAGTTGAAGATTTTAAACTGGCATTTTATGTTTCATGTTATTATGTGTTTTGTAATTAATAAATTTCTAATTAAAAAAAAAAAGAAAGAAAGACAGATAACAAACCAACACTAGACAATTTACAACAATTTAAAATCATGTACACTAAAACAAAGTGAGAAATAGATTTGCACTATTAAGTACAGTGTGACTGCATATGACGCGGGTGCACTTTATGCGGCTTTCAGCATATGCTGAAAACCATGCTGGGAAAAGGGGCAGTGCGTCCCATAAGGGATAATGGGGCACACGCCTGTGGTGCGTGTGCACTGCCGTGCTGTCGCGCTGCTGCGTGCATGAGCCCCATTAATTTAAATGGGGCTTGAGCATAGGCGGAATTCCCTTTATGCAGGGGAGTCCGGAATGGAAGGGCAGACTGTATAGTGGACCAGGAACCAAAAGAAAGTTCAACTCCAGGGGCAAAGAATCCATTATAAGTACAGTACATGTGGTTGATGGGAGTTGTTTCCCCTGCATCACAATTGTCCATACCAAGCAAGGTGTTGGTCTGATCATTCCCAGTCATTGTTCTGTATAATTTTCAGAGTTTTAGATTAGATTTCAGATTAACCTTGATGCTTGACAGAAACTTTGCTCTTGTCACTGGGATGTAGTGGATAGAAAATCAAAATAAATAAACTTTGTGATTGCTTTCCCTCTTAGGGAAGGAACACTTGTACTGTGTTATTGCAAGTGGAATGGTGGACTTTGATTTGATTCAGCAAGGCAATTTCTCTACTGTTGTTTTGCTGATCTGCAAATCCTGGCAGTTGTGTGGCTTTTGGAAGTCAGGTGCTTCTTTCCACCTTAGATATTCTGTTCCCACTTTCTTTCAGTTCCCACTCTTTCATTTCGTCCTGACCAATTTCCTTCACATTTTGTAGAGAATGTCTTCCCATGAGCAATTTTTTTTGCTCTTCCTATTTACTGTTTCTCATTTCTGCTGGTGAAACTTATGCGGCTGTTCAGTCTTCATAGAGTTAAGTAATTCTTTTAATAAGATTGTGCTCTGTGTGAAAGATATATCCAAATTTCTATGTTGTTTGACTAGTGAGAATCATAGAGTTGGAAGAGACCACAAGGGTCCTCCAGTCCAACCCCCCTGCCATGCAGGAAATCTCAATCAAAGCATCCCTGACAGATGGCCATCCAGACCTCTAAGGGAGGAGTCTCCACCACAGTCTGAGGGAGTGGGTTCCACTGTCGAACAGCCCTCACTGTCAGCAAGTTCCTCCTAATGTTGAGGTGGAATCTCTGTCCCTGTTGCTTGCATCCATTGCTCCGGGTCCTAGTCTCTACAGCAGCAGAAAACAAGCTAGCTGCCTCCTCAATATGACATCCCTTCAAGTATTTAAACAGGGCTATCATATCACCTCTTAACCTTCTCTTCTCCAGGCTAAACATCCCCAGCTCCCTAGGTCTTTTGTCATAGGGCATGGTTTCCAGACCCTTCACCATGTTGCCCTCCTTTGGACACGCTCCAGTTTCTCAACATCCTTTTTAAATTGTGGTGCCCAGAATTGGACACAGTATTTCAGGTGGGGCCTGACCAAAGCAGAATAGAGTGGCACTATTACTTCACTTGATGTAGACACTATACTTCTATTGATGCATCCTAAAATTGCATTGACCTTGTTAGCTGCTGCATCGCACTGTTGACTCATGTTCAATTTGTAGTCTACTTTGACTCCAAGATTCCTTTCACACGTAGTTTCATTCACCCAGGTGTCCCCCATCCTATATCTGTGCATTTTATTTTTCTGCCGTAAGTGCAGTACCTTACATTTCTCCATGTTGAAATTCATTTTGTTAGCTTTGGCCCAGCTTTCTAATCTATTAAGGTCATTTTGAATTTTGATCCTGTCCTCTGGAGTATTAGCTACTCCGCCCAGTTTGGTGTCATCTGCAAATGTGATAAGTATGCCCCAAATTCTGTCATCCAAATTATTGATAAAGATGTTGAATAGCACTGGGCCCAGGACAGAGCCCTGTGGGACCCACTGGTCACTTCTCTCCAGGATGAAAAGAAGCCATTGTTGAGCACCCTTTGGATTTGGCCGGTCAACCAATTACAAATCCATGTAACAGTTACTTTGTCCAGCCCACATTTCACTAGCTTGTTTGCAAGAATGTCATGATGAACCTTGTCAAAGGCCTTACTGAAATCAAGATATACTATATCCACAGCATTCCCTTCATCTAGCAAGCTGGTAATTTTATCAAAGAAAGAGATCAGATTTGTCTGGCATGACTTGTTTCTCTGAAACCCATGTTGACTTTTTGTGATTATGGCATTGCATTCTAGAGGTGCACAGACTCTCTGTTTAATGATCTGCTCTAGAATCTTTCCTGGTATTGATGTCAGACTAACTGGACGATAATTGTTGGGGTCCTCTTTTTTTCCCTTTTTGAAGATGGGGACAGTGTTTGCCCTCCGCCAGTCTTCTGGGGAGGATAGTGACCAAACCCTTCCTACTTTTCTCATTTTTACACTAAATGAGTGTATTATTTTTATAGTAGGAGAAGCAAATGGTGTAAAATGGTAAAATATGAAAAATTAAGCCCTGTCTTTATTATTAATGTATATCTGTTTAATGGAAACACCATTTAACTAGTCAGCTTCTTCCAGCTCCACTAGATGGTGCCAGACCTATTTTTCTTTATTCAGCAGAATTATAGCAGAGTTTTGATTCTCCCCTAGGGCCAGGTTCTTTAAGGACAAGGACCCAGTGTTCTCCTTTTTATGTAAACTTCTTCACTGTTCATGGTGCTTAATGCCTCTCCATCCCATTGGAGGTTGTTTGGTTGTGCTTAATGCCTCTCTTTGTAACATCTAAAATGTAAACGCTGTCCACAATACTGTCACTGTCTTTCCTCAATGCTATTTTAACATCTGGTAAAGAAGATTGTGAAAGTTTGAGAGCTAATGTGATGTAGTTTGCACATTTGGTTGGCACAGTAAATGGACTGCTGCAGGATAGATTTCGGATTTTGCAGTGTTTTGTTTTATGGCCATTATCGCTACAGCCAAAGAAACCAAATTAAGACACAAACAAGGGGATCCTATACTCGGGGAAGTGCAATCTGTGTCATCACTTTTCTGAGGGTTTAACTCCTGCCAGCACCAGATAAAGCAGCCTGATCTGACCTCAGTTGATGGACTTTGCCTGCTCCATTTGTCTAAAGCAGTGGTCCCCAAACCTTTTTGGCTACTGCCCCCTTTCCTCTTGGGTTTTTCTTCTTAACCTGCTTCAGTAATTCCTCCAGGTTCTAGTTGGTTTCTGCTAGTAATATTGTGTCGTCTGCCTATCTGAGTCTAGGCCTGCTGTGGATAGCTCCAAAAGAACTCAATGAATTGAAATATATCTTCATGCCAATTAAACACAAGGATTAAAGAGTAAGAGTAATAAGCACTATTACTTTGTGGATGGACACCAATGCAAGTCTTAGAGGCTCTTAGTTGAAATTCAATTTGTCTTTAGTCAAGGAGCCAATAGACAACCACTCCAAACATATTTAATCTTGGGTGTTTTGCAATGGGATTTACTCAGATTATTTAAGATTAAGTAACTCTTGACTGCTCTATAAAGAATAATGCAGGGGTTAAATAAATATCCTTTGTTGCGTGTATTGAAGGGCTCCTATAGAATGGTGGCATGGGCAGCACATTTTCAGTCTGGCAAAACACCTTCTGGTCTGGAAGGTCCTGGAGGAGAAAAAAAAGTGGCCCTCCTCCAGAGGTGTCCCTTTTCTATCTGTGCTTTCTTGTGATCTTGAGGAGAAATTAAGGCCAGAGAACATGACAGGAGTGGCACACATCTTCTGCACTCATTCTAGGGATCTTTTATGCAAACTATGTTGCCCCACACCCAACAGCCATAAGTAGCACTGTGCCGGTCTCATATGAACAGTATTTGTTTTCCCCCCTCCAATCACATTTCTATATTTAATGTGATTCAAATTTGTTGTGCTGTAACTCTTACAATAATATAGACCTCTAATCAGAGTTCTGATCTTGTACAGGTAGGGCACATGTTTTAAACGTCTACAGTAGTAAACAAGTGAGGGAAGGGCTGAGTCCAGGAACTCACCAACAAGTACCACTTTCTTTTTCACCTGAGACCCACAGCAGGATGGTACAGTCTTACCAGAAGGAATAGCAGTGGGCCTGGGGAATCATATAGCAAGCAGTCCCCATGGCTTCCTGCTGCATTTTCAACACTGCTGTGAATGTTTGCTTGGCTTCTCTTCCTTATTAGAATGCATCTCATGTTAGTGTCAAATTAATCATAGCTCTCATTTGGGCATTCATTACTTTTCACAATTCCAGTTGCATGAGAGTGAAGCAAGACTGGCCTGACCACACATTAGAGGCTGATGGTCTGAAGATGGGAATCTGCTGTATGTATGTAGATCTCCTCCTCCAGTGGATGGGGAGGGTGGATGAAGGCAATCGGTGCAGCCCTATTTTCCCTCTTGTATGGATAAGTGCTTTACAGAGAGCTATGTTGCAGTCAGTCTCATGGCCCTTAGGCAAACACAACTAAAGGCCATCTTCAGGACAGAAGGAACCAGAATGGTTTCAGGATTTGCATGTGCATGAGCTACCCTAGCTTGTGGGTTGTCCCACAGGTTTACATGAATCCTAGTTCTCTGCATATTGCCTCAGGCTGCTGCCACATTGCAGAATTAATGTAGTTTAGTACCGCTTTAACTGCCATGGCTCAATGCTATGGAATCTGAGATTTGTAGTCTGCAGTGACACCAGCACTCTCTGACATGAAAGGCTATCTCACAAAACTTCGAATTGCAGAATTCCCTCGCTTTCAGCCATAGTAGTTAAAGCCTTTGTTGAACTGCATTAATTCTGCAGTGTAGATGCAGCCTCAGAAATAAGTCTTACTGACATCCCTGGCTCTTAGCCTCAAGCAAATGTGCAGAGAATTGCAGTTTTATCTGCTGATCAAGAGATTCACATCCACTTTGTTACCTCTAATTTGTTGCATGCAAAGCTTACGCTCAAGTAATTAGCACATCAGGGGTGACTAACACTCTAAACAAATAACAAGGAGGTTGTTGGTACCGTATGAGCAATATGAGCAATTATTGTTGAGTAAGCTGTTTGGAAAGTGTTCAGATACCCTTCTGAAATCTTTCTGCACAACAGATAAACTGCACTTCCAAATAAGTAAAGGTGTTAGGCTTATTTTTTTTTAAAAAACAACAACAACCAAATAGGGCTGCACCGATTGCCTTCATCCACCCTCCCCATCCACTGGAGGAAGAGATCTACCCCAAGAATTAGCATTTGATAAAATTATGTCATAGTACCATATGGACATGAAGATAGGCAGCGAACCAGCAAGCTTCACCCAAGACCTGTAGCCCCACATCTGTAATATGAAGTTTTGTCAACATTTTTTAAACCAGTTGCACTGTTCTGCTAGTTAGCTTGCTTGTTTGGTTTCATCTTACCTCTTTAGAATGACGTTCAGAACTTCTGTATACAGAACTGCAGGTCAAGAAGAATGCTTGGTGAAATATATCCTTCTGGAGTCACCATCTGGCCAATATTCATCTTGCTTAGAAAATGCTGTGAAATTCAGTGGAACGCAGGTGCAGATACAGATCACGAGGCATTGGTGACCACAGCAATAAACCCAGTGCGGCAGAATATAATTAAGGCACCTGGCATTGACTTGGCTTTAAAAGAGCCAATTTTGTTTTCTGTGCTTATCAAAGTTGGAAAATTGACCCTGTTTCAGTTAGCATCTTAATTTTCATAATCTGGCACCAACATGGTCCTGTACTTAGACAAGGGGAAGGGAGATTATTCAAATGACAGGTGGCTGATAAAAGAGGATTCTTAGGGCCTGAACAGACAGGCCAGAATAAGGCTGCTTCAGGTCACTTTGAAAATACTGTATGCTGTTTAAATGCTGCATGCATCCTAAGAGGCCAGAAGCCATGCCAAAGCAACGCTCCAGTCCTAAGGACTAGAGCGTAGCTTCTGGCTATTTAAGATGAGTGTGTCCTTTAAACAGCATACCTGCAAAGTGACCCAAAGCAGCTTTATTTTGGACTGTCTGTTTAGACCCATAGATGCTTTATATGAGTATATCTTTAACTTAAAACCCAAGTTCTTATTCCCAGGCAAATGAAGCCTAATTAAATAATATAGGATTGGGGCATCTTGTGTGGTGTAATAGATGAGGCCAAACAACCTTGGTTCAAATCACCACTTAAGTTCAGTAGAAGACTCTTGGCCAAATTCCGTATCTCAGGGCAACTGTGAGTATATGAGATGGAAAAACCATGCCTTCTGCCTTACTGCTACTGTGATGCCTGCTATAACTCTAACTTTATTTCACCCACACTGGCTATTTTCTTCTAAGCCCAAATACAGAATACAGGGACAAATACAGAAATGCTCGTTCAGAAATTTTTCAAAAACCAGTATAGGAAAATTACCGTATTATTTTTTCAACTCTGGAGAAAGGGCAAGTGAAAATGCTCTTATTTGACACAAATTACTGCATGTTGATAGCCAAATACAAAGGCTGTATTCCAGCCACCTTGTCCTGTTCCTATACTGACTGGTGACAAGCCATACATACCAAGATCTATATTTCACCAGCAAAATCAAAAGCTTTTCTTTACATCAGAAAGTTCTGCATTGAACTGCTGTATCAGTGGAAGAATATTTTGATATTTTCAGGAAAAATATTCTTTGTAAATATTTGGAGTCTTGCATTTGTAAAGCTTATACAAAAAGGGCAGCAGCCGGTCAAACTTGCAGGTTGATGGTGCTAGAGAAGCAATCTATCGCGCGTTACAGAGTGCCCAAATACGGCGCTCTGCCGGCACCTCTGGTTGCTGTGTCCGGGAACCGCAGTGGACAAACTGCGCGATTCCCGGACGCAATAAAAAGAAGCCGAAAAGCGGCTTCTTTTTGGGCCCCGGAAGTGGCGCCGCAAGTTGCTAGTCGCGCACTCGCGGCATCACTTCCGCTGTGTGACGTGCGGATGCTAGGCGTCCATGACGTCAAGATGGCGGCACCCCGTGTGGAACAGGCGCTGCCATTTTGTACACACTGAGCACGTACTAGGGTTAGGGGTGTCCAGAAAGGACATCCTTTTCTAACCCTAGTACGCGCTTGGCACGTACTTTTGGCCCGTGCGGAATGGGCTGTAGTTGAGCATGTCTTATAGATCTAATTTCTTGAACTGACTTTACACCAGTGGTGTGATGCCCCACTGCCTTTTTTGAGGGCAGCAGTCACCAATCTAATCAACTCTGGATTTAAATCAGTATTTTGTGGAGAGCTTCAGAGGTGGAAGGTTAATGTAACAACCTGTCTATTGGATTTCATCTCTAATCCCAAAGAAAATATCTAAGCACTAAGAGGATTAAACTGTCTTGATTTATGAAAAGAGAAGTAATGGGTGACAATAGCAATGGGTCTTGTAAATGATCAGCAAGTATGTGTTGGGGAGTGGTACTATAGAGAACTCCTTGTAGAATCACATTACTGTCAATATGATTTTAAATGGTGCCCTACATACAGCACCTTGCACAAGTATTCACACTCACCTTTGGCTTTTCTGTATTTTCTTGTGTTCTGATTTGGAATGAATTAGACTTAATTGGCATTGATAGCACTTGTGAAGGTAAAAATAATTTTATTGTGGCACAAAAGTTAAGTAAACAAAAACAAACTGGCATTTTGTTGGTTGCAAAGTATTCACTAATGGGTGTAATCTTGGCACCTGCTTCTCCTGTATTACTGGATATGTCTTTGCCTGTACTAGATGGGATTACATTCCACTTGAAATCTCAGGCTTTGGGGTTCTGGACTCCACTTGGAGTCTGGATGCTCAGAGGTTTCAGCAGTGGCCAGGAGCGCACTGGCACAGTTAAACTAGTGTGTCAGGTGTGCCTATTCCTTGAGAGATCAGATCTGGCTATGGTGACACATAACTGGATTGCATCCCATTTGGACTACGGTATTATATTGTGTTCTCCGTGGGCCTGCCTTTGGAAACTCTTTGGAAACTTCAGCTGGTTCAAAATGCTGCAGCTAAAATGCTGCCTGGAGCCTGTTATAGGGAGCATATGAGTCCCATGTTGAAATGGCTTCACTGGCTGCCACTTTCTTTCTGGGCACAATTCAAACTGCTGGCCATGACCTGTCTTAAGATTCTAGACTATCTGAAGAACGTATCTCCCCATACAAACCTGCCAGAGTCCTAAAGTCTACAGAGGAAGGTTTTCCCTCAGTCTCACCATCTTCCCAGGCTAGCTTGGTGAGGACACAAGAGAGAGCTTTCTCAGTGGCTGCTTCTACCCTGTGGAACTCCTTTCTGCAAGAGCCTAGGCTGTTCCCCTAGAATAACAGAATCATAGTGTTGTAAGAGACCACATGGGCCATCCAGTCCCTCTTGAATTGTAGTGACCAGAAAAGGACACAGGATTCCAGGTGAGGTCTGACCAAAACAGAATAGTGATACTATTACCTCCCTCGATCTAGACACTATACTCCTGTTGATGCAGCCTAGGATCATATTATCCTTTTTAGCTGCTGGATCACACTGTTGACTCATAGCAATAGCAAGTACATTTCTATACCGCTTATCAGTGCATTGAAGCACTCCCTAAGCGGTTTACAATGTGTAAGCCAATTGCCTCCAACAAGCTGGGTATTCATTTTAGTGACCTCAGAAGGATGCAAGCCTGAGTTGAGCATGAGCCCTTAGCTGGTATTGAACTCGCAACCTTGCGGTTTGCAAGTTAGTGGCTGCAATACAGGCATTTAACCACTGTGCCACCAGGGCTCTTACACTCATGTTCAGCTTGTGATTTCTTTTTCTTTCTTTCTCCTAAGTGATGTATGTTGTTTTCCTCCCTGTTGAAATTCATTTGTTCTGGCCTGCCCTGCTTTCCCTTCATAGCAGACAAAGAGCTTTATTTAAAAGCAGGCTTCAAATGTGTAAGAAGAGCTTTTTAATAGGGTGTTTATTTATCTTCTACTTCTGGATGTCTTTTACGTAACTGTATATTTTATGTGGTATTTTTTATTTTAATTTTACTGTGAAGGTGTTTAAATTTACTCTGTCTGGGAGCTGACTTGGGTCCCACTCTGTGAGAAAGGCAGCAAACAAACAAACCCTCACAGTATAATGTCATCATTCCTGATTCTTTAATACAAGGCCTTTGAAAATGATCCACTTTGGGTATACTGAATAATGTATAATACTGGAATGATGTGCATTTACAATATTCTGTTAATAGTTTAAAGTCACTTCAATGAAAGTGTTAAAAAAGCCCTGATACTCATCTTCACGATTTACTGGGAGGGTTACGTATGCATAAAACTACTGAATGAATACAGCAATATAAAATCATTATAGAATCATAGAGTTGGAAGAGACCACAAGGGCCATCCAGTCCAACCCCCTGCCATGCAGGAACTCTCAATCAAAGCATACCTGACAGATGGCCATCCAACTTCTGTTTAAACACATTTGGACACATTGCCAGTGTCTAAAATGGTTCTTCTTAAACATCATACATCAAGACTTTTCAGTAAACAATACATTCACCAGCACAATTTTTCTACAAATACCATTGCTTCAAGAACATAAAGTATGTATGTAGGTGAACACATACCAATCTCTTGATCATGTAACCTTTCAAGGAGAGTGAATTTCATGAAATACAGATTATGATCTCCCACATCCACCTGGCAAGTTGTAAAAATTATGCAAAGGTTCATAAAATACAGGATGAATCTGATTCCAATTCCAGATGTTGTATCAGACAGCAAAATTCTGTGCCACTCAAATGGGTTAGGGTGAGAACTGCAAATTAATCCATGTAGCACAAAACTACATTCATGCATATGGAATTTAACCCCTTCTGAAATGGAATGGTTTCAAATATGTGGCCCAGCAATATATACAGTGGGCCCTTGTTATACGCTGGGGTTTGGTTCCAAGATCCCCCGTGGATAACAAAATCCGTGGATGCTCAAGTGCCATTAAATATAATGACATAGCATAATGGTGTCCCTTATAAAAAATGGAAAAATCCAGGTTTGATATTTAAAATTTATACTTTTTTTGAACCTTTTCAAACCGTGGATGCTTGAATCCATGTATAAAAAATCTGTGTATAAGAAGGGCTGACTGTATTTTCATATATGTGTGTGTGTGTGTGTGTGTGTGTGCGAGAGAGAGAGAGAGAGACTGGCAGAAGGGGGATGTTGGGAAATTGCCAGGGCCCATTGACCCAGAAGCAGCATGAGACAATTCTTGGTTTGAAGGCTCTAACATTTGCAAATTAAGAGAGAACAAAGAAGGTGCCTTTCCTGAGAGGTGCCAAAATCCTGGAGCTGAACTGTCAAAAAAGAAGAATAGGTTAATGGAAATCCACAGGGTCTTACATTTGGAAATAAACTGGCCTTCACCTCATCCCAGTTACTGTTCCCATTACACAGGGAATACATCTGCTCTAAGTGTACCTTGTATCCAGTTTAACAGCACTTCTAAGACAAAGATGGAAACCCTCCAGATTTTGAACTTGCCTGACTATTGGTCATGTTCAGCTGATAGAGATAGGGAGACCAATAAGTTGATGGTCACAGGTTCTCAAGTCTGGCCTTAAGGCAATAACTACCACATTGAACACCAATGTCTCCTGTAGTGGATGAGAGCTAACCTGGAAGAGCGCTTACAAATTTAAGTTGAATTCAGGCACCAAAGAAATTATGCTTTTTGGAGAATGAAATAATAAGTAGTAACAGCACTTGTAGACAAATACTGGGGTAAAATTTAATACAGAAACCTTAGTTTTATATTTAAATGTACATTTCAGCTATGAAATTTTAATATGTACAGTACCTTCCTCAGTTTTTAATTTTTGGTTATTAAATAGAAACAGATATTTGAATTTAGTGAGCATGAGAGCCAAAGTGGTTTGAGTGTTTGAATATGACTCTGGAGGGCAGGGTTCAATTCCCAGCTTGGCAATGAAATGCACTGGGTGACTTTGGGCAAGTCACACTCTCCCAACCTCAGCGAAAGGCAATGACAAACCTCCTCTGAACTAATCTTGCCAAGAAAACTTCATGATACCCACTCAGTATGGTCATCATAAGTCAAAAATGACTTGAAGGCACACAAGATGCACACAGTAACAGCAGAGGCACAGAACCCTGAACAAGTGACCAAACATCTAAATACTGTAAAACAACCAATCACCTTAATCTTATTAATTATTGTCTATAACTCAAGTACAAGATAATAAAAGTCAGAGAAAAATATGCCAATAACTTAATAGTTTATTAGTCAGTCAACAATATTACAAATATTTAAAAATTACTTATATAAATAGTTGGCAGCAAACTATTCCATTACAGAGTTAAATTACCAGTACAACAGACAGACTGGAGATTTAGACACCTGGAAGATAACAGTAAAATAAACTAAAAGCTTTTAACAGAAGAGTTTAAGCTGAAGGCGATTAACTCAGGGAGCAATCCACCAGGCACTACTGCCAGAAATCACCTCCTTATTTCAGTGGTGCTCTTCTTAGCTCCCCTGAAATCAATGTGAGTAGCTTAGCAGTGGTGCTTTGGTGTGTTGCTCTCTTTGTGTCTATAAAAAGCATGGGTTTTCTTTTAATTTAGAAAATAAAAATTGTTTAACACCCCATTAGGAATACAAAATAAAATTAACTGAAAATATTAATTTGCATATCAAAGAACCATTTATAATTACAATCCAAACACTCCATAAACCACTTGTGCGATTCTTTACAGAAACTCGGAATTTAGAAACTAGTTGCTTTAATATTACAAAGATTTCAGCTCCAAAAATAATTCAACATAAAATAAACTTTTAGCAATTAGCGTCATAAAATTATATATTTTCACATAAAAATACAAAATAATATTAATGACAAGAAATATGAAAAATTATTCCAAGTATTTTTTTTTTTACTATTTGAAATCAAATAAACAAAACCCAACATGACAACAAAATAGAAATATGCATGAAAAAAGTCTCTCCTTTTGTTAGCAAAACACTATCCAAAATAACTACGATCATTTACATCAGTACAAAGATTTCTGGATTTTAAAAAATATTTGCAATGACAAAAGGGGTTTTTCTTTTTTCTGACAGTAAAAAATGACACTGTGGATAAAATTTGCAAAAGATGCAATGAAAAAAATAAAATTTGCATTAAAAAGGTTTACACTGTTATTCTTTTTTTTTTTTTATACAAACATTAGAAACAGTATTGCACGTCACAACACAGAATCGAGGTTAGTCAGCCTTCCAAAATGTGTTATATTCAAGTTTTGTAGCATCTTTGAGGAGAGGCTCTGTGCAGCCAGATGCAACAGGGAATAATATATCAAGTGTTTTCCATACACAAATATATAAATGCTAAATGTTTCCTTCTTAACAAAAATGTGGACTTTTAAAGTATTTTTTTTCCCCCTCCACAGTCATACGTTTGGACAGCAATATGCACATTTGGGGTAACAAAATTAAAGAAGCTTTAAAAATACAAAAATACAATAAAATTAATAATCTTCTACAAAAATAGTAAAATAAATATGATTTATAAAAACAAAAGCCAATACAGTGTTGAGCAGTTAAGAGGATAAGGGCACAATCCACGAGGGAGGACCCTAGCATCATTCCATACAGAAATAAACAGGAGCTGCACATGAAAGCGGCATGTGCTGGCCTCCAGAGAAATGAACAGGAGCTAAGAACGCAACCGTTCTTGCATGGAGAGCCATTCATTTCAAAAGGTGCAGATGCAGGAGACCTTAGAGATGGATTGAGCCCCCCAAACATGGAATTTAAAAGTAAGGAAAAAGAGGAGATGTGGATTAAAGGAAAAGAGGCAATGTAGATTATCGACGGCTCCAGAAACGAAGTGACAAGCACAGCCTGATATTTAAATTAGTTTACCCCAAAGAGGGGTAATTCTTGTGTTCTCTTAAATCTTTATGGGGGGGCGGGGAAGGTTTTTCAACATCTCCAATTATTTCAATTGTGTACTTTTCCTCCATATTCATTTTCATTATTTAAAACAGGTAAAGGCGCTTTTAAACTTCAAGCAAGAAATATGAAAATAAAGTTAAAAAGATATCTGCAAAATTAAATTATGTCTAACTAATTAACATTGCAAAACTATTGATTTTGTTTTCTTTTTCTAAATTCCAAAAATTGAGGTATAGCAAAGGAGATGTCATCAGTCAAAAAAAGTGTGCCTTAAAATAGCTGACTAGTTGGAAAAAAAAATCTCTCACAGAGATATAAAAATAGTGCATAACAAATGTCAAAAATGGATCAAGGTTTGGCAGGGTTTAAGGTTAGAAAAGAATACTCCAAAAAATCTGGAGGATCATGGTTAAGTAACAAATAGGGTACACTGACAAATAAATCAGTTAAAAAGCTCTTCTTAAAACAGCATCAACTTTAAAACTTTAAAAACTTGAGCCACAGCCACAACATAACAGCAGAATTAGACGAGAACCACATCTTGAACAGTACAAAAAGCACATTGCAGACAACCAGTATAAGAGCAACACTTTGCTTACATGAAGGATTGTCCTCAAGGGATTGCCAAGAGCATAACCCTTTTAAATTTCTCTCTTGGAGTAAGACTTTCAGTTCTGCTTTTGCTTGCTGAAACAGAAAACTATAGGGTAGCTCTTTCTATTGAAGGGTAAGGGCCTATTAAAATGTTCTGGGATGGACTAAAACACTGCTAATGGATTTCTTGCATTAACATCACTTTTCACTCCAATATCTTGCAAGTAATGTCATTACGTAGAACTCCTTCATCAAAATTAAAACACTATGCTTGGCTGTCAGACAATTAACTACATTTCATGCAACAGTGACCCAGCTTGACAGAAGACTCCAACATGCCGAAGGTCAAACAAGCACATAGTTTAAGCCAGATTCACTGTTGTCTTAAAGGTAACATACAACTTTTGCAACTAGCGGTCTGTATATTACACCATCTCCATTTTGACTTTATTTAGATTTAGTTGTTGTTGTTGTTTTTTTTTGCACGAGCACATTTTCATGCTCATTTCTCAGTAGTTTCCCATTTGGTGACTGGTTAGCAGTGGGCTGGCCATCTTTGGTTTGTAGAGGGAGTTTTAACTTTAATTAAAGGGGATGAAATAAATAATTTTTATTAAAAAAACTAATCCCCCCCCCTCAAACTTGTATCTATTCTACACCACTTCACACTAATTAGAACCACACACCACAAAGTTGCACAGGGTTTACAATATTACATCCAGTCTGCGAAAATCGAATTCCACTACCAACCAGGTCACAAAATGGCTGCACGTTCTAATCTAAAACTAATTTGCATATTGTACACATGTAGAACACTTTTCGGGGAAATAAACTTGAGTCACAATAACGCATGCAAGTCTTTTGTTACAAATTTTTGCAATCTGCTCATGCTACCTAGCTTTGAGAGCCTTAAAAACACCTGTAATAAACGCATTTCTTGTTAGATCTAGTGCATGCATATGGTGTACACAGATAAGTAAACATGCAATTTTTCACATTCTAAAACTATGGCAGTTTACGCCATATTGTGCTGCCTGCATTTTAATCTGTAATGCAGTGTATCTTAAAACGTTTCAATCCCGTATTAATAGGTGGCATTACACACAACACCTATATAGCAGCAAAGCTAATTCAGCTTGTGATTATAAATGTTTAAAAATAGCTAATAAATCAGATTATCTTGAGGTATTATTTCTTGCAAGTCAAAATGGAGAGCAAAAAAATCAACCTTATTTTTAAGTGATGTATACACTGAAAATAGCAACAACAATAAAAAATAAGCTTTTTTTTTTTTTGTAGCAGACATATCCCATCTTCACTATTTTTGCTACCTTTGGTAAATTACTGGGGCAGATCTTGAAGTTAAAAACCCATGTTTAGAAATAAGTGCACGCTTCACCCTCTAAATATAGCAGCAGACAATGTGCCCCTATGCAAAAAACATTCTCTTATCTAGTTTCAATTTTACATATAAAAATAAGTTGGAGAAATACAAAAAAACATTTTTTTTTATTTTAACATGAAAATATCACAAAAATTAGTAAGCCTGAGATGTAGGGTTTTGGTGAAAAACAAGAGGCTTTGTAGTGTTTTGACTGCTGAAAAAGATGCATGTATTGAGAGTTGGGGTGAGAAGCAGAAGAATGCACTTATTTCTTCTGCATGTCAATTTCTTCAAATACAGTAAGCCACATGCACCCTTCATTCCTTAAGGAGATGCTGGAGAGCCAGGCTCAGTTCCAGCGGAAGTGGATCTGACGTGGGCGATCAGCCCCTTCCTTAACCAATGGCTTATGGAATTCACGTCCTGCCCGAGAGTGGATATTTGCCCAGCAAAACTCACAGTAATACTGCAGGCAAGTGACATTGGCACAAAAAAAGGGAGCGAATTTTCCACCACATCGTGCCCCCTGGCATTCATCACACATCTGGTCATCCAACACATATGGCTTTACCTCCACCTGTTTAAAAAACAAACAGAGAGAGAGAGAGAGAGAGAAAGAGAGAGAGATATGATTAGCCTGGAGTGCATGCATATACTTCAGAACATTATACTTCAGAATATCAGGATGGCATAAATTGTTTTATCCCATGAGCCCATTCCATGTCAGTGAGGTAATGAGAGGTACCAACTAGCCCAATAACTTCATACTGAAGATGGCAGTGAATGGAAGTTATCTTCAATCAGCTTTGTCAATCTCTTTACTGTAGCTCAATGGCTCACTAGTTATTTTAAATTTAGTTATTGATGGAAAATGAGGGTAGTAGTAATAGCAAAATGTGTTTAGAAACTTACTACTAAATCCAAGGCTTCAGTGTTGAAGTAAAAATTGCCACTGATCTTTCCTCTAATGCTCAGTTTAGCAGGCATTTGCTTTTATAGATATATTAAATTTGCCATTTTTGGTTATAATTATTTAAAGTATTAGATGCTGAGGGTGCAAAACTACTACAAGTTTTTTTGATGATTTGCATGATGTGATATTGGAAACTAATCAGCTAAAAATTGGGGAAACACTTCATAGTGGTTCTGATTTAATTATTGTCTTTCTTCTGAGATACTATATCATCATCGTCATCACCAAACTTGTAGTAAGTTTGCCACCCCCTGCAGCATCTGAATACTTTGTTTTGAAACACGGCAACCCGCAACACAACCCCCCGCAAAAAGCCATGCATTTCCCCGAAGAACCCAAGAAAATTTATGGGGGAGGGAATATTGTAATCATCATTAACATACATAAAATACAACTCTTATGCAGTCCTTCTAACACAGATTGCTAATTGAAATCTTTTCAACAAGATCTCACCTATGTCTGGTCATTAGCATTATCCATTAGTTTGTGGCAAACACAAAGTCTATTCTAGAGAGAAATCAACTTTACCATCTAGTCAGGGAAATAAATTAGGATAAAATATTTTTTTGGTTTTGCATTATGTGAAATATATATGCAGCATTTCATTGTGATTGTGGTAAATTGCTGGAGATCCGTTCGTTCCCCACTTTTATAGTCTGGCCCATAGCTGTACTTGACTTCACACGAGCCACAGATATTAAGAAAGACTCAATTTCATTATCTCGTATCAGTATTTTGTTAAAAATCTTGTTGGAAATGTATTTCCAAAAGACGCAAATTTTGACTAGGGATGGAAGTGCTTCCCAATCTGGATTGCAATCAAATTAGAAATCATTGCAAAAATTAGTCAAGTACAGTTCCTAAAATTTCTAAGAAATGGTATTTGTGTGCCATTTGTAACGCTTTTTTGCCTAAAAATAAAAAAAAAACACTATTTTTTTTAAAAAAAGGTATATAGATATAGAAAAAACCTTCCAGTTAGCATTCAAGACAGTAAAACTATTACAAAAAATCAAGATCAGCAAGTTTATATATTGTGTGGTCACATGATCATGTCATCAAAGGACTTCTTCCAGATACAGAGGATTATGGAACATTGTAAGCAAAACAATTTCATATCGGAGGCTGTTTGTTTATGGTCATCAGCTAAAATTGAATGAAGGAATGTCAGTGTTTTGCTCCCCATGGGAGAGGCTTATGGAGATTTGATAATTTTTCAATGATTTATGGCACTCTGGGGGTTGTGGTGCCGTATTGATGATGGGTTTTGCGTTGGGGATGTAAACAGCTGCACCAAGAATCTTAACTCCACCTCTTATGCACGGAGACCAGGACGACTCGCCCTGCAGTCTTTTTCACATGGAAACCTGAGACCACAGGGAGTCACATTAGTAATTCCTGATTAGATACACAACAACATGCATCGTTGAGCTGTCCTAGATGCTGACCTGTAACACAGAGAAACGGTTAACACAGGCCTTAAAAAGTAGCAGTGTCTGTACTAGGTTTCTTGGGTCGATGGCTGTTAAAGTCAAACAGCCTGATTATGATACTTGAATACCTCTTCCTATACATGCCTGCCCCCAATAGCATCACTGCTGGGGTGCGAAGCACACCGAATTACACCCAAGGAGGGGGGTGACAGCCCAGAAGTGGTGTGTGACACCCAGTTGGCCCCCAGTGAGCACTCTTTGGGCCTGTGCGCACACTCCTTGCGCTCATGCGGGTGCCACTCGGAGCCGCATGGGTGCTGTTTTGGCCTACGCAGGCATTACTCCAGCCCATGCAGGTGCTTAGAGGCTGCACAGGTGTTCCTTGGGCCTGTGTGGATGCCTCTAGGGGCCGCGCGGGCACGTGAATTAATATGTACTACTTAGATGCATGTCCTCTTAGACACTAACATTTAGGTTATAAGAGATCTTACAGAACACAGGCTAAACTTTATCAGGCAAGCAATTAGTTGAGAGAAGGATGTTGTTTACAGAAACCTATCATCTTTTACAGCTAGATCTGAACTCATAAACAATTGGAAAGCATTGAACCAATTTTTGATGAAAATCAGAAGATAAGGGAAATTTACAGACAAGAGGTATCTGATAAAAACAAAGACAGTAAGTAACCCAGAGGCTTAAAAATGTAGCATACTTGTTTGAATCAGATGTTTATGCATGAACTTAATTTAAAAGTTACCAGTTACAGTAAGTCCTATTTGTAAGGTGCCAGTGACTGAGACAGAAGGGAAGGGATTACCCTACTGGACCCCGATGTCCATTAAGCAAATATGTTCTCCTGCCTTTAGTGATTCTGCATGGAACCTTACAAGTACTAAATACTGGCATGGATTTGGAAAAGCCTATGTGCCTCTGCTCTTTAAAAATGCAGGGAATACAGTCTTATATCATCCTATATGACCTTTAGCCTTATTACAATAACAGGTAAAATAGAAGCAGAACATTAAAATATTCCAAGGGCAATGAGATGAATGGGAATATGTACAGTGCACCCTTGCTTTAACGCAGGGATCCGTTCCGGACTCCCCTGTGTAAAGAAAATACCGCCTATGCTCGAGCCCCATTTAAATGAACCACCCCTTCTCCCTGTGTAGCTTTCAACATATGCTGAAAGCTGCGTAAAGCATGCCCACGTATGACACAGCTGCACAGTATGTAGGAAAGGGAGCTATATCGATATGTGGAGAGGCAGAAAGTGAAGATGCTGGCTGCAGAGAGGAATGTGGGTCGGAGTGTGTGCAGAGCTTGGAAAGGGTTCGTCAATTAATTCAAAAACTCATAAAGCTATTAACTTCTCATTTTTTGTCTCTTAGCATAATCCAAATTGTCAGATTCCCTCATTAACGCTGAAGTTAATCCCACACTTTGATGAGTTAATTATTTTTAGAATGTTAGAATTTCTTAACATAGATGGCTCTTCTCTGGTAGACTCAGTAAAACAATAATAGAGGAAGGCCTAATGAGAAGAAAGATGACAAGAACAGGTCGTTTACCTTTAACTATGTACAGGTTCTCTGAGTGGTGATCTGTACCCTCACATAAATGGTTTTTGCGTTTGCTCAGCGACTTCATTTGGAACTTTCTAGCTGTGAGGAGCTTGGTGCAAACCCTTCCTCCTCTGCATCTACTGTGTGTGATCCAGCCCACTATGCTACCATTCCCTCTTTTTTCCATGTCCGACATAGACCTGAAAGAAAGGATGGTAGGGAGGGTTTGTATGAGGGCGCAGATGACCACCCAAAGAACTACAGTTTCAGGTAAGCAACTTCTTGAAGATGTCTGATTTCACTGTTGCCAGAAAGGGTAACACAGTATGAGCATGATGGTTGTGATGATGTCCTAGACTGCCTCAATGGGGGGTGGGCATCTCCAAGAAGAGCAGAATGGCCTTTAATGCTGCTGATCATGACTGAGCCCTATCTTCTGGATGGTTAAGCTTGCCTTGTTGATATTCTCCATGCCTTATCTGTGCTGAAATGCAAAGTCTTTGGTTACTCCAGCCAAGAGCAGCCAAGCATATAGATACAAGGCTAATGTCTCTGACATCACCTTAACAGCACAATCTACAGAGTGATAAGCATATTGAATCTGCTTCACTGCTATCATCATGGCTTCATGTTGCAACTGAAGGATGGCAACCCCCTGTTCATCTGGGAGTGACAGAATAAAGTTAAGTATCCCAATCCATATGTTACCATTGTTGTTGTGTGCCTTCAAGTTGTTTCTGACTTATGGCAATTCTAAGGCTAACCGATCATGGGGTTTTCTTTGCAAGATTTGTTTAAATGAGGTTTGCCATTGCCTTTCCGTAAACTGAGAGCATGTCACTTGCCCGACGTCACCCATAGGTTTCATGGTGTAGCTAGGAATCAAACCCTGGTCTCCAGAGTTGTAGTCCAGCACACAAATCACTGTGCCACACTGGCCTGCAAATCAAAGACTTTGATGCCCAAAGTTGCTGCTAAATAAAACCTGTTTTCAAAGCTGTCTAAGCAATGGCCTTGATCAAATGGAGTTGAATGTGTCTTCTTCCCCGCTTTAGTCTAAGAGGCTTTAACAACTATGCAGTTAGGAGGCAAGTGGGTGAATAAGAAAGCTGCCCCTTCCTACTTTGTGCAATAGAGATGTTTTGAGACATCTAGAAGATAGCTCTCCCATGATTGTTTGATGAGGTCCATTAAAGCTAGGAGTAGAACAGTGGCAGATGTTGCAGACTGTGCATTCACAATCTGAAATACTAGATTATACTGGTGGAGGTGGGGCAGTTACACTGAGTCCAAAAGCCTTCATAATTCACATCATGATATTGAAAAATAGCTTAACATCCGCCAGCAGGGAGGTTGGTGTTGTGTTCTCAGCTGCTGCTGATGGAGAAATCATGCCAGGTGAAGAAGTATTCAAGGAAGAAGATTCAGGTTCGTACTTAGTGTCAAGGAAATCAGAAGCTGATTCTTCATGGTGAGTATTGGTACCTGCTTGAACTTTAGACTTCTGAATGGAAACAGTAGTACAAGAGTTAGTGGCCGGGAACATTGATATAAAGGGTACTGGCGTTGTCTGGTCAATCAGGTGAGAAGATGGGTATGGATACGAAGACTCAGTAGGATGCCCTGTTGGATGAATAAATGGAAGCAGGCCCAAATGAACCACTGAGGTAACCAGGGAAGAAGAGAGAAGAGGCCATATGAAGGGAGGGAAGAGAGGGGCTCTTGAAGTCTAGAGAAAGATTTTTATTTTAGTCAAGAAACAAAGAACAGAGTATAAAATTAAGAAGAGGAAAGAGAAAAGAAGAATTAGAACACATGAGAAAATGAAAGAAACTATTGTTAGGGAAAATTCCATATTGATGGAAGATAACTTTAAAATGAAAAAAGAGCAGTCCTGAAGGGGCCAATAATGAAATATGTCAACAATGACAACTTCCATGTCATTTTCCCTAAAATGACTTTTCCTGTCTTGAAAACTAAGATCTTAACTAACAAGTTGATTGATAATAATTTAAGTAATTAAATTATTAATGACGTATTATTAATTGAATTATCACAATTACTGTTATTGCCAATCATTACTAGTTTTACCAATGAATTACATTCCTAATGTCTAAAATTTAGCATTATCAAATTAATTTTTAAATCTAATATTTTTGAGTTCTGTGAATGGTTGTGAGTGTGCAAGATAGTAAGGTTTCCTGCCTACTTTGCAATGGCAAGAAGAAAGACAAAGAAGGATAGGGTCTCCCCATAACAATGCAGGCAACCACAACTAACCCACCTCACAGGTAGGTGTATGGAGCTAACTCTTAGAAAATAAAGTAACCGTGACCCTGATGTGTAACCGTTATACAGTGCGCCCTTCCCTTACGTGGGGGATCCATTCCAGAACCCTCCGCGTAAGGGCAAAATGCGGATGCTCAAGCCCCATTCAAATTAATGTGGCTCCTGCCCGTGGGGCGCACGCCATAGGAGTGCGCACAATTGTTTCTTTCTGGTGCGCGTCTCCCTTCCTTCCGTCACGGCTTCTAGCGTATGCTGGAAGCTGCATAAAACTATGTGATTTTCTATACAAGTTATTATTTTCACTGTTATGACCTATAGCAGTCAGTTTGGATAGGTAGCAGAAGCCTTCCACTGTAGACACTGAAGTTGTCTTTTTGTGGGCACATTTCACCCTTTAATTAGGGTTCAAGCATAGTTTCTCTGTTGCAGAGCATGGAACACTGGTTCGCCTGCCTACCACAAAAATACTTGCCTGTTTTCAAAAACTGGAGGATTAATTTGTGCTCTTCATGTTTTTTAAGGCACTTTTTAAAAATCCCTTTCATTTCTGAGTGATCTGACCATTGAATAAGACAGGCATGCAGTCACTGTTCTGAAAAAGTGAGGAGGAACCTAAGGCTATCCAGATGCTATCAGATTGTAGTTCCCATAAAACCTCATTACCTAACCAATTATGGGAGTTGTTATCCAAACTTTGTAGGGCCACAGGTTCTTTCCTCTTGTTCTAGAGTTCAGAATGTGGTTTGTGTCTGGACACCCCTTATAAATATTGGAATGACATACAAGCATCATTTACATTTAGGCTCAATTTATTTTCATTATGATAATTAGCTTTTAGCCAAGGCTGGCCCATCTTGGACTGCCAGGGTGCCCTTCCTTCCACATAATGTTTGGTCCATCTTCCTAATCAGCTTTCCAGTGTGTAGTATGTTTAAACCACAGGAAGAAACAGTTGCTATTAGGATGTAACGTATATTAGCATGGGATAATATATGAAAAGTAGATGAAACTAATTTAACTTACTCGTTTATCAATATCACCATGTTGAAGCTGAACAAAACGAGCACTAATGGCAGCGATGTAGCTCTGCTGATTGGAAAAAGCAACTCGCCCAGCACCTTTCGGGTATTTTAGTTCAGGATCTGTATCAATTCCTGCATAACAAACTCCACCATAGAGACGGTCCATTATCATGGCCAATTCCACTATGACAGAACAAAAAACATTACAAGTAGCTCTTTACATTAAGGTCAGATATTTTATATAGGAAAAATATTTAAAAAGTCATAACATAGGAAGGATATGCAATCTTGAAATGCCTTATCTTGGATTCTAAAAGAGCTTGATCTTGTCCCTCATGCTATTAGCATCTGCATGCCCTAAAAATCCATGATGGCTTGTTATCAGCAACTGTCAATATATATTTGTTGTTGTTTTAATCACCTTTTAGAACCCAGTTTTGCTGGTTAATCACTGATAATAAAAAGCTGAAAAGCATGAAAAGCATCAGCTCAGGAATGGCAAGAGTATATACTTTTTCTAAATAATTATTTTGTCTGAAATCAAAGTGCCCTGATTTATCCACACAGGAAAAGAACTGTGTATGAGAACTGGCGGCAAATAATGCAGTGTTACAACTGACCATAATACATAACACATTCTAAACTTACCAGCTCGCAGTGGTCTGGGGACACCACCAACAAAAATGGTTTTTCGAGGATCAAGAGGTTGTGAACCATCCATCACAAAGTCACTATCACTTAGGTTCCAAGGACGGATCTGAACCTATTAAAGCAGAGGTACAGAATGGCATATTGCTTGAGTCTAACGGTCCAAGACAGACAGGTCAAAAGTGGCATGCCGCCGCTGATACTAGAGTTCCGGAGCATGCAGCAACTGCATGCTCCAGAGCCCTAGTATGGCAGCCTCCCATCCATAAGGGGGGCACTATCTTGATGTAAGTGACACACAGGTATGGACTGATGCGCCAATGGCTTTTAGCAGGGTTTTTTTTTTTACTCTGGAGGGACGCCACACGGTTTGGCTGCTGTGGCATCCCTCTGGAGTCCACCGTTTTTGGGCGGTCTGTCGAGCCCCTAACCATTTCCATAAAACTGTATTTTCATTACTCTACATAAAATAGCAGCTAGTGCATCCCTGGCATGCAGTATCCAGATTTTTGATGGAACAAGCTTTATATGCATTTTAAAAAGTTTTTGAACATCTAAAAGCACAACCAGTCTTCATCCTCTAAAACATAAGGTTCTGGCATGCACCTGAATGTCAAATTATCACAGGAGAAGATTGCCTGAACATCTTTGCAACCTGACAGACACAGTGGAGTGTATGATTAGGAATCTAAATTAATTTAGATTCCATCTCCATCCTCAAATAATAACAAAGGCTTTTAGTGCATGGCTGCTGTAAACTACTGTTATCTGCAGTGGAACATCAAACTAAACCCCATAATATGTTGCACATTACTCTTTCAGCCTAAAGTTTAATATGGGAATAAATGAATAACACTGCACGGCTATTTTAAACTACTGTTTCAGATTGTAAACAGGGATGCAATAATACCCTTTGGACGACACTGCAGGGTTGCTTTAAGCCACAAAAGCATGCATTACAATAATCAGAATGAATTATACTGCAAAGCTGTCATGTGGCCCTCCCTATCACATCTCCTCCCAGCATGGAGAAAATGACTTGCATTTATTTTTGAAGGTGTATTAGCATTATTATTATTATTTTTAATTTAAAAAACCCCACACTAAATAGATATTGAGTTAGAAAGAGTAATAAATAATAAATAATAACAAAACTTTTATTTTTATCCTGCTTTTCTGTGACAAGACAATCAAAGCGTCTCAAAACGCATTAAAATATCCACATTCAACACTGTCCCAAATGCCCCCCCTCCTCTTAAGAGTAGGTAGGGGCTCTTTTCTTTGCTGGTACCATTTGATTTTTTTTTTTTTTTTGAACTGGTGATGAGAAGGCAGACACACTGGTGCAAATCCTGGTTATTTTAAAACAGGGATGAGCCAAGGAAATCATCTATCTCGACAGTTCTCTAAATATCTTTTATATCTATGAGCCATTTCCTCCATCCTCCTTTTTTAACCACTCTGTTCCATTTTCTCACCCATCCATCAACCCCCAACTGCTTTTGTTAAAGGAGGAAAATCTCCTGACACACTGAAGACATTCACTAATTTTAACATCTTATGTGTTTTTGCCCTCAATGAAAAATTGCTTTTCATCATCCTCTTAGAAGCTGCCTTCAGACAGATGGCAGCTATGACCCTAAGGCTCTCTTGTGTTTACTTACTGGCTTATCCTTGATAGTGGGGCTGGAAACACACAGATAAAGCTTTCCATCTTCTTCAATGCAAGCATCAATCAGGGCTTGAACAGAGCTCTCTTCTTGGAATAAGAGGAATGCATAACCTAGATAGCAAAATAATAAGCAGGTATAAATATAGTTAATGTTCTCCTAAACGTTAAGGAGCACTGTGTTTGCTATATTCACAGCCCACCTTTCAGATTAAGCCATTTTATGGGACGTTACCCTGAAACTTGGACTATAAATATGTTATTATTTATGTTATTTTAAGCACTTATGACCCTGCCCCTCACTGAATTCTCAGGGCAGCTTGTACAGTCAAATTTCAATCAGCTGTGTGTCTGTGAGAGACCAAAGGAAAGAATCTGTCATTCTGACTGGTCTAGGGATTTGTTATTTAGCCTACCTGCTGCTGCCTCTCTGATGATATATTCCATCCTTATGGATGATGAGGGACATACTGTCCAGATCAGACATCTCCATGGAGGGTCTTAATCTTATGCCACACTACTTGTTTTAATATGATGGGTAGACACATTGTCTGTGATTTTATTTTTTTGCTACTATTTTAACTATATCTCAGTGTATTATACTCTAAGACTATACTGTAAGTGCTACTCAAAGTGGTGGTCCCTGGACTGGTACCAATCCACGAGCCACTTGGCTATTATTCCACAGAGTTTCCAGGAGAGAAAGAAAAAACTGTAAAGAATTGTAGCCAATGGACATAAATATGGCATGGACCCTGGCACGCTGGGATTAAAATGCTGGTCTCCTTCATCAGATATCATGAAAAGCACTGCTTTAAGATACATGGAGATCACCTAGTGGTAGATGAAAGAGAAACACTATAAATAAAAAGTATAATTGTAAGCCACTCTGAGAGCCTTTAGGGCTGAAGGACGGGGTATAAATATCATAAATAAATAATAATCAATTGGCATTTAGCCACATTGTAAGGTAAAAATGACATTTCCTCCCATAAATACCTGAACATAAATTTGGTGTACATCTGTTGGCAGTACAGTGGCCTCTTGGTATCCACTGGGGTTTGGTTCCAGGACCCTTTGTGGATACCAAAATCAATGGATGCTCAGGTCCCATTAAATACAAGGGCATTTACAAAATGGCAAAATCAATGTTGGCTTTTTAGGATTAATGTATTTTGTGAATATTTTCAAGCCGTGGTTGCTTGGATCCAGGGACACAGAGGGCCAACTGTAACATGCTGTGTTTTGATGCTCTTTAAAATAGATATTTCAAACAGTTGCCCATTATTTGGTTTATTTTCAATCCAGGACTAAATCAGAATGTCAAGTACATACAGGGAACTTGATTCTAGAGAACGAATAACAACTGCTGCAGAATTGTATCTCTGCTTATTCGGCAACACACAAAATAACATTGTATGTGTAACAAATACTCATGCTTCTCTCTTCCACAATATCTTCTTTTCTGCTCACTATATATTATTGTAGTGCAGAGGTGGGCAAAGTGCAGCCTGTGGGCACATGTAGCCCCTTATGGATAATTCCCCCCACCAGCAAAATAATGTATTTCCCAAATATCCAAAATGGCTTTTAGGGTGGTGTAGAGGGTATTTCCACCACAGCTAGAGGACCCCAGGGGTCAGAAACATTTTGCATTTTTAAAAAATGCTAATAGTAGTATAGTGCAGGGGTATTATTTAGCAAATGGAATATAGAAATCCACAGGGAAAAAACTGAAATAAACTCATCCTAAGATCACATTTCAAAGTAAAATATTTTTTGTAGGGGAAGGAGGAGGAAGAGCAAACAAGAGTGAGAGCAAGGGAAGAGTCCACATAGCTACACAGAAAAGCACAGCAGTAGTCCAATGTAAAAGGAGAAACAAAGGCAAATTATCTTTACAATCATGGCTGAAAGCAGTGTGTGTTAGACTGTGGGAGAATCCCTACAGTAAGAGAGAAAACTATTATTTTCAATCCATAGCAGAAAGACTACTACTGCCTACTTATTAGATATTCATACAGTGCGCCTGTGTCATACATGGCTTTCAGCTAAGGCATGCGCCGGAAGTAGCAATGGCGCGTGCACCTATAGCACACATGCCATGCCATGTGCACGAGCCCCATTGTTTTCAATGGGGCTCCACCATACGCGGTATTTCCCTTACACAGGGGTGGGAGTACAGAATGGATCCCCCGTGTAAAGGAAGGGCACACTGTATATGATATTAAATTAATTTGGTATCAAGAAATCATATCTATCACTTTAATTATATATTTCTTAATAGGGGATGATACAATGCCTATATAATGGCAAATATTGGAAGAATCAATACTTCATGGGTCTTCCTCAATTTGAGACGTACAGACTGCATCCATATAGATGGATTAATTTGTAAACACACATTTCAGTCCCATGTGCAGCATATTAATTTGCTTTAGCACAGAATTTAAGAATCAATAGAGAGTCAATGTGGTGTGGTTTGAATGTTGGACTATGAGCCAAAACACATTGCAGAAATAATTCAGTTTGAGGCTGCTTTAACTGTCCTGGCTCAGTGCTAGGGAATCTTGGGAATTGTAGTTCATTGCGGCACCAGAGCTCTCTGACAGAAAAGGCTAAATGAATTATAAAACTACAGTTCCCAGAATTCCCCAGCAGTAAACCAGGGTAGTTAAAGCGGTCTCAAACTGGATTATTTCTGCAGTGTGTTTTGGACCTATGACTCTGGAGACGAGGTTTTAATTACCAGCTCAACCAGGGAAATTCATTGGCTGGTCTCGGACAAGTCACAGTCTCTCAGTCTCAGAGGATGGCAACAGCAAACTCATCTGAACAAATCTGGCCAAGAAAATTTTGTGATAGGGTTGCCTTAGGGTCTCCATAGGCCAGAAACAACTTAAAAACCACACAACAATAAACCCTTAGAATTCCTGATATGTCATACTATGGTAGACAGTTTCTTTACTTGGAAGACCAGGTACATGTAATTGTATTTGCACATGCTCACTCATTGCTCTTTCTACCCCACCCCCCACCCCCCAATTTAATTCAGATGATAATTCCTGGGCAAGAATTTAACTATTGTTCAGTGTTACTCTGTGAAGTATACTATACACTATTTTGCTCAGGCTATAAAACAAAAGGCGCACCTCAGAAGTGGGGCTAAACTAACCTCAGTGGTACCCTACGTCTACATAAATTTGCCCAGGATGAAGGTGCTGGCCACTCCTATATGAATTATTAAGACAGTGACCAAGTGTGACATTTTAATCTCTTAATCCTCAATTGCCATCAACCAAAGATTACTGACATTTCTCATGCAGTTGATGTGAGATTTGAACTAACAGATTTGCAAATTAGCAGTGAAGGATACTGGACAGAAAGGTTTCACAACACTTCATACGAATCTAGATAGAAATTGTTTAAGCATACCAATCAATATGTAAACTAATATAGCAATCTGTTTTGAAGACATGCTAAACATTGTTCTTCATATTCTTCATGTTGTTAAAGTGGGCTATATATAAATTTAATGTTTTATATTAGAAACTATAGTAGAATCTGGGGGAAAAAGTTACCGGTATGTTCAGCAACAGAAATTTCAAAGCCAAATGTAAAACACGATTAGCTGTTTGTCAGGTAAAACAGACATGATCAAGTAGCTCAAAAACCTAAAGACCCATGTAGTGAATGCAAAAGCTTTCTTGCCACCAAACTGGAACTTTATATGCAGTGAAGTTTGGTGTACTCTGCTTATGTTTTATACCCAAGTGTAATGTCTAATAATAAATCTTACTAATAGCGGACAAAGAAGAGACAACTTTAAAAAATGCTACTTAACTTAGAATTGGAGGGGAAAACCCTGTCTTGAAAGCCTGTCACTGTACTACAACTCATGTGTTATCCATACGTTTGGAGAATATGTCTTGTAAAGTTCTATCACACAAAATATGGGAAACTGTATACTGTTACTACCATATTATTAGGGCCAACAATTGTACACCTAAAAGAAACTTAGGGGCGAAACAGAACAGCTTGAAACATAAGGCAGAAACAAAAACAGCTTGAAGCTGTCCTGGAGAAAGCTGGGTTGGGGCTGTGGCAACCGCATGCTGTTGCCCCAATCTGCCTTTTTGCTGCTCTTTTTTGTGCCGGCGCAAAGTTGGTTTTTCCTGCCCTGCCGTACCTTTATAGTGGTCCTGTACTGTGCGGTGTTGGGGCACCTGCAAACTGACCCATATGTGGGCAACCAAGTGGTGTGAAACCAGCTTCTGGCTGGGTTCAGAGCATGCGTCGTCAAAAATAAACTTCCATGGGGATCATTATCAGTGAAAACAACTCTGCACTGGACATTGGGGGTATACTATTTGTTGTCTGCCCTGATAAAGAATGAAATACATCTTTTTGCTTTTGCTCAGTTGGTAGCATCCAATGCTATGTCTTATACAGAGACATAACAAACAGGTCTAGAGAGCTAGTCCACACGCATGAGTCAGCTGTTTATTTTATTCAAATAATTTACAGTGGGACCTACCCATATGTGGGAGATCCATTCCGGACCCCTCCCCCCATGTATGGGGGAAATGTGTATGCTCCCCCTTTGCTTTAATGGGGGAGCACTTTAATGGGGGAGCTTAAGCAACGTATATAGGTAGAATCTTGTGGAGAAAGTATAGCTATACTAGGCTGTATACTGACCAGAAGCCATTCCCACAAATGTTTTGACATTTTCTTTCAACTGCCAGGAACACCGAAATAGCTCCTGCAGCTTATTCTGTATACCCAATGGGTCACAGTGAATTTTCTTCACAGAAGAGGATTTATGGGAAGAATAAAAAGCTATCTCGTATGTGTGGATTATCCCTGAAAGTCTCTTCAAAATATTTTGTACTTGATGGAAAACATAGAAAGAAATACCTTTAGGTGGAAAATATGATTTGCTTTCTGCCTTGTGAGGCCAGTCAACCACCAGAGGTCCAAATCGTCTGAAGCTAGCAGTAATTTCATCTAAAAATTGATATAAATAATTTCAGTAAATATATTGCTTTGCATTTACTTCCCTAACATTTTTCATAACTTCTAATTCATCAAACAGTTGCTGTGGTTGTTTGAACAAAATAATAGTATCTTGCAGCATAAAAATGACATTAAATGCATACTTTTGGAATAGTCATGAGAACTCTTTCCAGCTTGACTTAAAGACCATTTGGGATTTGCAAGCATTCTTCTTAAGGGGCTCCAATGAAAGGCTAGATAATTTTCAAACCTCCTCATTTTGGCCAGTTCCCCGGCTTTAAAAGCAAAAATAATAAAGACCTCTTACAACCACACATCGTTTGTGTGAATGGGTTTTGGATGGGATTTATTTGGAAAGCTTCTCCCTTCTGAAGCTTGAGGCAAAATATGTCAGGAAAGGTTGCCCAAAGAAGTGGGAAAACAAAAGTGGGGGGAAAGTATTAAGTTTTCTTTTAATAACTGGCTGGTGTATTTATGGATATGACTCAGTTTGCTTTCTTGGAGTGGGATGAGTACCCCATTAGCCATCTAGCTGTTGTGGAAGACTCCATTGCAATAAATTATGATAAGGAATTTTATGAACAAACCACTCAGAGAGAAAAAAAGAAAAGAAAAATGCCATGTGATTTCTCCTAAATGACAAGCTGTAGTTCTTCTCTGCAGGATTGCTTGCAAAGGGCTGGCATGATAATGTGAAACACCCTAATTAGGGAGCCAATGGAAACCTTTCACATGTTTTGCTATGTATACAACTCATACTTTATTATTCCAAATTTTTCCATGCACACATGATGAATGTGGTATGTGACTGATTGGCAGGCAGATCACCTGATGCTGTGCCAAGGCTCTCCAGTTGTAACTAATAAAGTTGTGGCTATTTTCAACCCCTAGCAATGTATTAATATGTGCTTTGTATTTAACCCCCCACACTCCAATCTCCTTTTAATATGTAAGACTGCAAGAGGATCTATAGAAGGCAATTAAAACAAACACCACCACCATCACCACCACTAATACGTCTTCTTCTTCTTCTTCTTCTTCTTCTTCTTCGTTGTACTAGTACTGCTGCTATTATTCACAATCCACAACTCAGTTCTACACATTTCTATGGGCAAATAACTAACCACCTTGACACTATCCATCCATGGTGGAGGAATGACATACTGCTGTGAAGTAAGGGGCTATATTGGTGGTATCACTACTGCTGATAGGGTTGCCCAAATAAGACAGGCTATTCCTTAGGAGCCTAAATATGACAAAGAGCTACTAGGCAGTAACTGTTGCTGGCAAAGAGAATGGCAGTGGCACCACAGCTAACTAGTACTTCACATAAGAAGACAATGACAAACCACTCCTAAAACCTTTTACCTTGAAAAACCTTTGATAAGATAGTTCAAAATCAAAGAGAGAGCTAAAAGATGAGACTCTCAGCTCAGAAGGCATTCAACCAAGTACATGGGAAGAGCAAAGGAAAGGTATGAGTAGCGCTGTGTCTACTGAAGAGGGAAACTGCACTAAAGGTGGATTGATCCAATCAAGGACCTGTGTCTGCTAAACCTGAGCTGGTTGATCACTAGGGATCTTAGAGGTCTTTCAGTCATAAAATAATGGTAAATAACAATAAAAACAACAGAACTTAATCTAAGTTAAATGAGAATAGAATTGAGGCATGGATTTCAGACATACCCTCCACCTCAGCTTCAATTTAATTCCAGACAAAACCAAGACCATCCTTTCTTTCAACTAAACATCAAGCAACTCACCTTCATCAATGTCTGGAGGAAGACCACCAACAAACACCTTCCGAGAGAAACGTTCTATCCGCTCTCCATTCTGATGAGCAGAATAACAAGTAGGTGAATTTATCACACCCACTTGATCACTATGACCATCATCCAACAAGCCATCATCTATTGGAAAGAGGGAAGAACGACCTGAGGGGAAAAGAGAAAGAAAAAAAGAAGTGTGAGCAAGGAGTCCTGGTGGTGCAGTGGTTAAATGCCTGTACTGCAGCCACTCACTCACAAACCACAAGGTTGTGAGTTCAATACCAGCCAGGGGCTTAGAATCGACTTAGCCTAGCATCCTTCTGAGATGGCTAAAATGAGTACCCATGTTGTTGGGGGCAATTAGCTTACACATTGTAAACCACTTAGAGAGTGCTTAAGTGCACTGATAAGCGGTATAGAAAGGTACTTGCTATTCCTTGCTATAACTAAATGGCCAAATTTGTCTCTCTATATGTCATTGCATGTATCTTGATTTTGGCTGACTTCTTGTTAGTTCTTTTCGTGTGTGTGTGTGTGTGTGTGTGTGTGTGTGTGTAGGGGAGGCAGCAATTCTCAATTGACCTTGTACAATGACCAAAATCCATCCCTAACCCACTTATTAGCTTCAGAAGCACACCTATGACCATTTAGTAAATAGTGGAGAGCAAACGGCATCTGAGAATAATCTGGCTATGCCCCAGACATAGAGCAATCATATCATCTGCCAAGAGCTCTAGGTTTTGATGTCACTATTCTGCATCTGGCTATAGAGACATAGTGAGACTCTTCTCTAGTAACCCCTGCTCTTCCCAGGTCAATGAATGACTGTGAGTGGGGGCTCCTGCAGATAAAAAAATAGGTATTGAAGGTGTAAGACAAGAGACAGCACAGCTCTACATGCACAACCTTTACACTATATACTTGAGAATCAGGATCACAGCCTGAGATAGGCATTTTTGTTGTCTTCCTATATCTACAATAATAATAAAATATGTATGTATATATTTAGTATAAGACAGCAAATCGAAATTCGAATTTGTTGTTAAACATGACATACTTATTAGACAAACTAGGCTAGTTTCCCCAACCTTACAGTAAATAGAAGTTTCTGTTAAAGTATAGATAATATTTGGGATCATGACAAAGGAAGGAAAGGGTTATAACAACAGTGTTGCTTACATCCATGGCTCCTGCTCCTGTGGTTTACATTTAAGTTAAAAAAAAAAAGAACAGATACAAAAAAAAAAGAGTTCGCCTACTTTACATATCACGTAGTTTAGCCCTTTACAGATTTAGTAAACCTTAATATGAAGAAGTAACAGTATCATACCATATTAGTTTGTCAAAGGTTACTAAACTCATGCAAAAGAAATGCTACAAATGTTCTAAAGCACTGTATACATACTAATACTACAAAGCACAAAAATCAGCAGCACCAAAATATAACATATTTGGACATTAAAAATAAGTGTACTGATTTTAAAATAATTTTAAAAGAGCAAGGTTTAAAAGAGTAATACTACTGTGCAGTAATTAATTTCATCCAAAATACTCATGCATTGAGAAAATAAAATGAATGTAATGTAATCTGAACTATTTAATACTGTACTAGAATCATAGAATCGTAGAGTTGGAAGAGGCCACAAGGGCCATCCAGGTCCAACCCCCTATCATAAAGATATTCACAATCAAAGCATCCCTGACAGATGGTCATCCAGTCTCTGTTTAAAAACCCCAAAAGAACTAAGATCCACCACTCTCCAAGGGAGTGTTTCCCACTGTTGAACAGCTCTTACTGTCAGGAAGTTCCTTCAAATGTTTAGGCGGAATATTTTTTCCTGTAGCTTGCATCCATTGTTCCAGTCCCTATTCTCTGGAGCAGCAGAAAACAAGCTAGCTCCATCCTCAGTATGACACCCCTTCAAATATTTAAACAGGTCTATCATATCACCTCTAACCTTCTCTTCTCCAGGCTAAACATACTCAGCTTCCCAAGTCGTTCCTCATTGGACATGGTTTCCAGACCCTTCACCATTTTGGTCACCCTCCTCGGGACACGTTCCAGCTTGTCAATATCCTTTTTGAATTGTGGTGCCCAGAACTGGACACAGTATTCCAGGTGAGGCCTGACCAAAGCAGAATAGAGTGGCACTATTCTCTTGATCTAGACACTATACTTCTATTGATGCAGCCTAAAACTGTATTGGAGTTTTTAGCTACCACATCACACTGTTAACTCATGTTCAACTTGTGGTCTACTAGGACTCGTAGATCCCTTTCACATGTAGTCTAAGCCAGGTGTCCCCAATTCTATATCTATGCATTTCATTTTTCCACCGTAAGAGCAGTACAGTACATTTCTCCATGTTGAAATTCATTTTGTTAGTAGGGTTGGTGGTCTATGCATTCAAACCCCCAATTTTTCAAAACATCCATTGTCTTGCCTATCCTGTAAGCAAGTGCATTGTCCTACAAAAAGAGAACACTTTCCGCTGCTTCCTTCACTGTTTGCCCTTCAATGCCTCCTTTAATTTGCACAGCAAGTTGTTTGGTCCTTCTGAAGCTATCTGTTCATCAAAATATCTTTCGATTCCTGAAAAACTGTGGCCATGACTTCTTCTGCTGACTTCCAAACCTCAGTTTTTTTCAGCTGTAGAGAACCTAAGTGCTGACATTGCAAGGACGGTTGCTTGATCTCCAGATAATAGTGATGTAAACATGTTTCAACAGTGAAAAGTTGTTCCAAAACATTATTTCTAGATCGCTCAAAATGCTGCAAAATCAATCTGGAGGTATCCACTGGATTTTGTTTCTGTTCAGAATTCAAACATTTTGGCATTGATAGCCAACTGCTCATGAATTATAAATCTAATGCATTCCCAAGATATCTCAGCCATTGTTTTAGCCGACAATTGCCAGTTTAGCTCCTGACCTGACATGGCTACTGATTTATGATTCTCAAACTATTTTGTGAGTACTACTTTGGTACTCTGTTCTGATTTACAGCTTCTGACTTTGGACTGTTTGACATTGGATACCTCTTGTTGCTATGGCTTCTGAACTTTGGGCACTCAGAACAGAAAAAGAATACACGACTCACTAGCAAAGATGATAATGCATGGTAAATTAGAAGGCTGAAGAAAAAGAGGACAATGGATTACAGATGGATGAACTCATTCAAGGAAGTCATGGCCCTGAATCTGCAAGACCTGAGCTGTTGAGGATAGGGTGACTTGAAGGTATCTCATCCATAGGATCAACATAAGTCAAAGTTGACTTGATGGCAGTTAAGAACAATGAACACCTGGAGCAAATGTTCCAGGCCCCTTAGTGTCTAGGGGCCCATGATGCTTCTGGTACAAGAGATGCTGGTGTGCATAATATTGTTATTGTTATTATTAAAGAAAGAGATGCTTCTGGACACAATTGAATTATATGAAATTGATTTAAGTCATGGCTGAAATGCTTTTCTGACAGATTCAGTTTTAAAGATTTGAATTACAGTTTAAAGCACTAGTCGGAAAAATTTTATTTAAACATCTTAGTAGAAATACATAATTGTTAATATAACCTTAATACATCCTCAGAGATGTAGGTTTCATTAGAAAATAGGTACATGATCAAAAATTATTTTGAATCATTATCAGATTAATTTTCAGTGCATCAAAGTTGGAATCTCTTGCATTGTACATCCACACTTTATCCTCCTTATTCAGATCAATTCCAGCTGCCCATGTTCCTTGTTCACTGACCTCATGTATCTTTGCACTTAAGAGAGAGGCAAGGTCATAGAAAGAGAGAGAGTGTGTGTATGAGCATGTCATGTACAGCCTGTGCAGAACAGAACTAATCAGGTTATTTTCCTGCCTCCATAAACTACAGTTAGCATATTCATAAACATAATCAGAAGTTGAAAATTAATATTCATAATATCTTTCAGTTGTTATTTTTTACTAATTTTTTAAATTAAATCTGGTTTACATTATATATATATATATATATATATATATATATATATATATATATATATATAATCTTAAATGAAACAGCTGGAGCACTAAGCCACTCCATGTATATAGATTTGCATGGAAGAGGAGCTGTTTTTGGTACAGCTTCAGGGCCTCAGTGACCTTAACCTAACCTTTCCCTTAAGAGTATACCACATTCAGCAATCCCAGAGAAAAATCCCGCAAATGGGAAAGTGTTATTTTTAATACAATATTTTAAAAACAAGTATGACTTTATTCTAGGGCATGGGTGGGCAATCTCTGAGAGGCTGAAGGTTATTTCCATCCTTCTCCAACACTTAAGCATCCCAATTCCCCAATCCTTACAAAATGGGGGAAAACACCAATTAAAAATGTCAAATAGGGCTACTGTTTCTTCTTACTGCAGCCTGAAAATCTGACACAGGCTAATGTGTTTATGCCATCTTGGGACACTAATAGTATGATGCTGAATCCCAAATATCATGCTTTTCCCACTCCCCCTACCCTTTTGCTTACCATGTTGCCCAGAAATGGGGAAAGTTGCCATAGGAACATTTTTGTGGCATCCAAGGTTAGATTAATTTCTGGGTATTTCCTCTTATAAAACAGGTCTCTCCTGGGCCTAAAGCAGCTGGGGGGGGGGGGGCTGTTAAAATTGCATAGGGTGCATGGACCTCTTGATATCTCCTGTGGGGCCAATGCGGCCCCTTAAACCCCAACAGCTACCCACTCTCGATTAACCTAATGAAGAGTTTTGACTTGCTATTACAGTGCGCCTGCATCATACGTGGGCGTATTATACGCTGCTTTCAGCGTATGCTGAAAGCAGTGTTGCTTCTTCCGGCGCCCTGAGCCAGAAGAAACAATAGCACATGTGCCTGTGGTGTGTGTGTGCCACCGGTGCCATGCGCCACCATGAGCACAAGCCCCATTATTTCAAAGGGGCTCGAGCATATGCATTTTTCGTTTTACACGAGAGGGTCCGGAACGGATCCCCCGCATAAAACAAGGGCGCACTGTATTTTTGACAGTTTGTCTAATATAAATATAGCCTATGGTTTTTGGATCATGAAAACTAGTACCTCGTTTTATTGCCTTTCCCCAACTCTACATTAGTTTCAATTATATATGGTTTACTGATATTTCCATAGCTGTGTCTCTGATTAACCAAATGTAAATAAAATCCATCTATGATGAATCTCCGAACATAACTATATGAGCCTACCTTTCTTACCACATGCCTCCAAGCTGCTACAGCAAGCCAAGCACTACACTATGGATGTATATTAATAAAGCTGGGGATTTATACCTTTGTAGACCAGGTCTTGAGAGCTGAACTACAATTCTGTCTTATTAATTGGAGCTACAGAGTCATGCTTAAATTTCTAATATTTGTTTTACTGTCTAACTACCGTATTTTCCGGCATATAAGATGACTGGGCGTATAAGACAACCCCCAACTTTTCCAGTTAAAATATAGAATTTGGGATATACTCGCCATATAAGACTAACCCTCTTCCAACGCACACCAAATAAAAATTTAGAAACATCAGATTTGATTTCAATATGGTAATTTTAATTCAAATGCTTATGACATGCAGGTACTTAGCAGGAAAACCTATTGTATATAAAGCCTGCTTTGAGTGGTCAGCTCTCCCTGCCGCCCAGTCCTCTCTGTCTCCAAGATTTTCTTCTACTGTACTTGTACAGCGCTGCCCTTGCTGCTTTCATACGGTCACCACATACGGAGAGTATGCGGCCGCGGCCGTTTTTGAGCTCCCCCTACCGTATGCGGCTACCGCAGATTCCCTAGTCCGGCTTGGAAGTTTCAGCCCTATAAGACAACACCCGGTGTAAAAGACAACACCCAACTTTTGAGAAAATTTTCCTGGGTTAAAAAGTAGTCTTATATGCCAGAAAATACAGTACATACTGAATCTGAACTCTGACAATGAAATGAAAATACTTTTTGTCGTGGGAAAAACATTTAAGAATTTTCAGGAAGTATTTGATGTAAATGTGAATGGAATTGTAAACAGAATCACAAATTTCAGGATTTCATATTCATGTAACATATAAAATCAGAATCAGAAATAGGTAAGATTTTACAGAAGATCATGAAAAATAAATGGAAAAATCTGTTGTTAATAATTAGATTCATAGTTTATCACCAATTTTAACATGAAATAATTGACACCTTCTGAATCTCTGATTTGGAGTATGTTAGTATAACACCCCCAACTCCATTCAGCATTTGATTTATTAAAGTAAACAATGTGGAATTACCTCGTCTTCGCCCATAACTCCTTGCTGCATGTAAACAAAGGACAAATCATAAAATGTCAAAGAACTATACAAATGTCTTACAAGTGTGTAAAAGTTCTGTGGGTATACTAGACAACCTTAGTCCACATTTGGGAATTCTTGCTTATGTCCAATTTTATTTTCATTTTATAAACTTATATCAAACACTTTGTATTTAAATATGAATTTGGTTTGGACAATTTTATTAAAATTGTCATGCAAGAATTAATACCTTGCAAGAATGTTCATATTACTTGTAATAAACTTAACACTGCATGTCAATATTTTGCATCTCACACTTTGGGCTTTCAGTTCTCATGATGGTATTTAAACTAAACAACAGAGAGCACTTTCATTCTTCATGGACCAAACAAATAAAAAACGAATCTGAGAAATGTCCTAGCTGTTGGGACATTTTGTACTTAGCTGTAGTGATATGAACACTATAAACCATGACCTTCATTTGCCAAGAAACAGCTGTAAGAAAATTAACTCAAAGGCTTTTGTCTGGAACAAAGGACTCCTTTTGATCATAGATTAGTTTTGCAGATAATTTTTTTAAAAAAATCCTCTGCCTGGCACCAGAGTGTGGCGGCTTGGCTCTAGTGTGCCCAAACAAAGTTGATTTTGTGCAGCATAAAGGCTTCAAATGTTGTATACATATATGCAAAAACAGCATCCCATTTCTACTTTTGGCCCTTTTGAACATGCCAATATTGTCGCTGACCCTCTCTTTTCTGAGAATTTTAAGATTCTGAAAAAGCAGCACCAGAACATAAAGTAGCCAGAACAGCACCAAGATATTGGATCTAGTTTAGGGTTCCCTACTTCCAGCAGCTTTGGACCCAATACCTTCTGACTGTCCAGAGGTCTCCACTCCTTGCTTTAGGCTTTATATTTCCACCTGCCACAGATTACTAATACAGATGTTCATTTTAGGCGTACCATTTGAAAAGGTCCTGTACCTTTATTGCACAGCAATAAAAACAATTAACTATGTTTTCATTACTACAGACAAGTTAAGAAAACCAGAGAGCGAACACTTCACACTGAGTAACTTTGTCATTTGTATCAGCGTGTAGTTCCTAGCTGAAGTATTTTATGAATACTCAATCTTTGATATCAGATGGCGATTTCCACCCCATTTCACCAGTAAAAGTATGCAGCTCATTTTCTGGTTTTTGTGTATATATTTTGTTTTATTTTTAGTAAATGTTGATGTGTAAAATATTTATCAGCCTGGTCTAAATTACCATTGGAGCAAATCTCAACGTAGCAACAGTTTAAAAGAACTATAGAGGATAAAAATTTTACAAAATCCCCAAACATTAGTTGATTAGAATAGATAGCAGAAAACATCTCCATACATAAACTTTGTACTTATTATCTGCCCATAACTTGCTTTGAACTCATGATTTTGTTGTTAACATGTTTGCTTCTGTTTTTGGCTAAATCTACTACAACTCATTGGTTCCACCTATTATCTGCACTGCCCTTTGCTTTCTCAGTTCAGTGGATAACAGCTGCCACAGTCCTTTACACAGGGAGAATACCGCCTTATTTACCAACCGGATTTTTATACCAGCCTTCAATATATAATAGTGCATTTTACAAAAGTTAAAATACATTAAACACATAATGAAATGATTAAAATCATAAAAACAGCAACATGAAAGTATCAGTAAAACATTACACAGTAAAATCGCAGAAAAAGAAGAATGTCTATGTATAGTGTTGACACAATATTAAGACAAGTCTCCTTGAAGAGAAAGTTTCAAAAATGGGGAAACCACAAAAGAAAAGGGCCCTTTCCCAATCATCTGTCACCTCACTTCAAATGGTAGGGGACATGCAGAGGAAGATCTCTGAAGATTAACTCACTGTACAAATAGGCTGACATAGAAGTAGGTAACCTAAACCCAAACCAAAGAGGACTTTGTAGATAAATATCAATCCTTAGAAATTATACTTATTGTTCATGTCTAAACTTTCTTTAGAAATGGTCCATACGTCACTTCAAGCACAAAGGAGATCTAGGTCTAATATCCAGAGTTAGTTTCATTCTACCAGTTGCACTCTGTACTAATTGCAATTTCTGAGGGTCTTCAAAGTTAATGTTCTACACGGAAACTGCCAGTGATAAATAACTGGTCATGCATAATCTCTGCCTTGAAGTGGCAACAACTCACATGCCAGCCATAGCTGGTAATAGGCACTCCAAGCTATTTGATCTACTTTGGTTTGTAATGACACAGTTCCTAAGAAGTGAACCTGATTCATTAAGATACCCTAGTTAGAATAACCAAAACATGGGTGCACCATACATGGCTTTCAGCATATGCTGAAAGCCATGCTGGAAGAGCCCATCGCGCATCCCAGAAGAAATAACCAGGCACGCACCCATGGCACGAGCCCCATTACTTCAAATGGGGCTCCAGCATACACTGATTTCCCCTTACGCGGAGGGATCCGGAATGGATCCCTGTGTAAAGGGAGGGCCCATTGTACTTCATCCTATCAGTTTACTCAGTCCAGTTTATCTAAGTACAGTCATCCTTTCTTATACACAGATTTTTTTTACAAACAAACAAGCTTCATTTATGTACCGCTTCAACTGTAAGCTAATTTGCCCCCAACAATCTGGATACTCATTTTAGTGACCTCAGAAGGATGCAAGCCTGAGTCAAGCTTCAGCCCTTTTGCTGGTCTTCAACTCGCAACCTTATGGTTTTGAGTGAGTGGCTGCAGTACAGGCATTTATACACGGATTCAAGCATCCACAGTTAGAAAATGTTCCAAAAAATATAAATTTCAAATATCAAACCTTAATTTTCCATTTTTTATAAGGGACACCATTTTGCTATGTCATTATAATTAATAGGACTTGAGCATACACAGATCTTGTTATACCCGGGGCATCTTGGAACCAAACCCCAGCGTATAACAAGGGTCCGCTGTATCACTTCAGAGCAGGCCTGCACAACTTGATACTATGTAGGAGCCAAAATTAAAATAGATTAACTTCTTCGGGCCACAGATAAGTGGTATCCACAGGGGCTTGGTTTCAGGAACCCATGTGGATTAAAAAAAAGCAGATGTTCAAGTCAGTATTTAAAAAATAAATTTGACTGTGATTGATAGCAGCCAGGATAAGCAGCAGTCTCAGGGCAAAAGGGAGGTTGGGATAGGAAGATCTGGGCACCAGATTTTCCTATTTCTGCTGTGATTTGGCTCCAAAGGGGGAGCTGGCATGTTCCCAGGAAGCAGGAGGAGTGTAGGCATGGTGCTCGGGGCTTGCCTCCCTCTTCCTCTTGGGTTACTGAAATCCCCACCTCCACCCCATCTGATTGAAATCAATCCCACAAAGTGGTTTAAAAGAGAGCAAGAAGCAGTACATGCCTGGCTCTGGGAGCTTGGCTTTGCCAGTGCTGCCTTCCAATCCCTCCTTTCTTTCCCCACCCACCATGCCTGATTAAAAGCAATCTGAGGAAGAAGTTTAAAAATACAGAGGTGGTTTGGTAGATCTAAAAATTCTGCTGTTATCAAATGATGATGTCCAAATGATTTTGAGGAAGGGCTGGAGCAGATGGGCAAGAAAAAGCATCTTGATCCTGCTTTTTCCAAAAGTAGGCTGAATTCCCGCTGCCCACAAGCCCCACTCCCAAGGTGGGCCAAATATGCATGGTCCATCTACATGGCGTGGCATCAAGCTGCACCACTGGGTGATTTTTTTGTTGCCGCCCAGTCCCCAGATACATATGTATCATCGCACAAACACACCACCTGCAACCTCCAGATACCATCCCATTGGCTGGCCACCCCTTTGATCAGCCACACAGTTGCACGTGCAATTGAACAGGACACTGTTGCATTGGTGTGCGAGTGATCCACTGGCAAATCACAATCATGGAGCCCCCCCCCCCGTCATACATGTCCACTTTATCCTTTAAAAAATGTTTTAAAAACTTTTAAAATTTCACCTCATGCCCCCCTGTTGGACTGTCTGGTTTGCGGATATTGTAATAATATCCATTGGAGCTGTCACACTTTCATTTATTTGCTTTACTTCAGCCCCGCACTCATGTTGGGGCATTTATATGCAGGCACGAAAATGTGCATTTTCCACCTTGAGTTGGACTATCCAGACTTCTTTTTGCTCCGTTATTAGCACTAGAATGTGGCTTCAGTCCAGTTTCCAGCCGCTTCCGAGGCTTGCGTCATCTAAACACCCTGCCTTCAAAGCAGTGTGTGTTTTGGCCCTCTGTGTTATAAAACCTTTTAACAGCACACAAATTCACATGGCAGCAGCATTAAATGATATGACTGTATAAAACTGTTGTAAAGTTAGATCTTTTTTTAAATAGGAAGATGGTTGTGATTTTCTAAAAATGTATCTTCTTTGAATGTTGACAATTCAGACAGAGAAATAAAATTTCAACCTTAATACAAATAATCTGCTAGTAGACTTGCTCTTACCATTCAACATTAGAAGATTGTCAGTTCCTGGATGTGGGTAATTCAAACGCCCTAAGAACAAATATACAAGAGTTAACTGTTAGACTTAAGAAATGAAAAGGCAAAAATTAGTATATATCTATCATATAACTCTATTTTAATCAGGGACAAAACTAGCTAATATGTTACTCCATTAGCCAATACCACTCTTGATTCAACTTAAAGTTGAAAGAAAGAGCTTCTTGACATTAATTCTCTGGTCATAAGATCTGGACTGTGCTTTGGAATCAGCTCCAAGAGATAAAGGTCTTCTTTGTTTCATAATATCCAGTAGCAGAGCTGACTAGTCCACCTCTTTTGTGCTCACTTTGAAGACCTCTACTGAACTCATTTGAACTGTAGAGATATCAAGTAGCTAGAACTCAAAAACAACTGTTAAAGCTAAGTTCAAAAATTTTACAGCATTTGGGCTGATATGTACAATTTTCATTTAATACAAATATTTAAAGAATTTAAAAATGTGAATAGAAGCTTTATAGAGGCCTATCTCAGGGTGCATCTATACAGTAGAATTAATGCAGTTTCACACTGCTTTACCTGCTGTGGCTCAATGCTATGTTACTCTGGGATTTCTAGTTTTGTGAAATGTTTAGGTTTCTCTGTCAGAGAGCTCTGGTGCCACAACAAACTGTAAATATCAGGATTCCATAGGATGGAGCCATGACAGTTAAAGTGGTGTCAGACTACATTAATTCTGCAATGTGTCAGCAACCTCAGTTGATAAAGCCTCTGAGAAAGAAGTTTCTTTTTACAAAATCTTTTTATTCATGCCCAGTTCTCTGGTTCTCTGTCTGGCTAGATTTTTGCAGCATTGGCATTGGGAGAACAGATGGAGAAACTTTTGATGTTGGGTTGCAGAAGTACGTCATAGGAAAACAAAGCCAAAGACCTGGAAAAGAGCAGAATTCTGCTCTAGCAGAACCAATTGTAGTCATGTGTGCCTCCCTACAACAGGCAAAGTAAACAGCAGCTGTTTAGATGACAAAACAGAGACGAAGGTAGAGCAGATAAGTCTCACTAACTTCAGCGTGTTAAAAAGCATAGATCTATAAGTCTGGCCACCAAAAATGGAAATGGTTAGTAAACTGGAAGGTTTTATCCCCAGATACATTTTGGAGAAAAGCCTTGAGGTGGTCTCTTTAAAAAATCCAAATATTTTTGTTTACTCGTGCAATGGTTATGTGACCGGCCCTTTTCATTTCAGATGTGCTTATCTTTAATTCTCATTTTTAAAAAACCTGTTGAAACATGTTCAAGTTGCTCTTCTTTTTTTGTGGTGTACTAACCTATTTTTTATTCTTTCCATGTTATTTCTGACTCTCATACCAATGTTTTGTTAAAGAAGTAATGCCCAAGAACACAACTACAGTGGTACCCCGGGATACGAATTGATCGCGTTACGAAAAAGTTAGATTGGAAAAAACTGTTCCGGGATACGAAGGTTTTTTCGGGTTACGAAATTTTTTTCGGCACGAAATTCAAACGCGCGGCTTTCCAGCGCTAACGGAAAGCCTTTTTCGGGTTGCGAAATGCATCGGGTTACGAACGGGGCGGCGGAACGAATTAATTTCGTAACCCGAGGTAGCACTGTACTTTGTTAACTGAGGTATACCGGTAATTGTTTCCTATGGTACATTTTAGTACAGATATACATCAGTTAATGAAGGAGCTGCTTGAATCTTCTAGGGACCACTTGAAACCTTCTTCCAAAATGCATCCCAGGATGATTTTTTTGTATTTCAACAACCTCTATTTTAATTATGATTTTCATTTTGGTGGCAATACTTACAGATCTATGGTTTTTCAATGTGCCAGGGTAGCTGGTTAGGCAGGCTAATCTGCTTTCCCTTTTTCTTTTTGCTCTACACACATGTTCAGTAAGTGATTCTGGGGGCAGCTGTTTACCTTGCCTGTTGTACACCACACACACAGCTACAGTAGAATCCCTAGAGAGAATGCCATACTCTCTCAGGTCAGATTTTATTGCATTGTTTACTGCAGACATGCTGCTGTAACCCAACACTGAAAGTCTGTCTTTCTGTAGCCTTCCTTTACCATTTTCCCCCAATATCAACCTTACAAAAAACAACAACAATATCCAGTTAGACAAAAAATAAGAAAAGCAGGGGGTTGGGTTGGGCTTTCTGTAAAAAAAAAAAAAGACTGTAAAAAGGAACTTCTGAGGAATGCCTGTAAAAACCAGAAAATATTAGGATAAGAAGAGGAAACTTGAATTCTGCATGCTTCAGCATTTGTTAGGAAAAACCTGAAGACAGAATAAGGATTCTAAAGCTGAAGTATGTTGCTAGTAGCTACTTAGGCAAAGATTATAGCAGATTTACTTAGCATTTGAGGGAAAAAGGCAGCCTTCATATCGTAATGAAACAAAGCAGCTATTGTATGTTACCAGGAAAATAATGTGCTTTGATAAAGTAGAAAACAGTTTGCTATGCAATTCCAAATATTATTATTATTTTATAAATAAAATAATAAATAAATAAATATTTACAAATAAATTATCATGGGAATTCCCTTTTCTCTTAAAACATGGGGAAATTACCATTTATACACACAGTGTTGGAAGGAGAAAAGAATGGGAAAAACAGGTAGAAATACTGTGTATGGGTGAAGATCAGGGCACACCCATAATTGTCTACAGTACATGGGTGTAGAGTGGATTGCAGCAAGATGGATGCCCATCAGCCCATGTACCAGAGGACGAAACAACATGGGTCTTCTGGACTTGTGGAGGTATAGACAAGTCACATCAGCTCATACAGCACTCAGGCGTGGCTATCTGCCCCAAAGCCAGACTGACACTCAGCACTTTATCATAGAATCATAGAATTGGAAGAGACTACAAGGGTCATCCAGTCCAATCCCCTGTCATGCAGGAACTCACAATTGAAGCACCCCCGACAGTGGGCCATCCAATCTATGTTTAAAGACCTCCAAGGAAGGAGACTCCACCACACTCTGAGGGTGTTCCACTGTCAAACAGCCCTAACTGTCAGGAAGTTCCTCCTAATGTTGAAATGGGATCTCTTTTCCTGTAGCTTGCATTCATTGTTCTGTGTTCTAGCCTCTGGAGCAGTAGAAAACAAGCTTGCTACATCCTCAATGTGACATCCCTTCAAATACTTAAACAGAGTTATCATATCACCCCTTAACCATCTCTTCTCCAGGCTAAACACACCCAGCTCCCTAAACCTCTCCTCATAGGGCATGGTTTCCAGACCCTTCACCATTTTGGTCGCCCTCTGTTGAACATATTCCAGCTTGTGGTGGTGCCCAGAACTAGACATAGTATTCCAGGTGAGGCCTGACCAAAGCAGAATAGAGTGGCACTATTACTTCCCTTGATCTAGATACAATACAGTACTTCTATTGTTGCAGCCTAAAATTGCATTGGCCTTTTTAGCTGTCACATCACACTGTTGACTCATGTTCAGCTTGTATGTACATATACGGTATGTATGAATGTATGCATATATTTATATTCAAATTTATACCCTACTTGTCTCTTATTATGAGACCCAAGAAGGCTCATCACAAAAATTAAAACCAAATATAATGAACAACGACCATATTAAAATATTAGTTTAAAAAATTAAAAGTTAAGCATAATAGTTAAAACATAATGATGATGACCATAATAAAAATATCACACACCCCACTTTAAAGACCTTCTGCAATGGCCAGTTAACCGTCAAAGGCCTGGGCCAACAAGGTCTTAACCTGTCAGTGGAAAGAGAGAGGGTGGGGCAGCTCTGAAGAAGGTTCTCTTCCACCAATGCTACTTATGATAGCACTGGCACCAAGAGAAAGCCCTCCCCTGAGGATCTTAAAATTATTGTCTTTTAGACAGTCTAGACTGAAGCGCTATGGGGCTTTGGAAGTCAGAACTACCATCTGAATTGTGTCCAAAAATGAACTGGTAGCCAGTGAAACTGTTTGAACAGAAGGGTTATATGTTCCTCATAACCAGCCCCATTCAGCATTCTGGCCACAGCATTGTGGACCCTCTGCAATTTCTGAACATATTCCAAAGACAGCTCTGCTAAGAGTGTATTTCTATAATCCAAACAGGGTACAATCAAGACATGTCTTACAATGGCTCAGATTTGACATCCTCTGGAACCCATGCAGCTGACACACTAGCTTTAACTGCAAATCCCCTCTTGGTCACTGTTGAGACCTCATCTCCAAGCTCAGCTCTGAATTCAAGAGTATGCTCAAGATACAAAGATGAAATTTCAGGGGGAGTTTAAGCCCATCTAGAACAGATTGAATCCCTATTCCTGCTTTTGACTGTTTAGGAACATCTCTGTCCTTGTCTGCAGTGAGCTTTGATTTGTTTGACCTCATCCACTCCATTAGTGATAATAGACACTAGTTTAGCACCAAGACAGCTTTCTCTGAATTAGATGAAAAGGAAAAAATAGAGTTGGATAGTATCAGCATATTGATTCCTTTGGGAAAAGGCGGGATATAAATACGTTGTTGTTGTTATACTGGTAACACCTAACCCACCAAGTTCTGAAAACCTCCCCCAGCAGTTTCATGTAGGTGTTGAATATCATGGGGGACAAAACTGAGCCGAAGAGAAGCCTGCAAACCAATGGCCACAAGGTCAAACAGGAATCCCCCAGCATCATCGTCTGTGTTCATCCCTCCAAGAAGAAGTGGAATCACTCTTAAACAGTGCCCCCACATCTAATCCCAGTTACACACCTCAGAAAGATGCCATGGTTGATGATAATGAAATCTGCACAAAAGTTCAGCTGAACCAATAGCGACACACTCCCCTGTTTAGTTCCCAGCACAGGCCATCCTACAAGGTGACCAAAGCCATTTCCATCCCGTAACCAGGACAGAAGTGGATCTAGATAATCCATTTCATCCAGGAACCTTTGGGTATCAGAGGACACCACCCATGCCAGAAACTTGACCCAAAAAGGAATACTGGAGATTGGCCAGTAGCTATCTATTGTAGTTCTGGAAGGATCCCCACTGCCCCCTGTAACAGTCTCACTGCAGCCTATTTTAGAAAGGATGGAACCCTGTGCTTCAGTGAGGCATTTACCACTTCTCTTACACACACAGCCATTTCCCACTACCTATTTTTATAAGCAAGGAAGGGTATGGGTCTGATACACATATAATGGCTCTCTACTCTGCAAGGATCTTGTCCACATCCCCAGGCTGCACAAATTGAAACATATCCAATAACATTCAGAAGCCAAAGCTATATCTACTGGACCTGTAATCACAATAATTCCCAAGTCATAGTGGGTTTGCATGATTTTATCTGCAGTGTTGTGTTCATAGAAGGCCCTGAACACTCAAGACAGCTTTGCTTGACAAACTGTGCAGATACAATGATGGCAAAGAACAATCATTTCTTCACAGACACTGCTACCACAGCATAAGCTTTCAAAGGCTCTGGCCAGTAGGAGCTTGCTCAAAATCTTCCACCATCGTTGCTCTATTTCTGTCCCACCCATATCACCATCAACTTCTGAGTAAACTAGGACGCTCACTTGGGTCTCTTCCATGGGAGGAAACACTCAGGATTGTGTTCACTGCCATGGTCTTTCCTCCATTCAAGGCTTCAACTGGATCACCTGCCAAGATAACAAAAAACTCTTCAAGATCCCTCAGGAGTCTACCCAGATCCATCAGTCGCTTAGGACAGACCATCTTAAATCAGTTCCCCACCAGTGAAGAGGCTCTGAATTTAAATGAGTCTAAACCTTATTACATAGTGATTTGTCCATGACAATAAATCCATAGAAAGTTCCTCTGTATCAAAATTGCCATCATCCTATTCAACACTGTAGACTAGTTACTGAGTGTGACCTGCAGCAAGGGTGACACTGGATATTATTTGGGATACATACATGGTTGTCATGGAAGGCATGAAGTTGCTTCCCCACTGGCCAGTCCTCATCTGCTGCTGCTCAGAGAACACAGGCAGGCAGAGGCGAAAGAGATGACCATCCCCCAGGGGAGGCAAAAAACTCCTGCCAGCCAAAGCCAATCCACTGGCTAATCCCCTGGCAGGCAAAATTCTACCCCAGGCCCATCAGCTGGAGGCAACCTTCATCTGCAGCAAGCAAATGCAATGACTTACAGAGTGAGTAGACAGAAAAACTGTCAAATGACAAAAAGCTCACTGTCAGATGGCAAGAACAATTTTACTTCTCTCAATGGGAACCCTGAGGAAGACTTTTGTGAGTTCATCTGTGGGAAGTCCTACCTAGTGATCTTATGGGAGTTTTTGACTGGCCGAGACACTCTGAACATCCAGCGGCTGCAGGTAAGAGACAGCCTCAGCCATTACTCTCCCCTTCTTCTCTCCCCATCTTCCCACCACATTTGTGCAAACAGAACGCCTGGTGAGCAGGCATCTTTTGTTTCTATATTAAGGCCCCAAATGTTATTAAAGCTCTACAGCTTTCTCTGTTTCTTTTATTTTATGGAAACAACCCTTGATGTTTTATAATTGGAATTCTGACAGCTTAGTGAATGAAGTCAGTTTCTTAAACACGCTGAAGTGAAGACAGCCCCAATTCTTCACAGCATTACAGATCACAAGCCTCTAATTTGATTGCTCAGTTTTGTGTTTTAAAGTCCAACACTATCTATCTATCTATCCATCCTTCTTTCGCGTCTCAGCCCCAGTGCTCTTTATTTATTTATAGTCCTCTGCCTTCTTCTAGAAAGAAAAGCTGCTTTGGGTCACTTTAGAGGTATACTGTTTAAATGACACATGCATTGATTGTAAGAGGCCAGAAGCTGCGTCAAAGCTAACCTCCAGTCCTCTCTTAGGACGTATGTAGCATTTAAACAGCATACCTCCAAAGTGACATGAAGCAGCTTTATTTTGCCCTGTCTCTTCAGGCCCCAACTGCACAGAAAATGATGTGCTCCATTCAATGCATTTATGTTGACACAGCAAAGTTTCAAGGTGCAGACCTCTCTGGATAAGCTCCCACAAAATGAACAGGAACAGCACCATACTGCTCTACACTTCCTCCCTCAGTTTTAATGAATGCCTCTCCAGGATTTGTCCCTCTTGCATTCATGATGAAAGGATGAATGCAAGACACTAATGAAATATAGGGACCCCTGTAATGTTACCTCTAGTGGAGGAGTTGCTCAATTATCTGAGAAAATAATGAACAGTTCAATCTTTCAATTAAGACTTACTGGATAAGACCTATGGGCCAAACAACGATTATTACTAGATACTTTTAAACTTTGTATGACAAACAATCCACCTAACATGATCTTACTTAAACTATTTTAAAATACATGTATAGCATTGGTCGTCAGTATTAGTCATGCTGATGTTTGATGTTCTTTTGTTGCCTGTTTTATCGTACCATTTCTTGTATTCTTGTGTATTTTATATGTATTATCCTATTATTTCTTAGATTATACGGCGCCATAGGCAGGTTTTCTCTTATATATTTATTGTTTATGTACAGCGCTGTGCAAATCTACAGCACTATATAAATAATAATAATAATAATAATAATAATAATAATAATAATAATAATAATAATAATAAATGATGGCACTGCCAAAGGTATACTATCTTTCTCAAAGATATCCAGTAGTAAAGATTTAAAACTGTTATATCTTTATTAAGACTGTTAACAGATATAAACTGTTTACCTCACAGCACCAAAATTCTATTACGTGACTGTGCTAAATCCTGACAAAATAATAAGACTTAACATATCACCTTTTTAAACACACACACACACACACTTTTGCCAAGTTTTAATTACACATTTTAAATGCCAATTTTTAAGATGCATATCAGAACCTAATTATCTTGGAGTATTCTTTGCCTAAGAAAACCTTCGGAAATTCATGTGATCAAGAGACAATTTGAAGACACATACACACACACACAATTATTGGTTAATGAATATCCTTATAACTTAATGTAATTACCCATATGGATAATCCAAATTATTTTCTAAAAGCCTGATCTTCAAACTATGCTAGAAAATAAACTAGCAGAACAATATTATCCATGTTTACTCAGGTGTAATTTCTCCTGACCTCAATGGAACCTATTCTCTTGTAAATGTATTAAATCCTGAGTACAGTATTTAGGTTTCAGTCCTATACAAATTTTATTGGAACTAGGTAACAATGGGACTTACTTCTCACAGTCATACATTAGATTATACTTTCAAAGCATTACAAGGCAAACAAAACATAACAATGTGTTCAGTCATACTCCAGATACTGGCAGAATCTGAATCTGAAACATGCCTACAGTGAGCTTCTACTAATGCAGTATTACATAGCGCCTTTCATCTTGCTATCTGGAGAACAGCAAGGTTTATCAATAGCGAGTACACATTGGGGTGAAGCAAATGAGTGGCTTGGAGCAGCCAGAGGCTGCTTCAGCCACAACTGATCCCCAATTACCCTGGGACCATGGTGACTGGACAGCCTGCTTCCAAAGCAGGCTGAAGCCATGGTCCCAAATGAGCTGCTGACAAGGAGCAATTTTTTGCCACTCCTTTTGTTGGTGGCTTCAGGCTGCTTTAGGTGGCCTCAGAGCAGCTTCCAGATGCATTGGGGGAATGTGCCATCTGCATACCACACCCCAAAGTGGCTGGAAGCCGTTCCTTTTGGCTCATGTGTTTTGGGCTCTAATCCATAGTACAAAAAAGTCTTCAGCCTATATGCAGTAGATGTTTTCTGGGAAATTAGAGGATGTTTGGAACCTTGTTCCAGTTATGTATAAAGTACAATATTAAGGCAGCTCTTTTACCTGGTATGTTATGGATAAAGTTGTTTACATTAAGACATACATTACAGTGGTGATACACATGTCATAATTACTGAATCTGCTTTAATTCAGCTAGGATGATTCTTAGATGTGCATTTTAAGATTACCGTACTTAAACAATGTGAGTGAGTGAGTGAGTGGTGAGGAAATGGCTTCATGTATGACAAATATGAAAACATTCCTTTATGAAAGCCAAAAGAAAGTAGGAAAAGATCACAAATTGAAAAAAATAAATCATGGCAAACTGAAGAATGACCAGTTTGCCTTTTCTGAACTAGTCAACTGATTACTCAGACTCAATAATGATTGAAAGAAAATGTATCTGAATTAGTCACTTTACTGCAGAATTTTTTTTGTTAAATTGGCCTCTTATTTTGGTGATGAGAACAAGGAAGAGGACACTCAGGCCCAAAGTTCACTCTTCTGCAATTTCTGTATCTTTCCATATGGAAAAATTAGGGGAAGAGAATATACTTTCTGTCAATGACATCTGAACAAACCCTATGTTGCTTTATGCAGGTTAAATATACATCATTTCATACATAGGTATTTTCAAGCAGGTAGGAAAACAACAATGTAGAGTGGGCTCTGCCAGGGATTTATAACAGAGGCGTGTGATGAAAAATCTTTTCAATATTGTAGCTGTCTATATTTGGGTATTGAATTTAAAAAACACAATAAAAATGTCATACCACACACAGTTATTTCACAAATTCAATATTTTTATCAATTCAGTTGTTGCTCGGCTTTGATTAAGTGCAGATGATGATATTCCAAGTGCTACTTGTTTTTGTTCTTTTGAATGGGTTTTTGTTTTTCAAATCAGCAAATTAAATTATTTGAAAGTACATTAGAGGACTTTAACCCCTTTTTTTATTATTTGCAAGTTCATTTCATTTAACACAGAAATGTGGAAGTGAGTTGTGAAAAAACTGTATGTGATGGAGCAAATCTGAGGTCATTTTTGGATTTAGAATGCAAATTCCTATAAAACCAGCATACAAAAAGTTTTTATGACTCTCGGTTTTGCAGGCCTGTGTAATTAACTTATTGTAGTAACATACCTTTAAGAGGATCGTGTTCAGCTCTCATTATATCAATAAGGGAATTTTCCAGTGAATGCATATTCAGACTGTCATACATTCTGTTTCGATCCTAAAGGAAAAGAGATCCTTAGCATTAGAGATATAATTGTTATAAATAGGAAGAAAGAAGAAATGGGCAGATTTTCAGGAAGCATAACAAACAATGTGCTACTTTCACATTAGTCTTTAGTTTTGCAATCAGCCAATTACAGAACTTATACATGAATTACACTTCAACTATGAGGAAAAGATATATAAACATCTTTTAAATGCAAAGTAACATTTATATTTCTCAAAAGCACTATCATAAAGCATTTTCTAAACTTTTCCTTCTCTGTTACAATTAAGAGAAACATTTTTTCCTCACTATCAGAACCTTCCTCTCAGGTTAGTATATCAATTTGGCCATGGTTACTATGCAATAAATGACACTAAAAAAAGTTTAGCTTGTTTACTAGTATTTTACCGTTACAAGCATCTAATTAATCTAATTCAGATGTCAGTTATAGATTACAAATCAGTCTTCTTCACTACACAAATTGGAAACAAAATATCGTTGCAGAAAATTATATCTATATAGGTTAGACTGGTGAGAAGCACCCAGTTCTGTTCATAAGATAGTCCCAATAGACCTTTTAATTTTGTCCTCATATGTTTATAAAAGACTATAACATTTAAAAAAAATAAGTTTTTCTCTTCCCCAGATCCAGTGATACATCAAAAGATATTCAGTAAAAAGCAATGGAGTAATCCTAAAAGGCTTAACCAAAACCATCTAATTTAAATTTTCCTCCTGAATTATGAATGGCATTCTTTGTTTTCTGTTTGTTGTTTTGGTTTTGTTTTTTTACATTTCCCAATGTAATGTTCTTCCCAGTATAATCCTAATGTTCTTGTCAATACATAGAGAGATCTTGTAGCATCTTTGAGACTAAGTGAAAGAAATGGGCAGCATGAGCTTTCGTTGACTTCAGTCTACTTCCTCAGGTGTAATGTATTTGAGGAAGTAGATTGAAGTCTACGAAAGCTGCCCATTTCTTTCTTTCGGTTAGTCTCAAAGGTGCTACAAAATCTCTCTACAGACTGATTCTACAGACTAACACAGCTATATCTTTGAATTCTTGTCAATACATTAGTCCTGGCCAAACAACTCTGGCCACAACAGGATGAGGTACGAGTAGGAAAAGGTAAATGAAAACAAAATTCTAATTTTGCTCATTAAGGAGTAAATTCTACTGAATACAATGAGACTTGCTTCTGAATAAACATGCTTAGTTTTGTACTGCTTGCTAAATAATGTGCAAGCACAATAAGCATCCAATGTATCAAACCAACAGTTGTTTTGCAGCAGCATTCATGGGAAGGTAAGCAAAATTATGTAGAAATTATTGGAACCAATATGTCACCTCTACACTGTTCACAATGATTTAATTGACAAGATATTATTTTTCTTCCAAAAAGACCTATTCTGTGTGGCAGTGTCATTTAATGAAAGGCAATGCAGCACCTACTCCTATAACATCCACATGAAGAAAACTGAATAAGAGAAAATGAGGACAGGTTGTATACCTGTAACTATAGTTCTTTGAGTTGTCATCTATAAACTCACACAATTGAGTGTTCTGTGCCGGTGCAATGCATCTTCAAAACCTTCTAGAATAGCTAGCCAAGATTTTAATCTTCATTCCCCATTGTTCCCTCCAATGTACCTCAATTTCCAGGGACACCACATGGCAGCATCCCAAGGACCAAATATGCAGGACACATAAGAGGGGATGACAGGTGGGTTTGTGTAAATTCACAGGTGACCACTCCAAGAACTGCAGTTACAGGTATATAACCAGTTCTTCTTCTTTGTGGCCTTTGTGACTCACACAATCGGATAGCCCTTATTGTCAGTGGAACACACTCCCTCGGACTGTGGTGGAGTCTCCCTCCTTGAAAGTCTTTAAACAGAGGCTGGATGGCCATCTGTTGAGTATGCTTTGATTGAGAGTTCCTGCATGGCAGGGGGTTAGACTGGATGGCCCTTGTGGTCTCTTTCCACTCTATGATTCTATTATTCTATGATTCTATGAACTGGGAGACTAACATGCTGCTCACATAAGGAGGCAGGAGTGTATGTCAGAAACATACACATTTAACAGTTCAACCATAAGAACTTATTAAATATAAAGCAACACTGCCCTCACACAGAGAGCACTGGAGGTACTAACTTTTATTTTAAACTTGAAAGCAATACTGCCTTCATAGATTTCATCATTCCTGGATCAAGAATCCAGTTTGTAGTGTGATATGAAAGTCAGTGGTTGTGACTACTCAACAGCCCTGCATACATAATAATAATAATAATAATAATAATAATAATAATAATAATAATAATAATA
>NC_056526.1:95749890-95766863 GCF_019175285.1 Sceloporus undulatus
CGTTTTATTTATAGACCACTATTCCGCAATGATCATAGTGGTGTACAGTAAAAATTGCAGTACAATACAATACAATATCATCCATTGGTATGCTGCTGAGGAAGACAGAAGAAGCAGTTACTGCTCTGGTAGAGTGGACTTGGAATCAAATGGGCAGTTCATTTTTAGCCAGTCCATCGAAACCATCCACTTTGAAAATCGTTATGACACTGTTTGGCCTAGCTTCGAATCCAAGTAGCATACAAACACTATGGTATTTTATCTTTAATTTGACATCCAGTCAACATAGAAGGCAAGGGTTCTACGGATGTTGAGTGAATGCAGGGCCCATTCAAACTCAGAGGTATGATTTTGCACGAAGGATGGTAGAACAATATACTGATTTAAGTGAAACAAAGAGACACCCTTAGGCAAAAAATGGTATGTTAGGACAGAGGGCAACTTTGACAAGACATAATCACAGGTACGGTTGGTCAACTTGCAATACACACAGTTCACCAGCTCTTCTTGCTGAGGTGAAAGCAACCAAGAAGACAGTTTCCCAGGTACGTTACAGGATGTCATTGGCTCAAAAGGACTGCTGGACAGTTGTGAGAAAACAAGCTCCAGACTCTAAGCAGGTGTTGGGCCTGATACCAAAGAATGGAGATTTTTGTAGCCTCTCAATCAGTGGATTCTGGAAATAGGAGAGCTGACCAATAAGCTGAAGTAGGGAAGAGATGGCAGTGAGGTAGCATTTCAGTGATGATAAGGAGAGCCCTGAATCCAAGAGCAATGTGAGAAAGTAGATGATACAATGAGTTAAAGTTCTAGATGGGGTCCGGAACGGATCCCCCGGGTAAAAAAAGGGTGCACTATAGTTGACAAGAGGGCAATCCATCTGGTGGTATAATGGATGATGTTGTGTCAGACCAGTAGCTGACAGAGTAGGAGATGGAGAGCGACAGAGGGATTTGGATAGTGGTTTTTGTTGATGCAATTTTCATTGTGGTGGAACTGGTGGCAGATGCGCACAAAGTTCATGAAAGAGTTCTTAAGGCAGCTGAGGTTGTGAAACAACCATGTGTGCGATGGCTGAATGACGAACATGTGAAATAGGCACAGATGACAAAACAATCAACCTTGTAGGTAAAGGCAATGATCAGTGGAGATGATCACAAACAATATGGTAAAAGGAGACCTAAACCACGTCCAGTATTAATTAAGTAATGTCCCCATTCCCTGTTGTAATATGTCTCCATAGTTCAGGGTGACGGTAGGGAAAGTATCAGCCAGGTCTAAAATGGCTTTTATGGTGCGATCAGTCTTGAAAATCTCAAACCTTTCTGTGGGATATAAAGTCATGTCTTGAGGATGGTCTACTATGATACCATGGGGAAGGAGATGTAAAAGAAGAAGAGGCTGACTATTAGCCCATGATCTGACAAGGAGGAGAAAGAATCTCAAGTGGTGTGCCAGGTGAAGAAAACATTGCACTGTGACCTGAGGCTTGAGCAGGAGGAGATGTCTGCAGAGTTGTTGACTTTTCTGAAGGAATTTGATTATCTTGCCTTCAAATACAGATCCAACTTGCATCTGAATAACTTGAAGAGACTCCGTAGGTGAAGAGGGGCTTGCACAGTGGACACTTCTAGGCTTGCACCATCTTGGAACGAACATCACTCTTTGCATAATGTCTCAAATGTTTCCTCTTTTCTTTTTCTTTCCTGAGTGATGAGAAGAAGGTTCTAGACTAGAGGCAGGGAGTGTCCCAGTGTTGGTAGAATGTCTCCCAGAGGTAGAGCAGCAGGTGGTGCAACATCCCTGTGAATTGCCTTCTTAGTACCTAGGCTTGAAGCTGAAGCCTTGTGCCTGGATGATTTTGAAGCAGCATTGGAGTTGAAATAGTGTTTTGTCAGCAAACAGCTACGTGCCAGCTCAGAAATGGATCTGGGTGGAATGGAAACAGTTGTCATTGGTGGTTGCATGGGTTTCAGGACCTGTTCATAAAGTAAATTCTTTAAGTACAACTCTCAGGTTTTCATTGCATGGGCTGATGTTGTGCCCCTCATCCAAACGAAGTAGGCAACAGAAATGGTTGTTGCAGCTGGGAAGCTTTGCCCCACAATCACTGCACATCTTAAAAGAGGAAGATGGCCCTATAATCTAGAAATAACATAGAGAACAATCTGAGGTCATAATCAGAAGAGTCAAAGTTTAACCAAGTCAAGGGATCTGGAAAAGAGAAGTTGTAACAATCAAAATTGCTGCCAGATGAGCTGTGAAAAAAAAATATATTAAGCTAAGGATTTTAGAAAGGAGAAGTTGTAAACATGCCAAGTCAAATCGTTGAAGAGAAAAACACTAGCAAAGTTTCTTAGATGCTGCTTACTTGGTGGATGAAAGGGAACCGAGGTTAATGAGTGGGAACAGTGAAGGATAGAGCTGAGGGTGGGTGCAGCTACTGTCAAAAATCTTGCCCAGATATTCTAGAAGGTTTTGAAGATCACTGCACAGGCACAGAATGCCCCATTGTATGGGACACAGAGACTACAAAGAAGAATTACTGTTCTCTGTATATATGAGTCTGGAGACATATCCAAATTGCATGATTATAGCAGTCTCATACCACTTTAGCCATCATGACTTAGAGTTCCCTACAAGAGAGCTCTAACATTCTCCCCTCTGTAACAGGATTATTGAATCCCATCACAGATACCTAAGTATGTCATGAAATAATCAATACAGTACCAGGATTCTATAGGTTAGAGTAATAGTAAAGTAGTGTCAAAGTGTTATAGTTGAGTACTGTATACTTTATATTCTTTATCTTTCACCTACTCTTTACTGATTGAAAACTGTACTACAGTCATGATGCATTAGATATTTAAAAGAGTTTTGTGGATCAGATGTCACTGTTTCTTCAAATATAGTTTGAGTGTTTACTACATTTTCAGCTATCCAGTCATTCACTTGCAAGGCAATCATAAAGAGATTTTGGCTGGCATTCTGTTGGACAATATGAACTAGAGCAGATCAATTTAGGCCCATTACAGACGGGCGTAAAGTACGTCCCCAGGACGTACTAGGGTTAGGGAAGGACATTCCGGACGCCCTAACCCTAGTACGTCCTGGGGACGTACAAAATGGCGGCTCCCTATACACATGGGCGCTGCCATGGAGACGTCACCACTGTGCCGCCTCCAAATGGGGCGGCGCAGAAGTGATGCCTCGCCGCCACACGATAGCACCAGGGGTACTCTTTCTGCAGTGCCAGAAGGAGCTCCATTTCAGAGTTCCTTCCAGGATTTGCACTGCTGGCGCAGCCTCTACACGGCTGCGCCAGCAACGCAAATGAGAAAGAGGCCGAGTGGCCCCTTTCTCAGTGTCCCCGCTGCCGTTGGCTGTCCTTGGGGCATGAAGCCCCAAGGACACCCCTTTCCAGGCCGCAGGGAAGCGGCCTTTTTCCATTTCCCTGCGGCCTGGAAAGCAGTGGATCGGGGCCTCAGAGGCTGCCGCTGTGGCAGCTGAGGCCCTGATCCGGCGGGAAAAGGGCTGGATACAGGCTGCCCCTTTGGGCGGTCTGTAATGCGCCTCAATCAACTGCTGACAACACATCAACACATAAGCAAATCTAAAGAATTCAATGGGTCTATTCTAGGCAGAACAAAAACAGAATTTAGGTCTCTGTACGTTTTGCTGTAGGCCACAGGCAAATCTCTCTCTCTCAGTGATAGTCAACCTTGTGTATTTAGAAATACAGTGGAGCCAGTGGTCCATCACTGCATCCATTACTAAGTACAACATGAAAACTAGACACCCATTAATTCTGTCTGCAATGTCCATCTTAGAAGTTCAATTGCAGACCTTGTGGATACAATATCTAACCTAATTTTTGAAACTTATTTATTTCCAACTGCCCCCCCCCCATTTTTTCCACCTAGCTTGATGAAGAGTTCTTGAGAAATTAAAAGCATGCATACTTCTGTTTCATTTTGGCTGGTCTTAATAACAGTATGTGGACTTCATTTTGACCCATGAAGTGATCAGAAACTGCTGTGGTTTATGTTTTCGACTTCAGCAACAAAATAAGTTTTGTGGTATCTTAAAAATTAATAATATAAGCTTTCACAGAATAAAACCCACTTTACCAGCTGCCATGTTAAATCAGTCTTTCAGGTATCACAAGATTATTTTAATCTTTTTCTGCAGTACATTATTATATAGTTGGCTCTCCATTTCCACGGGGATCCATTCCAAATCCCCATATGAAAACGGAGGCTCGCGCATATTCAAGCCTTATAGCCCTGGCGCGTGCGCCATAGGAAATAGTGGAGGTCACTCTCCATGGATATTTGAGGGTGCAGATCTGTGATCTGCAAGTTTGGAGAGGTTACTGTACAATTAATTGTGAAATGTACAACAACTGCTGTTCAGATACTCCAATTCAGTTATAAGCAGGTGGTTCCAATAGGGACAAATAAAATCATGATCAAGAATACATGAAGAATGCAAAAAGAACTGAAGTGATTTCCAGAATACAACAATAACATGGGTTAAGATATCAAGAAAGACAAATAATTTCTTTCTGGAATTGCAGGTTCTAAAGTTAACTGAGGCTGCATTTGCACTGCAGAAATAATCTAGTTTGATACCACTTTAACTGCCATGGCTCAATGCTTTGGAATTCTGGGAACTGTAGTTTTGTGAGACATTTAGCATTCTCTATCAGACAACTCGGATGTCACAAGAAACTACAGTTTCCAGAATCCCACAGCATTGAGCCATGGCAGTTAAAGGGATGTAAAACTGGATTATTTCTGTATTGTGGATGCAACCTGAGTATGGATTCCTATTCATAAGTCCTATCAGATCTACCACTGTACCACAACATTGAATCTAAAATTTACAGTCTGTTGTGATCAGTGATAAAGGAAAAAAATATATATAAAAGTTATCTGGGGAAAAACTAGTATCCTATTCATTAATGCAGGGTCAAACAGTAAAGGGAAAATGTTCTAAAATGACAAGTCAATGGCATCTCACAGCTAGGAAAATATGTAAGATTTATAATAAGAACAATGGAAACTGCTAGTTCTGAGAATCTTGGTATTCTGGGAGGTTTTTAGGGGGGGAGACTTTGGAATCTCTGCATATCATTTATCTATCATTAAGGATCCAGCTGTATAATTTTCAAGATTGTAGACTGTTTATTTATAACTGTCAAGACTGTGCCTACTTCAACAACTCCAGGACCAGATAAATTACATCCAAGGGTATTAAAAGAACTGGCAAATGTAATATCAGAGCCATTGGCAATAATCTTTGAGAATTCCTGGAGAACAGGAGAAGTCCCAGCAGACTGGAGGAGAGCAAACGTTGTCCCCATCTTCAAAAAGGGGGAAAAAGAGGATCCCAACAATTATTGTCCAGTTAGTCTGACATCAATACCAGGAAAGATTCTGGAGCAGATCATTAAACAGAGAGTCTGTGCACATCTAGAATGCAATGCCATAATCACAAAAAGTCAACATGGGTTTCAAAGAAATAATGCCAGACAAATCTGATTTTTTTTATATATAAAATTACCAGCTTGACAGATGAAGGGAATACTGTGGATATAGTATATCTCGATTTCAGTAAGGCCTTTGACAATTCTTGCAAACAAGCTTGTAAAATGTGGGCTAGACAAGGTATTTTTTACATGGATTTGTAACTGATTGACCAGCCGAACCCAAAAGGTGCTCAACAATGGCCCTTTTCATCCTGGAGAGGAATGACCAGTGGGGTCCCACAGAGCTCTGTCTTGGGCCCAGTGCTGTTCAACATCTTTATTAATGACTTGGATGACAGTATTGGGGGCATACTTATCAAATTTGCAGATGACACTGAATTAGGATAAGTAGCTAATACCCCAGAGGACAGGATCAAAATTCAAGATGACTTGAACAGGCTAGAAAGCTGGGCCAAAGCTTACAAAATGAACTTCAACAGGGAGAAATGTTTCTACTATATTAATCAAACAAGAGAACCTTAGAGTTCCAAACTTCTCATGTGGATTATACTCTAGGAAAGACACTATTTGCAAAATGGCTCTTTAAAAGGCAGGGCTTTTCTAGACAGAAGTATATTAGGTAAATATTTTAAATTTTTTCTTCTTCTTAAAATAACTATACAATCAATTCTATGTTTTAGTGTTAGTAGCATCAAACTGCTCCGCATCTAAATAGTAAAACAACTTTCAAAATTATATAAAATGGAGCAAATATAAAGGTGGAATGAAACCAGTTATTATCAGTGATGTCACAGGTGAGCAACACATCTATGAACCTCTGCACTTTTGACTACTATAGTAGAAAGAACAAAATCTACATTTTCCTAGCAGGAAAGCACTATGCTCATAAATTGCTAAGAAAATGCTATTACCCCACAACAACTAGTCTCCCTTGAGAGACATGACTTAATTTCCTATGGTAATGGACAATCCACTTCAATCTGGCAAAAGCAGGACACAATATAAGCTATGAGAAATCACAATAATCCTTTAAAAGCAACAAAATTTCTTACAATTGTTGCCAAGTATGCATCTCCAGTTTGTAGGCCATTCAAACTCTTAAAGGAAAACTGGTCAAATGATAATAATATGATTGGTTTTTTATACACACATAAAATGCTGCATGAAAATTGATTCACAAGACGACATCTTACTCTACATCATTTCTCTTTTTATCATTGTATTTTGTGCAGCCATATCTGTTTACTATGATTCTATCAGTAGTTGTATTACATATATATATTTATACAAGCTTCCAGCCTTAAAATAAAACTACGCCCAATAGAGGCATAATTAGGTTCAATTAAAACATTAATTCCTATATCTTTGATTAGAAGAAATATGCACTGACTTCTCTTTTATTTTATTGCTACAGGTTAACAGAGCTGATACACAGATTGCAGTTGCAGCATAGATACTGCCCTAATGGTGCAGTGGTTAAGTGTCTGAACTGCAGCCACTCACTCATGAACCACAACGTTGTTAATTTAAAACCTTCAGAGGTTGCTGAAATGAATACCCAGCTTGTTGGGGGCCATTATCTTACAGATTGTAGGGGATGGTTAAGTGCACTGATAAGCAGTATACAAATGTACTTGCTACTGCTACTGCTATTTTATTGTCTAAGCTATTAGCTCCATTTTTTTTGTGTTTGAATTTTCTTTTGTCCAGTTCTTTTACATTGTTTTGGATACTATCCTGTTCTACTGCAATCTTTGCCTCAGCTGCAACATCTACTTTTGTAAATTCTGTTGTTGCTAGCTGCCCTTTGTATGGGATACCTTCAAGCCCTCCGATCCTCCACTGCTCTGCTTAGGTCTTTTAAATTGAGGCCTGTGACCTCCCTAATTGAATCTAGCCATCTTTCTACTACCTCCTACCTTTCCTAGCATTATTGTCTTTTCCAATGAGTCGTAACTTCATATGATGTGGCCAGAGTACGACCGCCTCAAGTTAATCATCTTGGCTTCCATGGAAAGTTCAGGCTTGATCAGTTCAAGGGCTCATTTGTTTGTCTTTTTGGCTGTCCATGGTATTCTCAGCACTCTTCTCCAGCATCATAACTCAAATAATATACTTATGCTGTTTAAAAAGTGTGAGGGGAAATAGGCATTCCTATCCTAAACCTTTGCAGTAATGTGCTTCTAATAGCAACATAAAACCACTGCTGCGCTGATATTAGCAATCATGGGTACACCATACTTCTAACTATTCACCTTAATAGGCAAGTGTTAAGAATCAAGCTGCAAGATTTGTTGTCTTTTGTGGGACCTGATACATAAGCAGAATTCAGCTGAAATACCTAATGCAATGATTCTCAACTGTCGGTTATATAGATGTTTGGGACATCTGCTCCCAGAGTCTCTGGATTAGTCATGCTGGTGGGGCGTCTAAGAGATGAAGTCCAAATGATTTGGATGCCCAACTGTTTAAAACTGATAATCTAGAATAATACCTGTGAGAATATACTACAGTTGTGGAGCAACACTGCACCAGAGATCTTAAATCAAATCACTTATTAATTTCTGGTTCATTCAGTGACATTAAAAAGTCCTACAAGTTTTTAAATTTAACTATATGAGATAAAAATTAGAAGTAATTTTAGTGAGCAAATACACTTTCAGTCATTTTATTTATTTCAAGTAGAGAAAAGTTTGGCCAACATACTATTTACAATATTAAAGCTAAAAAACATAAAAAGGCAAAGTAATTACATACCATTCTTACCTGTAAGGGTAAGAGTGTGTTACTGTTGTTGTCTGTTCGGAAAACGTTATCTTCAATCCAAGTTTTTGGAGTCAGTGATGGAGTAGAACGAGTAAATTTAGGGGGAGCTATGACGTTACCGGAAAACGGCTTCTTTAAGGGAGAGATCTGGTTCATCGTTCCTGGCATTCCCATGTTTCCAGTTCTACGATGGTCTCTGCCATGCATGCTTCCCCAAGACATATTTCCTGTGCTCCATCCACTACTCTGATGGTTGCTCCAGGGTGATGGTTTCAGAAGAGGCTAGGATGGATATAAGAAAAAGGTTATGTTTAAAATATATTTGATGAAAGTGAAATAATAGAGTCTAATCCTATACATAGCTACTCAGTAACATTTACTCCTAAAGAAGTATGTTTTGCAATAAAAGTTCAAGGGACTTTTACCAATGTACTACGGTGAGTTCAGGCCAAACGAATAAACAAAACCTCTTTTCATTTCTGTACAGATTTAGAAAGAGTAGGCCATCTTGGCTGAGGTTGTCTCCATTTGAGGTACTGTTATGATGCACAAGGGTTGCACAATGGTGGTAAGGGGAGACAGAATCTGCCACCTCTGAACAGCTCCGGTGCCTTCCTTCCTTTATTCCCATTGCATATGTGTCCCTTTCCTGCTTGCTGCCACCACACACACTGGCATAACAACATTATTCTGACCAGTATTTCAGTACTCTTATGTTAATACAATTAAAGATGGAACTGATCCAAAGAGTCACAAATCAATAAATAACCTGTATTAACTGATTAGCTTAATATAGTTTCAACGTCTTCTTTCAATCTTAATGAATAAAAAGAGACAGAAATGCATCCGGTTTGAGATGCGTCACTGCCTGCCTCACAATATTTTTTTGAAGAAAATAATCAAAGCTAATTGTAGTCCATACTTTTAATATTCAGCAGGAATAAACTTGTGGGCTCACTGGCTCTCAAATCAAGGAACATATCTTGTTTGCCAAACTAGAATATTTTGTTGAAACTGTAATCCAGAATCTCGCTGTCCTTCATCTCTACCTCTATCAATTAACTTTAAATCTGTGACATCTAACATATGAAATCTAATATATAGGCCTGTTACAGACTGCCAAAATAAAGCTGCTTCAGGTCTCTTTGGAGGTATGCTGTTTAAATGATGATGCATCCTAAGAATCCAGAAGCTGCACCAAAGCTGCCCTCCAGTGCTTAGGAATGGAGTGTGGCTTTGGCTCGACCTCCGGACTCTTAGGACCCATGCATCATTTAAATAGCATACCTCCAAAGAGACCCGAAGCAGCTTTATTTTGGCAGTCTGTAACAGGCCATAATGAAGGTCATGTATATTCAAGAGCCAGTACGTTGAGGTGGTTTGAGTGCTAGTCTAGGACCCTGGGAGACCAGAGCCTGAATCCCTGCTCAGCCATGGATGGGTGATCTTGAGTAAGTCACATTCTCTCAGGAAGGTAAAGGCAACCCCACTCTGAACAAATTCTGTCAAGAAATACTCAGTATAGGTTCATGCTAGGGTTGCCCTAAATTAGAAATTAAAGGCACACAAGATAAATATTCATTCTTGTTGCTCCAGTATTCAAAGGTTTGATACCTAGTCACCTGCATGAAATTCCTAACCATCACAACCAAGCTAGCAAATTTCTTTTTCCAAATAAATTAAGCATAATAGAAGCATAATGTATTGAATATATACTGAGCACAATAAAAACATGAATGAATAATTAACAACAAATAGTGCCATTTTAATTTCCAAATGCAGTACCAGATACAGAAGACTGGGATTAACCACAAATCTCTTCTGGCAGCAGAAATTCCCTTCTGTTGACCAATTTCAGAGATCTGCTGGCTGAGATTGCTCAACAGAAAGGCCAAAAATAGGGGGAGAAGATGTGGGATGAAGGAAGAACTGAGCTATACCAGATTCAATCCTCTTTTACTTCAGGGACACATTCACAAGACCGCCACAAACCTAGGCCAGCATGTAAGTAATTATTTCCAACATTTTTGCTGGAAAGAAAGAAAGATTCAGTATAGTTTCAGAAGCCTAGTAACCAAGCCAAATCTTTGGCCACCTTAGCCAGTTAGGACTGCACTCTGAAGACACAACTAAAATTATACAATTGCAATAGGAAAAGCAAAAAGGGGGATCTTTCATACTACAGTATGAAAAAAGAAACAAAACAAGGTAAAGAATGTTAAAGTATATTCAATATTTACGTTTTAAAAAAGTTTTTTTACAGCTTATGTTACATCATCATAAGGTATGGAACAAAATGGCTTCTCAACAATACCAATATAGGAATCCCAACAGCTATACAACATGTCAGCTTACAAAATTAAAGTTATGTCAAATTAACATATAGTTTTCAAAAAATCTCTCACATTTCAAAGCTGGGCAACTTAGAATCATAGAATCATTGGCCTGTTACAGACAGCCAAAATAAAGCTGCTTCGAGTCACAGTGGAGGTATGGTGTTTCAATGATGCATGCATCCTAAGAGTCCAGAAGTCTCACCAAAGCCACGCTCCAGCCCTAAGGCTAAAGCAGCTTTATTTTGGCTGTCTGTAACAGGCCATAGAGTTGGAAGAGACCGCAAGGGCCATCCAGTCCAACCCCCTGCCATGCAGGAAATCCAAATCAAAGCATCCCCACAGATGGCCATCCAGCTTCTGCTTAAAGACCTCCAAGGAAGGAGACTCCACTACACTCTGAGGGAGTTTGTTCCACTGTCGGACAGCCCTTACTGTCAGGAAGTTCTTCCTCATGTTGAGGTGGAATCTCTTTTCCTGTAGCTTGCATCCATTGTTCCGGGTCCTGTTCTCTGGAGCAGCAGAAAACAAGCTTGCTTCCTCCTCAATGTGACATCCTTTCAAATATTTAAACAGGGCTATCATATCACCTCTTAACCTTCTCTTCTCCAGGCTAAACATCCCCAGCTCCCTGAGTCGTTCCTCATATGGCAAGGTTTCCAGACCTTTCACCATTTTAGTCGTCCTCCTCTGGACACGCTCCAGTTTCTCAATGTCCTTTTTGAATTGTGGTGTCCAGAACCGGACACAATATTCTAGGTGGGGCCTGACCAGAGCAGAATACAGTGGCACTATTACTTCTCTTGATCTAGACACTATACTTTTATTGATGCAGCCTAGTGAAACTTGTGAAACTTCAACTGGCTATAACTATTATCAGCAATCATGACCGAATGAACTTTAGTCCAGCAACATCTGAAGAGTTGCCTACTCATAATTTAAAGGAAACCATGTGCTAATATATTCTTATATATTTATATGAACGTTTTGCAACAGCAGCAAAAAGTCTTCTAACTTGTTTTTTAAAAATTAAGTACACTATATTTCAATTCAAAAGTGTGATGCGTCATGAAAAACGCAGCTTTGTATGTAACTTTAATTTTAAAAACCTATTAAAATCCAAACCCACTTTGGTAGGATAGCTAAGCAGATATTCTGTATAGAATTACATGGACACTTTTGAATATTTTGTATTCGGTTTTCAGGTGAAATATCTGTAACCTACAACAAACAGAAACAGTGAAGGTATCCAAGATTTACTACCATCTTGATCTGCTGTGAATCTTTAACTATTTCACCCTTGAATGTGCAGATATAATAGTTATCGTTTTCTCCACACTTTGGGAATTTACATTCCTTTGGCAATAGTATCCCCATTTTCAAATATCCCAGTGTTGCAGAGGAAATGCTGCAAACAGTGTTGCCAATTTCCGGAGAATTCCCCGGAATCTGATTAATTTCTTTCCGGAGATTTTGATTGAATAATCATTATAAATATTGGGGAATTCTGGGGATTTTGGATGTTGGTAAAATATTCCAGGGAATATCTTTGGGGCTTGTTGGCAGCACTGCTGCAAAACACATGAGTGTTTCCCATAACGCCCTGTTTTCTGCAAATAAAACCAGGTTTTCTCTGCAGGAAACCCATTTTATGTACAAAAAAACATGTTGGCTTTTTCATTGTTGTTGTTTTTTGCACACACCCACTAATGCATTTTTCTCTACAAAGTAATTCTTCTCACAAGCACTTTGGGGTGTTTGAATAACTGGAGAAACATTCACATATTCTTTGCTGGTTTATTTCCAGGCTGTTAAAATTCAGTTTTTCATCTTCCATCCAAAATAACCATCATTTAGAAGGCAGTAGAGCAGTGGTTCCCAACCTTCCTAATGCCATGACCCTTTAATATAGTTCTTCATGTTGTGGTGACCCAAACCCATGAAATTATTTTTGGTGCTACTCATAACTGTAATTAAGTAGGTGTTTTCCAATGGTCTTAGGCGACCCCCATGAAAGGGTCATTCGACCCCCAAAGGGGTCCCGACCCACAGGTTGGGAACCACTGCAGTAGAGTAATTTTTTGATATTTGATATCCCTTCTGTATTTCTCGGTTTGTTCACAAATACCAATGAACACTGGATTCATTCATTAAAAACTGAAATTGAAAATTAAAATTTTATTGTGATCATGCTATTAAACATTATTCATAATTCATTTTTAAACTACTGCTGTTTATGCAGTTGGTTCTAAAGACTAATCGTAATCAAGTATGTGGCATTTGACCTATAGCCACTTTCAATCCCATGCAAAATCACTGGCTCCATAAACATTTATAAAATAGCAATTTATGTGGCCATGCTGTTCCAAGGAGAAACATTTGAAAGACACATTTCACATTAAGCAGCTTTGTAAGGATTCTAGCTTAAAATATAACCATATAAAGTATAATTTCATTATAAAAGCAAAACAATGTAGGCTGTCTATGACCAACCCTCTGTTAGAAGAATCTGTTACAAGACTCTTCTGTTACAGAAGACGATGTGAAACTGTAGACTTACCTTACTGTTAGTATATTACTAAATATTCCTTAAAAGGCTCAATTAAAATAAAAACCATAACACTACTCTACCAGCCAACTGGAGAAAAGATCTCATTTCACCCATAAAGTAGCAGTAAATAAAAAGTAACCAGTGTGGTGTAGTGGTTTGAGCACTGGACTATAAGTCTGGAGACCCGGGTTTGATTCCTTGGCAAACCACTGGGTGACCATGGGAAAGTTACAGACTCTCAGCTCAAAAAAAAAGCCCATCATAGGGTTACCATAAATCAGAAACTACTTGGAGACACACAACAACAACAGCACATAAAAAGTAAAGTGCTGCATCCGGGAAGACTGGGACAACCTGAAATACCACAGGTTGCATTATGGTTGGTTATGCAAGCTACTTAGCACACAGCTCAAAGTTGCAAAATCAAATACAAACTGAAATTTGTTTGCAGACTTATTTAAAGACAGGTATGTCAGGATACTTGGATTTAAGTTGCTTTAACCCAAAGTACTGAAGTGTTGATTGGTTTGTCAGATTTGATCTGTTACTTGTGTTGAGCTTACTCAACATCAAGTCTTTGAACACTTGATATTTAAAAGACCACAGTATGCTTATTCAGTTTTTTAGCTCTTCAGTTCATTTGGCAGTTATGATATTAGTAACAATGCTGTGCTGGCCAAATGGCCGTAATAAAGTTATTATTATTATTATTAGTAACAATGCTATCAAATTCGTTAAAAATTAAACTTTCTTATAGAAAGGGGGAAATGGAATGAAAGTGACCTACAGTCAATACAGCAATGCAATGAATCTCTCTTAAACAAAACCAACTTGACATTTTCTCAACTGAACTTAATCAGCTTCATTACTCACTTACACTTCAGTTCTATGAATACTTATCTAAGTGCAAATCTACTGAATACAATGAGCCTTACTGCCAAGAAAGAACATATGATTTAAACCAAATATGGTTTAAATATTTGAAGGGATGTCATATTGAGGAGGGAGCAAGCTTGTTTTCTGCTGCTCCAGAGAACAGGACCCGGAGCAATGGAGGCAAGCTCCAGGAAAAGAGATTCCATCTCAACATTAGGAGGAACTTGCTAACTGTAAGGGCTGTTTGACAGTGGAATACACTCCTTCCTCAGAGTGTAGTGGAGTCTCCTTCCTTGGAGGTCTTCAAACGGAGACTGGATGGCCATCTGTCAGGGATGCTTTGATTTGGATTTCCTGCATGGCAGAATGGGGTTGGACTGGATGGCCCTTGCGGTCTCTTCCAACTCTATGATTCTATGATTTTACACATAGGCTGAAGGTAATTTTATGCACAACGTTTTAAAACAATGTTGTGCATGAAACAAAGTGTGTGTACACTGAACCATCAGAAAGTAATGGTATCACTATCTCAGCCACCCAGGTGCAAAATTTTGGAATATGTCAGATTTAGTAATTTCAGATATGGAAGACTCAACCTATACCCGTGTCAAGATCATGTCTACACACAGGAAGGCTGTGGTGGATTACCAAATGTACCAGCAAATGAACCTAAGATGACCCACACTCAATGATCTATGCACAGAATTTACTGCATTTATTTGAATTAAACCAGAGATCCTATTCAAGATTTCAGGGATGTGTATAAAAATCCTTAATACTAGAAGTACAGTAACTTAAAATGTTTGAATAAATATGGATGGGTGTTTTTCCCCCTAGTAATGTAAGCTCCAGAAGAGGTTCTTTAAGGAATGTATTCTACAGGCAGAGTACTGTTACTATTGCTGTGAATGCCCCTTTCTCTGTTGCTAAAATAACATACTTAAGATAAAGGATCTTGCCCTCTGATACAAGGATTGTTTTTCTGTCCCGTCACTGAGGTACCATTTGTGCTGGAAAGTCACTTGCATTGTCACAAGGGCTCCCTTGTGAGTACATGGGACAGGGAGGCCCGATATGGAGGAAAGGGGCACTGCTTGTCCGCTTCCAACTCCAGAGAAAACTGGGCTGTCTTGAAGCAAAGCACCCTGGGTCCCACCATGACACACAAGTCAGCTGGCAGAATGTCACTGTGAGCCAGTGTGATGCAGTGGTTTGAGTGTTGGACTAGGAGACCAAGGTTCAAATCCCTATTCGGCCAAGGAAATCCACTGGGTGACCTTGAGCAAGCCATATCTTTCCCCCGAAGAGAAAGGCAATGATAGAGCCTCTCTGAATACATCTTGCCAAGAGAACCCTGTGACTGGTTGCAGTCGGCCTCAAGGTGCATTAACAATGGCACAAAGTGTCACTGTTGTGAAATCTTGCGGCACAAGTGTGTACACTAAAGATCAGTCAATCATACACAGATACGCCCGCCTACTTTAGTGGACTGATACCTCAAGTCAGCTATCTTTAACCCCTTCCACCACATCAAACCCAGTTCCCCTTTCTGCAACTTCCCTCTTGGGATTGCTCCAGCTCAGGGCTCTGGCAACCCGTCTCCACACAACAGAGTAACTTACACAACATTTTCCTGCCGCTCCGACCCACCAGGGGAATCTACAGTCTGCCAAAAATGGAAAAGAAACAAACAAACTAGAGGTGGATCGATATCCACTTCTGGTTTTGAGAAATGGCTTTTAAACGAACATGTTCAGCAAGGCAGAGAGGTCCTGCGACTCATTTAAAAGCTGAAATGCGGCTTCTAGAGGCTTCCTAAAGCTGCAAGAAAAAAAAGGAGGTCTGAGGAGTCCAGGGCAGCAGAAAATGAGCCTTCAGGGTCAAACACTATCCTGGCCTTTTATTGCTGTGTGCCTTCAAATTGTTTCCAAATTGTGACTAACCTAAGGAAAATCTATTACTGGGTTTCCTTGGCAATATTTGTTCAGATGGGTTTGCCTTTGCCCTCCTCTGAGGGTGAGAAAGTGTGACTCAGCTAAGGTCATACAGAGGGTCTCCAGGGTCACAACCCAGCACTCAAGCTAGTATAACCCAGTGGCTTCTGTTGTTGTTGTTGTTGTTGTTGTGTGCCTTCAAGTCCTTTCTGAGTTACGATGTCCCTATTCTCAGGTTTTCTTGGCAAGATTTGTTCAGAAGAGGCTCGCCACTGCCTTCCCCTGAGGCTGAGAGAGAGTGACTTGCCCAAGGTCACCCAGTGACTTTCATGGCCGAGAAGGGAATTGAACCCTGGTCTACAGAGTCGTAGTCCTGCACGCAAACCACCATAACAAGTCAGCCTGCAAACGAAAGACTTGGATGCTCAGAGCTGCTGATAAATAAACCCTCCTTCCAAAGCTGTCTAATCGATGGCCTTTTATCAAGTGGAGGTGAATGAGCCTTCTCCTTTAACCTGAGAGGCCTTAACAACTATGGAGTTAAGGGGCAAGCAGGTGAACTGAAAAGGAAAGAGGAGGCTAATTTGTCAACTTGTTTATAAGGAAATGGAAACCCTATGGGTTTCAGTGACTTTTTTCCCCTTTCAACACTCAAGCTGTTTCCTATCTGCAGGGGCAAGATAACAGGTTTTGAGACCGCTTGATGGTGCCTGGATCTGGAATCCTGGGGATGACAGTTTACTGTCATTTCTAATAATAATAATAATAATAATAATAATAATAATAATAATAATAATAATTATTATTATTATTTAATGATTATATTTATTTATATTCTCTCTGAAGATGCCAGCCACAGCTGCTGGCGAAACATTAGGGGGGCAAAAAACCCTCTTCTGGAACACTGCCACATAGCCCCCCAAACCCCACAAAAATCTATATTATATTATAGATTATATTACATATTATATATATATTATATTATAATATAATATAATATAATATAATATAATATAATA
>NC_056526.1:95766963-95777111 GCF_019175285.1 Sceloporus undulatus
ATAATAATAATAATAATAATAATTATTATTATTATTTAATGATTATATTTATTTATATTCTCTCTGAAGATGCCAGCCACAGCTGCTGGCGAAACATTAGGGGGGCAAAAAACCCTCTTCTGGAACACTGCCACATAGCCCCCCAAACCCCACAAAAATCTATCTTATATTATAGATTATATTACATATTATATATATAATATAATATAATATAATATAATATAATATCATATATTGTGAATCCAAAGGCTTTCATGGCTGGCATCCATAGTTTTTTGTGGGTCTTTTGGGCTATGAACCCGTGTCCTAGAAGAGACAGAGTTGACCACAGAGCTGCACCGGAGGACCCAGAAATTCCTAGAGAGGCATTCGTAGCTCCTCCAGCGCAATTTTATGGTCAAAATGTCTATCTAGCAGGTGCTGACCATAGAGTTGCACTGGAGGACCCAGAGATTCCTAGAGAGGCATTGGTAGCTCCTCCAGCGCAACCCTATGGTCAAAATGTCTATCTAGCAGGTGCTGACCATAGAGTTGCACTGGAGGACCCAGAGATTCCTGGAGAGGTGTCCTTTCACCTAAAAAGGAGACTACTAGAGAGAACACTCCACTAGGCACTTGCAGTTCCTCTATGGTCAATGTAGGACCTAGAGAGGCATTGGTAGCTCCTCCAGTGCAACTCTATGGTCGAAATGTCTACCTAGCAGGTGTTGACCACAGAGTAGCACTGGAGGACCCAGAGATTCCTAGAGCGGTGTCCTCTCAGGTAATAACATAGGAAGTGACTGGCTGAAGGCGATGGAATTCTGGGAGTTGGAGTTTGTTGTGGGCCCAGAGCGGTGCAGAGCCCCACAACAAACTCCAACTCCCAGAATTCCATCGCCTTCAGCCAGACGAGTTAAAGCGGAACCAAACCGGGTTATTTCTCCAATGCGGATGCAGTCTCCCGGTCATAAACCGCCCCTTTCCAACCAATACCAACCTGGTGGTGGTTGTAGGAGTTCCTCTGCTGGAGGAAAGCGGCCGCAGCAGCAGCAGCCGCCGCCGCGGCCTGGTGTTGTTGCTGCTGATGGTGGTGATGTTGGTGGGGCTGGAGCTGAGGGCTGACCGGGGAGCGCCGGTTCTGCTGCTGCTGATGTTGAGGTAAATTGATCTGAGGCGGCGGCGGCGGAGGAGGCGGAGGGGCCGCGTTGGAGAAAGGGCTGCTGAAAGGCCCTACGGAGGCGGCGGCGTGGGACGACACCGGAGAGAAGCTCTGGAAGAAAGCCGGGTTGATGGAGGACGGGATCCCCGCGCCGCCGCCGCCGCTGGTGGCGTAGAAGCTGCTGCTGCTGCTGCTTCCTCCGTCGGAGGAGTCGGGGCTGGTCGGCGGGGCCATGGCGGCGCTGGGGGCCGAGGGAGGGGGCTGCGGTTGTTGCTGAGACGGCGGAGGAGAGGAGGTCTGCACCGACCAAGGGGTGCCGAAGCCGGGCAGCGGAGGCGGCGGCGGCGAAGAGGCCGAGGACGAGGCGCCTTGGTCGGGGCTCTGGAGGCCGCCGAAGCCGGAGCCCAGGAGCAAGTGGCTGTTGTTGGGGGGAGACTCCATAGGGAAGCGGAGGGGGCCGGTTCAGCCGCGAAGAGGAGCAGCGCAAGGCGGCGAAGGAGGAGACGGAGGCGAGAACAGCAGGCGCCACATTGAGCTGCTCCGCCGCCGGAGTCCGAAGCCAAGCGGTCCCTCGACGCCGGAAGCCTTAGGCTGGTGAAGAAGGAGCCCCGTCTCACTCCGGCTTGAAGTCAGCTCCGAGGAGGAGCAATCAGGGCAGCAGCAGCAGCCAAGGTCCACCTCCCCCGGCGGCCGGAATGGCCAGAAGGACCGATGGAAGAAGAGGAGGAGGAGGAGGAAGAGACCCGCTTGGCAGCCCTTTCGTCCCCCTGAAGCAGCCGCTGGAAAACTTAAACCGGTAAAGATCCGGATGATGGGAAGAAAACACGATCAGTTCTTGTGGGTGGAAGAAGTGTCTTCCTGAGGCTTTTATTCTCCTTCCTCCAATACAAAACCATCCCCCGCATCTATTGCCTATAGCCCCGGCTGCCACCTCTCCAGACGTCCAGCCTTTTTCTTAATACCCTTCAGGACGGTCCTCGCTTGGCAATAAGAATAATATCTCTATATAAATATATATGTGTGTCTGTATAGATATAGAGTCTCTCCTATCAAAAAGCGCCCTCCCCCGCCTCCATGTCTCTTGACTAATACAAATATCAAGGGGAGAAGCCGGGGCTTGTCCCTATCGCCTTCCGCCTCTCCTCCAGCCCCTGCCTTCTTCTCTTCCGCCTCCTCCCTCGAGCAGCGCCCGAGTCCGACTGCGGCAGCAGGCACAGCTGCGACGGAGGACACCTCCTCACAACCCCGGAAGTGTCGTCACTGCATGCCGTCACACCTCACAATCCCCGCCCCCTTTTGCTGCCTGTCAACGTGTCCGGTGCCTCAAAAGACCCCGCCTCCTTGTTGATAATCCACAATCACCACGCCCCCTTTTTTCTGCCTGTCAACGTGTCCGGCGTCTCAGGAAGCCCCGCCTCCTTTCTGATAATCCACAAACGCCCCGCCTTCTTTCTGCCTCTCAATTCCGGCGCCTCAGGAAGCCCGCCTCCTTTTTGATAATGCACAAACGCCCCGCCCCTTTTCCTGCCTATCAATGTATCCGGCGCCTCAGAAAGACCGCCTCCTTGTTGATAATCCACGCCCCGCCCTCTTTTCTGCCTGTCAATGTATCCGGCGCCTCAGGAAGCCCGCCTCCTTTTTGATAATGCACAAACGCCCCGCCCCTTTTCCTGCCTATCTATGCATCCGGCGCCTCAGGAAGCCCGCCTCCTTGTTGATAATCCACGCCCCGCCCCCTTTTCTGCCTGTCAATGTATCCGGCGCCTCAGGAAGCCCGCCTCCTTTTTGATAATGCACAAACGCCCCGCCCCTTTTCCTGCCTATCTATGCATCCGGCGCCCCAGGAAGCCCCGCCTCCTTGTTGATAACCCACGCCCGCCCCCTTTTCTGCCTGTCAACATGTCCGCGGCGCCTGAGGAGGCCACGCCTCCCTTTTGATAATCCATAAAATGCCCCGCCCCTCTCAAAGACGCCCCTCCCCCCTCGGCCCCTCAGCAGTGGGCGTGGCCAACGGTTTTTCTGCCCATGTTCCGTTTGAATATTTGAATATTCCCTTTAAAAAGGGAATTGGTTAATAATAGTCTTCAGTCTAACTATTATTAGTAGCAGTAGTAGTAACATTCACAAACATTTGACCTCCTGCTATATAAAGCCCTGTGCAAGCTTTACAGTGCTCTATGAATAAAACAGTCTCTCTCCCTATTCTACACTGTCTCCTAAAACGCAGTGGATGCCAAACTTTGGGTCCCTCAGGTTTTTGGACTTCAAGTCCCAGAAGCTCCTTGAAGCTTAGTCAACAGAAAGGGATTCTGGGAGCTGAAGTCCAAAGCCTCTGGAGGACCAAAGTCTGGGAACCACTGTCCTAGAGGGACAGTTCGAAGATATAGCAGTGTTAATCTCTGGCATATGTAGAGATAGAACTTGTAGCGCAGTGGTCCCCAAACTATGCCCTTCAAGGGATTTTGGACTTCAGCTCCCAGAATCCCATGCTATTGGCCAACATGGCTGAGGCTTCTGGGACCTGGAGTCCAAAATCTTTTTAATGCAGAGGTCCCCAAACTATGCCCTTCAAGGGATTTTGGACTTCAGCTCCCAGAATCCCATGCTATCGGCCAACATGGCTGAGGCTTCTGGGAGCTGGAGTCCAAAATCTTTTTAATGCAGAGGTCCCCAAACTATGCCCTTCAAGGGATTTTGGACTTCAGTTCCCAGAATCCCATGCTATTGGCCAACATGGCTGAGGCTTCTGGGAGCTGGAGTCCAAAATCTTTTTAATGCAGTGGTCCCCAAACTATGCCCTTCAAGAGATTTTGGACTTCAGCTCCCAGAATCCCATGCTATTGGCCAACATGGCTGAGGCTTCTGGGAGCTGGAGTCCAAAATCTTTTTAATGCAGAGTGGTCCCCAAACTGTGCTCTTTAAGGGGATTTTTTGGACCTCAGCTCCCAGCATCCTAGGCCATTGGCCAACATGGCTGAGGCTTCTGGAAGCTGAAGTCCAAAATCTCTTAAAAGGAACACAGTTTGGGAACCACTGTTTTGTAACACCTTTGGGACTAACTGAAAGAAAGTACTTGGCAGCATGAACTTTCCTAGACTTCAGTCTTATTATTATTATTATTATTATTATTATTATTATTATTATTAACATTTATTTATAGAGCAATGTAAAGTTTGCACAGGGCTTTACATAGTAGGGGTCAAATAAGATAAGAAAAAAGAATAAAAACCTGCCAAGTGGCGTAAGCAACAACGTTACTTGATTAAAGCATCTCTAAAATGTTTTAAAACATCTCTACTGTATATACTCATCTATACATTGAAAAATTTAAGCCCCAAAATGGCCTCCAAAATCCTAGGCATATGTATATATGGGTCAATATGGCAATACTTTTCCATGAGCCTTGGGAAAGCTGTGGAGAAGGGAGGGAGGAGAGAGAGGAGGGAAATCGGAGGACTCTGTCCCCCTTTCTGTTAGCCATCAGCCTTGGGGAAAGTTGTGGGGAAGGAAGGGAAATTGGAGGTCTGTATGCATATTTTGCATGCCCAGACTTTGATCCTTGGGAGAGGTCCAGAGAGGGAGAAGGAGGGAGCGATGTGGTGTTCCCCCCCTCAGTTTAGATCCTTTGTTACATGCCCCTGAGTTTGACACTCAAGTTATCCACGCGTCATAGCAAAATCTGTGATTTAGCCCCCAAAACCTGCCCTCGACTTATACATGAGATGTTTAAACAGAGGCTGGATGGCCATCTGTTGGGGATGCTTTGATTTAGATTTCCTGCATGGCAGAATGGGGTTGGACTGGATTGCCTTGCAATCTCTTCCAATTCTATGATTCTATGATTCTATGATGTCGACTTATACACAAGTATATATGGTAACTAACTCAGATGCATTTAGTGGATTGGAAGCCAGGGAGGGACTTATCTATCTATCTATATTATGAATATGCCATTGGTATGTGAGAATGTCCATTCAAATTCAAAATTCTTTATGGAAATGAAGTGGCAAGTCCAGTATGCATTAGAAACTAGCCTGTAGGTGAAGATGACAGAGGGATAATGTCACACTACAGTGTTGTTGTTGTTAACTGAATGTGAATCAACCTTGACTCATGGTGACCCTGCTGTGGATGAGATGTCTCCAAACCTTGTAGGATCTTGTAGGACCGTGATTGAGTCTAGCCAACTTGGTGACCAGAATGTCTTCATCACAAAGGAGGACAAGGCACCGCAAAATAGAGGACATTCTGGGGGAAAATGGAGACCAGGACCAAAAGAAGTTAAAAACATGCATATAAATTCATGCTTCTTAGGCATGTTCAAAGTGGAGGACATTTTGGAATTCCTCCTGGACAGAAGGTTGGAATATAGGACATGTCCTTGAAAAGGAGGACGTCTGGTCACCTTGATCATGTGGTGGTCTTCTTTTTCTACTGCCTTCTCCTTTCCTAGTATTGTTTTCTTTTCTAATGAGTCATGCCTTCTCATGAAAGTAGGACACCCTCACTTTGATCATCTTGGCTTCCAGGGAGATTTCAAGCTTGATCTTGTTTGTCTTTTTGGCTGCTCACGGTATCCTCAGCAATTTCCCCCTGTAACACATCTCAAAGGAATTAATTTTCTTCTTCTCGGCTTTCTTCACTGTCCAGCTCTTACATCCATACGTGGTGATAGGGATTACAATGGCTTGGACAATCCTCACTTTAGTACTCAGAGTTATATCTTAACATTTTAGGATGTGTCCAGTTCCTTCATAGCTCCCCTTCCAGTCCTAGTCATCTTCTAATTTCTTGTCTGCAGTCTCCATTCTGACTTAAGCTTTAAAAGAATTCCCATACCTCAGATAATAAAAATCAATTATTTCAATTTTCTCATTGTCTAGGATGAATTCTCATTACGTATTTAGGATGAACACTACACTGTTATAGTGCTATTATTCCACTATTACCACATTTTGGCTATGTAGAGCATGCCATGAACACTGCAAATGAGAAAAAAGGCAAAGTAAAGAACAATGAGACTAAAGTCCCAGTTGTTGGCATACAAGCGTAATTCCTTTTAGTGGAAAAAGATCTGTCCTTGAATGGAAACCAATGTGTCATCATCAGAAAGAACCACAAGGCCAAGCAATCACAAGAGGTCACAGCTTCATTCCCCATCTAGTTTGACTAAACTAAATATCTAAAACAAAATGTTCACTCTTCATTTTCTTGTGTTTGGGATAGAAATGACTTTGCTTTTACCCTTGTGTTTGCTAAAGCTTTAGTTGCTATCAGAATGTTTATAGCAGTATTAATGGTTCATCAGTTAAAACAGTTTTGTTCACTGGTAGAAGATTTAATTCAAGCCTTACAAATGATGTGTCAGATTTACTACCAAGGAGACACCAGAAAAATCATTTTTTGAACTAGCTGCATCAATTCCTAAATCCCACACTGCATCTCATGGAAGCTATGACACACAAAATGGTGGAGCACACAAACAGGCAAGAATGAAAGACACATCTGTCTGTGAAAACTATTTTATAAACTATTGTATAAAGAAAAAGTGTCCAAGGTGGATTAGCCCTTCAGTGAAAAGCATTGCTGAACAACCTGGAAAGTCTGACTTCTTCTGTTAGCGAACAAAAGGGTTTTGTAAGACATTTAGCCTTTTCTGTCAAAGGAGTTTATCAGACAGGGAAATTGGAAGTATAATCCAATGGTAATCTGAAGGCAATCATGGAGTTTAACGTTATTGCATGATAACCCACTACATGCAAATTCAGGCAATGGGAAGTCAGTCCGGACCGAACGCAATCATGTGGTTTCACATTATTGCGTGATAGACTGCCACACGCAAATTTGGGCAATGGCATACTATTTTCGGGCAATGGGAAGCCAGTTCAAATGCAATGTGCATTCACGTAATTGCGCTAAAAGTGAATGCATTCTGGCCCCACTTTCTTTTCATTCGAATTTAAGACAAATTCCTCCCGTTTGATAAACTCCAAAGAGTTCTGGTCCCACAACAAACTACAATTCCTAGAATTCCATAGGATTGAGCCATGGCAGTTAAAATGGAGTCAAGCTGGAGTGTTGCTGCAGTTTGGATGCAGCCTCAGAGTAGTTTCCTGTTGTTCTAAAATATCTTTTTCATCCTTAGCTTAGTTCCATTAAACATTCAACAGGAACAAAATCCAAGCTGTGACCTCAACTCCACAGAGATCTCTAACCTTATAGTGTTCATGAATAATATCTAGTTATGTCTATGTGTTGAAAATGACTGCTTGCTGTAGAACTGGATGTCCCTTTTCTACTAAGAAGCTGCTAAAATTTGGTCTTGGCTCCAAAACCTTTCTCATTAAGTCATAGGTTATCCACTATCTGGCATTACTTTCTCATTAGTCAGACTTCTTTCAATAGTTAAACATATGTGCACATATGGTAAGCCATATCATTCTTTCACTGGTAAAGTGACTATAAATGAAGACTAATGCTCTTATGAAGTTAGTACTTTTTTTTTTAGACCCAGCATGGTGTAGTGGTTTGGACTATGATTCTGGAAATCAGGGTTCAGTTCCCTGCTTGGCCATAGAAACGCAATGGGTGACCTCCGGTGAGTCACACACCCTCAGCCCCAGAAAACGCCTTAGGATTGCCCTAGGTTGGACGCGACTTGAAGACACACAACAACAACATCATCATCATCAACAACAACACAACTGTAGAATGAGAGCTTCTAACAAAACCGACCATTTGACATGCGCAACGAGAGCTCAGAGACTGAGCGTTCATTTTTCAACATCACCATTTTTCCTGAGGAGGAAGGAAACCAGAGTGGGAGAAGAGTTGAGAGAGAGAAGCTTCTTCATATGGCAGCGGGCATAATCTTTGCCATCGCTACCTATTTGTCAGTACAAAACAAAGATGAGTTAATATATCCAGGATAATGAGACATCAAAGCTTGCCCTGGACTTTCCCATTCCGCCTTCTGCAGGATGGCGGGATTCACTTGAATATTTGAATACTGTCTCAAAATACATTGAGCAGTAGAATATGCAGTGTGTTGCAGTAATTCAAACCAGAATGTGGATAATAGCACTTAGGTTATGTTGGTGGGGGCAACAGCATCATTGCTGACATATGGGTTTTTTTTGCCAGAGATACCTCTCAGACCTTTTATAATTGGAACCTACATCTATCTAATAGCCTGCCTAACTGCCAGCTTTATTTGTCAACCCCATGCAGAACAGATTAGTTGTAACTATCCTAGTGGCTCATAGCCTGAACCAGGAAGGCACTTCACCCCAAAATATCAGGATGTACCACACGTTGTCCCTGAGAATCACTTAGGGTATATGAACTCATCCACTTATAATACTTGCATCTTGACTAACTATCTTCTGTTGAACATCTAGTTGACTACAGATTTCAGACACTGCTTATACGCAAATGGAGTAAGACAATCTCCTCCTTATACCAGTGTCAATGTTAATAGTATGTCAAAACTATAACCCTCCCTCCACACACAGAGAACCTCTTTTCCAATCCTCCCTCCATCCACCATCCAAAGGGGGAGAAAAGCAAGCCAGCTCCAACAGGCCTTGCCTGAAAGAAGAAGGCTCTCCCTCCATCTACAATCCAGAGGGAGAAAAGGGAAGGCTAGCTCCATTGGGCCTAATCAGAGTAAGAAGAAGGGCCCTCCCTCCAGTCCATCTGCTGTGGTCCAGGCATCAAAGGGAGAGAAGATCTGATGGACTTTCACCCTTCCCCATTACCATTCCCTTCTCCTTTTGTGTCTTGGATTTTTAGATTGTAAGCATAAGGACAGGGAAATGTCTAATTAACAAATTGTAAGCCGCTCTGATAGCCTTTTGTCTGAACAGCAGGATATAAATATAAATATGTTGTTGTTGTTGTTGTTGTTGTTGTTATTTTATCAGCTCTAGAGCCAGTGTAGTGCAGTGACATCACTTTGGGGTATGTATGCGGTGGTACTCACCAATGCCTCTTTTTCATCATGGAGAAAAATGACTAGTGGGATGCCAAAGGCACCTGTCGTGGGCCCAGTGCTATTCAACATGTTTATCAGTGACTTGGATGATAGAATACATAATAGGCACTATACAATTCACCAAGGCCCTAGAGCTATCAGGCAGACGGAACCTACCTCTGCCCCGCTCAAGTATTGCTGGTGGCTGTTATTTCATTTGGATGGTCAAGACCTGCTCCCAACCTTCACTGAATGTGCAGGAGCAGGAACCAAGCAGACATTGAGAATATACTAAATAATCAGAAATGGCAGGAAAAATTCAAGACTTCTTTGTCATACAACTCAGTGTGTTTTCTCTGTCAAGCTAGTATGCAGCCGTGTCTGTGTAATCTGCAGCTTAGTAGTAAACCACCTTTCTCTCATTTTGCTGTATTGCAGATAAATTAGGATTCCTTCACTGCATGCTCTTCCATATAGCTGTCAGATATATTCTTCGAGCCCTGGCCAATTTATATGAAAATTGGGTTTCTCGAGACTTTCTGAGGTCATGCTGAATAGTTACCTACAAAATGTGATGGCACTGCACACAAGTAAAGCTGATTTATGTTTTTAAAATGAATTTTAAGGTCTTATACATGGCTGTGTGCAGTATGAAAACTGGTAGAAAATTTATAACAAGCTATCAGCTTGTCTGTTAGATCCCTTTCTTGGGGAAAAAAATTCATACTGCATTTGCAAGAAGATAGAATACATTATTGAGTTCTCTGTAACTAACAGCTGGGATAAGAGCTATATCATTTACAGATGAATGCTTGGTAATGATTTGAATGTGAAAATAAGGAACAATTTCTTGTTGCCAGATGCACTTGGAGGTAAAAGAAAAACATTGCTATGGCCTGCTGAAGTCACACTGGTCACTGCTGCTGATATTTTTGTTAAAGCCTTCCTTGTGTCCTGTGTTCTACTGAAATCAAGACATTTCAGTGCCTTAGCATATATAGAAAGGTTGCCTATGGAGATCCAAGAGAGGTA
>NC_056526.1:95782111-95834380 GCF_019175285.1 Sceloporus undulatus
GAGGTCCTCCATTATGGCAACCCTAGGCATGGCTAACAAGTTATCTGAGAAGAAGTGCCACTGCATAGCTTATCTTCAAGGTCCCATAATAAGATCCCATGGTCCATTCATACTTGGTAGTAGTTTTTTGTTCTAGAAGAGTTTATTCCTGACGTTTTGCCAGCATATGTGGCTGGCATCTTCAGAGAATGCTTGCCTGGAAAGGAGTTGGGTGTATATACATGGGTACTTCACACATCTAAAACTGGAAGAAACCCCTTGTGAAAAATAATAGTCCAATTAGACAATACTCACTCATCTATTGTTTTATAGCAGTGAAATTCTGGTGCTGGCTGGTTTTATGAGCATATTATATGAAAATGTAATGTACCGTGGATCTGACTGTGCAAAGCAAATGGGATAACAAGAATCTGGCCAACTGTAGTAGCATTCAGAGAACAGTTGCTTTAGCCAAACTAGACAACACTTGAAATATGGAGCTAGCAGTCATGCCTTTTTTCTTTCCTAAGAGTTTATCACATGGGGCCAAATTGGAAGTTTAACAGGGGTTTACCTTGTGAAAATCACACAATTACTATTAAAGCACGATTAAGATTTTCACACACAGTCGTAATTATCCCAGGAATAACCATGGAATAACAAGGTAATAAACCGCAACAAATCATTCACGGGATTTTCCTGTGAATGATTTGTTGCTGTTTGTTGCCTGGTTATTCCTGCGTTAATGAAGCTTTAATTGTTTTTGATCGTGACATGTGAAAACCTTTATCGAGAATGCACACAATTGCACAATTTTTACAGGATATTCCCAGGATAATGGTACTTTAATCACGACGTCATGTGAAAATCTTAATCGCGAATGCACAATTTTGACAAGATAAACCCAGTTTACACTTCCAATTGTCTCCATGTGATAAACTCTTTAGTCTGCAGGAAGTACAAGAGACCCAACCTGGATCAGTAACCTAGTATAAAGTAGGGATTTTAACCTTTTGTTTCCCACTGTGGTCTCAGTCCAGATTGAAGAACCCACACCTGCAGTTTTTATCTAAAATTGTGTTTTATATTTTATTGCAATATCAAATTGACCACTTTAGCCATTAAAAATTGCAGGCATTAATATTGCTGACTCTGTTTAGGACTACCAAGCACACATGGAGGGGGGGGGAATAGGTTCACATCCTCCGTTTCTCCTTTCTGTCATATGTGTTGCTGGAGTTACAAAGACTGCTTCACCTGGTGACCCTGCATTTCACCCCACCAGCTGCCACCAATCTGCACTGTTGGTTGAATAATCTTCATATGAAAATATACAGCCCAAGTAAATACCATCCAACCCTATTTAAAAGACATTATGCATTTCTGTTTTACGTATATAGAGATTTCTGTGTGCTAGTTATCTCTGTACTGCCTACTGTCAACACATAGAGGTTGAACAATGTCAGGTTAAGTCACGCTGTCAAAGCAGTTTCTTTCCCTAGAGAGCATCGTACGCCGTGAATATGTACACACTAATGAAAGTCAGCTGTCATGTCTATAATATACACTTACCACCCATTAAGAATTATTTGCCCCTTTCTGTGACCTTTTACCAGCCTTCCACACCCTGGCCATGTGGCACAGATGGTATAATCCTGTCAAACTAAGGCTGGTGACAGTAATGCTCAGGGATTGGTAATCATAGGTTGTAATTAGCTAGACTGGACACAAACACAGATAATAGGGAACCAGCCAGCTGCTGGTCGGTGGGAGGGGAGAGTAAGGGAAAAACCATTCCTTTCTTATTTACAAAAAATACATTTATTTGAACCCCGAAAAAGTATTTTGGTACAAATGACTTTTTATCACAATAAAGAAAAAAAGTACATTTTTTAGCTTCTTTAATTTGTCTAGCATTTCCCCCAGTTTTTAAAATATCTGCTTCTGAATTTTGTTTTTGCCTCTAAAGCAGTTTGTAAACTCCAAGCAATTAGGGATTTAAAGCATATTTGTTCTTCATTTCTCAGCTGAGAAATTAGTTTCCTGACACTGGGGAAACCCTACTAGAATATAGGCAGTTGTGAAGCTATTGTGAGACTCTTAGGTTTTTCAGGAAATTTATTTGTGCAGAAATACACCTTTTTTTTTTTTTTTTTTTGCTGCGTGGAAATGTATTTTCTACACAGAATGTATTTCGACACAAAGGATGTTTTCTGCACAGAAAATGGGTTTCTGCATAGGGGAAAAAATGCATTTTTGCTGACAAGTATTTCCCAAAGCACAAAGAGCAATTGGGCACTGTTCAGAAGTCTTTGTTTTTCTCATCCAGCAGATAAACTATTGCAGGATCTACTTGTTTTACCTGTGAGGACATAGCAATGTATATCCCCTACAAGAAACAATTAAGAACTGCTCAAAAACACTGTAGCATAATAAAGAACAAACTGAACCCACAACAGCTAGACTTTTGGTCTTCACTAACCAAATGTGCAGGGGGAATTTGTCCAGTGATAGAAAAGGACCTCAATGGATAAAGTACAGTACTGATCTTTCTCTCTTCCTAGTCAGGCATCTCAAGTCTCACTCGTTTGGTTCAACGGAAGCTCATCTCACCATTAGGCTGGGATTTCTAAGGCTCACTGAAAATGAACCTCATAGTGCAGTGATGGAGAACCTTTTAGAGACCGAGTGCCCAAACTGCAGCCCAAACCCAACTTGTTTATTGCAAAGAGCCACATCCCTCTGGATTTCTAGTGACAAACTCTAGTGAACTCTGTGTTGGGATGATGGCGCATGTGCCCACAGAGAGGGCTCTGAGTACCCACCTCTGGCACACATGCCATAGGTTCGCCACCACTGTCATAGTGTCACCTGTAACCCAAAGACAGAAAGGTCTTGCCTTTAAAAGCTGGAAACTGACACCCACTATATAGGAGATTCATTCAAGTGTTAATTTAGGGAATGGAACAGCTACACAGCTTCCCTCTATTCAGCCTGCTCCTGTCCCCCACTATCAGTGCCAACAAAGGCCTGTTGATTTCCTTCACTAACTAACTAACTTATATCTTGATGGCTGTCTTGATCATTGTTTCTATTGAAGGAAAGACAGTCTGCACATTGCTGTCTGTGGCTGCAGAGCACCAGACCTATGAAATAGTCATCATCAGCATAACTCTCCATAGGAGTTTTCCAGCTCCTACAAATTGAACGTGTGATGAAATAAAAACATTGTCTTAAAAAGAACTGATAAAGTAAACCAGTCATAAAGTACCACAGAGAGGAGACCACCCTGAAGCAAGTTCTATTCATAGTTTTGACCAGTCTCAACTCTGAAACGGATGGCATCTTCCAATCCCAACCTTTTTATTGTAGGCGAAGATGATTCCACAACTGTCCAAGTGCAGGTCTATGTTGTTGTTATGTGCCTTCAAGTCATTTGGTGAGCCTAACATGGTAATTCTAAGGCCCTCTCAAAGAACCCTTTTTGTCCAACAGGGATGTAGCTAGGATTTTAGGAAGGGGGGGGGGTCCAGACTAAGTGCCACCATTATAATGGGGCTTGAGTGCGGCGGCGCAGCAGCACACACCATTCATTTTTCTAATGGAAGGGGGGGGGGGGGCCCCCCAGATCCCCCCCCCCCGGCTACATCCCTGTGTCCAAGATTTGTCCAGAGGGGGGTTGCCTTGGCCTTTCTCTGAGACTGAGAGAGTATGATTTGCACAAAGCCACCCAGTGAGTTTCCATGGCCAAGTAGGGATTCAAATCATGGCCTCCAGAGTCATATTACAACACTCAAATTGCTACACCACACTGTCTCTGTCCAGGCACTATATGGGATCTTAACCACCTTGAAAGAAGCTAAACAAAATGGTAACTAGTAATGGTCTTTTCAAAGTGATATAACATGTTCCAACCACTGGTCGATTCCCAACAATAGCTGGATTGCTGCATTGTGGAGCAGCTTAAAGTTCTGTTTACAGTGCTGTGTAAATTTACAGCGCTTCCTAAATAAAGGTTAATAATAATAATAATAATAATAATAATAATTTACTACCTTTGAGAGAAACAACATTTTCAGTAGCTAAGATGTTACCAACTCATGCAAACTGGCAGTATTAACGTGTTGGTTAATATGATGCTATGCAAGTAGATTAAATGTATTTCATTAAAGAAGCAAAAAAGAAAGTAAAATTAATCTAGTAGAATAAGTTAAATTACAGGCCTAAAACAATCATGTTCAATCAAAAATGTAAAACATGTTTATTTAATTGTCAGAAAAAACATTTCTGAAAGCTAAATAGAAACTTTGCACAGTTTTTATAGCCGTTTAATTATATATTTCATTGAATTAGATAATTTTCCATAAATCATCCTATTTAAAAAGATCTATAATGATCCTTTTAAAACTGGCAGCTTCATTTTTTATTCTTCTTCTTATTTGATTGCCCCCATTCCTTCATAAAGTGGGACTATCATCCTGACATTTTAAAAAAACCATACCCATGCCAGAGTAAGCACTTTATTTTGTATTGGCAACATTTTCCTGGAGCGATTCAAATTCTATCTGTTAAGAACAGATATGTGTAATCTTCTGAGACGGTTGTGTAGAATGATCTCAATGACCTTCCATTTATGAAAAGGCATTCTTAGGCCATAGAAATAGATATGCCATCTATAAATAAATTATTCAGAGCTGGGTGCTGAGATGGAGTTACACATTGCCATTGTTAAGAGAGGAATATGCAAAGCCTGACCCCAGAGTGCAGCTGTTATCTTTGTGATTGGTATTATGCATTTTCTATTGTTTGTGATTACAACATACAAGTGGAGTGTGATGGGAGCAGAAGGATGCCTGTGCATTGAACATTTGGCACTATCGCTGATTACAATGATAGGTTTCTCAATTCAGGGTTTCTCAGTATATAGGAACAGGACTTTTTTCAGTAGCTATGCTCTCCACTCGATCTTTCTCTAAAACCTAAACCCACAATTTCAGGGGATTTGAATGTATTCATCTTCTGTGTATGCCAGCTGGACTTTATGCAGGCAATACAAACTGAATTGTGTCAACAGATGGGAGATGTGAAGGACAGTGTTTCAGATTGGAAATAGTAAACAGGTGTGAAAGTAAGAAAGCCACCCAACAATGGCAACAATTCATCACATATGCTGTACTTTCTTCCTCCCTTTATGAATCGCTTCCATTTCTAAAGGAGCAATGTGAAGCAAAAATAAATTTAAAATGTGTGTTTGAAAGATAGTCTGGCTCGTTCCACGTAAACCATTTAACCTCAATCACTCATATTGTAGAGTGAGGTAGGCAACCTCTATCCATCTGGAGCGCATAGCCCTTCTGGAACTTGTGGGCCACTGTACATTGCTACAGCCAAAATCTGGCAGTGCAATGGCATGGGGCAGTGAAGAAAATCCCACCTTCCACCTCCGGTTCTGGTTTAAATCAAGAAGTGTAAACAGTGTGTAAAGTGTTTTAAAACCAATTTCCAGTCCGGGAGATTTTCAAATGGTGGCATTTGAGGGGTAGCCACAAAATGGGCAGGGGGCACATGTAGCTTGCATGTCACGTACCTACTTTATGGGATGCCCACATGACATTATCCTCTGTATACAATCCTCCCATATTTTACCAGAGATTTTCTCTATCATAGAATCATAGAGTTGGAAGAGACCGCACGGGCTATCCAGTCCAACCCCCTGCCATGCAGGAAATCCAAATCAAAGCATCCCCAACAGATGGCCATCCAGCCTCTGCTTAAAGACCTCCAAGGAAGGAGACTCCACTACACTCCGAGGAAGGAGTGTGTTCCACTGTCGAACAACCCTTACTGTCAGGAGGTTCCTCCTAATGTTCAGGTGGAATCTCTTTTCCTGTAGCTTGCATCCATTGTTCCGGGTCCTGTTCTCTGGAGCAGCAGAAAACAAGCTTGCTCTCTCCTCAATATGACACCTCTCTCTCTCTCCTCCCCCCCCCCTTTTTTTTTCTTGTCACAGAAAGCTCCACTTGGATGGATGAACTGGATGGAGGAGTAGCGCAGCCATCTCAAAGACAAATTAATCTAAACAGCCTTTATTGCAGGCACCATACTATTACCTTCTCATTAAAAAAAAAAATCAATATTTTACTTAGCACAAACCACATTGTCCTGGCTATTTTTAATGTTAAAATATTAACAAAAATTAACAAAAATAAAATAAAATAAACTTTGTTTATTGGGCATAGTTCTTTAAGGCCTAAACCCAATTACTATTTCCAGCTAGAATAGAACCACTGAATCATTGTGATTTACATAAGTGCTGACTTTCCATTCAGCAGTTGATTCAATATGCTGACTCCAGCTGGGTTTATCAATTGGATTTAAGCCTTACTTTTTTCAACCCGCATTGAAATTGTCCACTACTTATAGTGTATTTCCCTCCAACGTGACCTTTTAAAAAATAATTTCCCCAAATACACACATATAGCCCATTTTGTTCTTATTGTAACTTCAAGGACTACACTTAGTGCCCAGTTGCAAGATGACAAATCTATAAGTTTTGGTGGAAAGAGATTCTTAGGAGTTGTGTTTCCCTTGTTGGTAAGAAATACCCTGAAGTAAATTACAGCACTATGACATCTTGAATGATTGCTCTGAGCTAGTCCCGCACAACTTGTACAAATCATCAGTTGGCATCCATCTGAAGAAGGCAACTCTCCAATTAGATCAAAGTGAATGGCATTTGCATCATGATAAACATATCTTTGAAGGGCTGGGTCAGGGATACAAATCCTCAGGTGTGTCCTAATTTTGGAGGAATTATTTTGTATAGAAAACCATGTGGAGATTTTCTATGAAAGCTTGTTTTTTTTCTGAGGGACCCTGCTTCTTTTAAAAACAAAATAATTTCACTGCAACACTTCTGGATGTTGGAATATGGGGAGCAAATTGTGCAAGATTCTTGTTAGTCTATTATTATTCTCAGTGGAGCTTCTCAACTGTCAGAATCCCCATTTCCAACATGAGAATGAATAATAACACTTATTCTTTCCATCTCTTGGCTGGGCAGTGTAGTGGGCCCTTGGTATTTGCTGGGGTTTGGTTTCAGGATCCCCCACGAATACCAAAGTCCATGGATGCTTAAGTCCCATTATATACAATAGTTTAGTAAAATAATATCCCTTACATAAAATGAGGGGGGGGGGAATCAAAGTTTGCTTTTTGGAATTTTGTATGTATGTGAATATTTGTTTTGTATATAAAGGCTAAACTGGGAGTAGGGAGGGATGTGGAGATATTTTCTGTAAATGGGGAGTGATCCAGGTGCAATTCTTGATAGTGTTTAAATTGACCGCTTACACACAAATTTATCCATTTGACTGTACAGTAGATGCTCTAATCCTTCTGTCAAAATTTCCTATTAAACCATTCTTGTTGAAGATGTTCAACAGAACCCATGCCAATGAAGATATGCTGGACCCAGTTCTGATCTCCACAATTGCCAAACTGTCAAAAGACTTTCAAAAATTTATTGTGTGACCTTAGCACTGACTCTGTTTCATTAGTCCACAAAAAACCCTCCCCAAAACAAACAAACCCTTATGGAGATGTCAAAATACATTTCTTCTAACTTCTTTCACTGGGAATATTACATCTCCTGAAACACATTCTGCTACAGTTTATAGAAGCATAACAGCACAGAGCAGTATCAGGAAAATCTAAGCCTCTATCCTTACAACGGTGTTCTCCAAAAAGTTTTAGGCTACTGTCCCTTTTCTTCTTGGGCGACAACCTTAGTGCCCCCATGCATATTTCTTGATTTTAGGTTTACTGTTCTGCTGCAAATTCAAAACAGCTAATCTTGGTTGCTGCTTGCTTTGCACCCTGTCACCTTGGGGGGAGCAACCGAGTAGCTGGCTGAGCAGTGATGAGAAGCTTCTTACCTATGCTGGCCTAGCAGCAAAGGCCAGTGCAGGCAAGAAGCTTTTTGGTCATTGCTTAGTCAGCTGTTCAGTTGTTACTTTCATGGTGAACAGGTGAACAGAAGCCACTCCATGGCAAGGAAAGACTCTCAATCCTTCTCTGTCGGGGAAGAGAGGAGCACAGCTGGTGTGTGCATAGGGGGTTGACAGAGGCCACATGCTCTGGACTGGAGACTGGCATGAACAGGTAAAGGAAGGACTTTATCGCACACGTTTTGTTTAAACGTTTGGGGAACTGAAGGAGGACGCTCGTGTGCGCGCGTGTCCGGCAGAAAATGGAGTTTACCTCTCATGAATACGTCCTCCAACAGGCCCCCATTGCCGTCCAGTCCCGAAGGGCGTGATTTTTGCCTGATGGACTACCTTTCGTCAGGCAAAAATGGCGCCCGTCAGAACTGGACAGGAACGGGTGCACGCCGGGGGATGGAACGGGGCCTGTTGGAGGACATATTCGTGTGCGGTAAACTCCATTTTCTGCTGGACGCATGCACACACGAGTGTCCTCCTTCAGTTCCCCAAACGTTTAAAAAAACGTGTGCGATAAGGTTTGAAAAGATGTTAAGTACAAGGTGAAGGACTTTCCCCAAGAATTGACCCCAGATACTCCCCTTTTCCCCAGAGAATGTATTCCTCACACAGTTTCAAGTGTCCCCCTCACCCCATACACACACACAAACATTGTCCCTTCTGCTACCTCTTCTTTCAGCCTGTCCAACAAAAGAAAGCAGGAGCAATAGCCCAGTTCCTGCCTACCGGTCAACTCCCAGTAAAGCTCACGAAGATTAAGCAGGGTCCTAAATTTGCTCCTCATGCTCCCGGTCAGTCGTAAGGCAGATCAGGTAACAGGGACCTTGCCTGTGCTGGATGGGGTTACACTCCTCCTGAAATCTCACGCTCGCAGTTTGGGTGCCTTCGTGGACTCCAGTCTGAGCCTGGATGCCCAGGTCTCAGCAGTGGCCAAGAGTGCATTTGCACAGGTAAAACTAGTGCGCCAACTGAACCCATTCCTTGAGATGTCAGATCTGATTACAGTGACACATGCCTTAACTACATCCTGTTTAGACTTCTATAACACATTCTATGTGGGGCTGCCTTTGGAAACTGTTCAGAAACTTCAGTGGGTTCAAAATGCTGCAGCCAAAATGCTGACCAGAACCAGTTACAGGGATCACATAACTCCTGTATTAAAACAGCTTCACTGGCTACCGGTTTGTTTCCAGGAACAATTCAAAGTACACGGCTTAGATCCAGACTATTTGAGAGTCCATATCTCCCCATACAAAGCAGCTAGAGCCCTAAGATCTTAGGGGGAAGGCTTTCTCTTGGTCCCACCACTATCCCAGGTTCATTTGGTGAGGATATGAGAGAGAGCCTTCTCAGTGGCTGCTCCCAACTTCTGGAACTCCCTTTCACAGGAGGCTAGGCTGGCTTCATAAGGTGCATGGATAAAAGTTGACTCGGACCAGATGGGCTTACTTATGACAAGGTCAAAAGGATCTTTATCAAACATCTATAGACAAGTCTTGATTTAATGTAGTGGAAGCTTGCTGCTTGCTTTCCACCTGCAAGCAAAAACATTTTTATTCAAGCAAGATTTTTAATGTGTTATCAAGAGAGGTGGTTTATATGGAGTGTGCATTTTAGTGATGTTTTCAGCTTGCTATGTTTATTGTGAATTTTATATTGTTTTAAATAGAGGATTTTAATTGTTTTAAATTTTTATTACGATGTTTTATTTTTAGATGTTTTTATCTTGTAAGCTGCCTTGGCTTCCTTTCTGGGAGAAAGGTGGCATAGAAATTAAGCAAATAAATAAGTAAATAAGTAAATAAATAAATAAATATGAATGCTCCTTTTTGTTGCTGCTTTTCCGCTGTCATATGTCCTCCTCATTCCAGTCAGCCAATCTGTCCCAAAATGCTGACTCTCTGGGGCACAGAAGCAATGTCCCATGACCAAACCTCATGAGAATTTCCAAACTGTCACTGCCACTACTTAAAAAGGACACAACTAAGGGAGTGAATTCAGGCCAGTTAAAAGCATTAGATAACACCACATCAAGTGATCAGCGAGGCTGTGGGGTGGTTTTAAGGCACTGTGAACAGAAGTTTCATACAATCTTAATCCCCACCATGGTCGCCATGTCTTTCTTGCTCACCAATACTACCCCTTTTTCCCTCACCACCCCCCTGGATCTTTCCACTGACTTCAGGGAGAATGTAACACTCCTTTTGGGAATCACAGCCTTAAAGAGTCTCATCAGAGTAGCTGTTGCTGTTCTTGGATGTTAGTCATGCTATGCAAAGTTGAAAAGATCCCATGCCACATTCTCTGAGTTTATAGGAACATCAATTTCATCAAGAGTTTCCGATGTCAAAGCCAATGCTTTGCAGGGGTGAAATCTGTTTGAACACTCTACATTTTGGAAAGCGTGAATATTTTAATATTTTAAAAGCATCTTGCCAAAACAGAATGGTTTACATTTAGATTTATCAGCTGCGCCTTGCCCATGTGGATATGTAGGCATGAGCATGTTGTATATAGATGCACATCTTCCTGTCTCGGCTCTAGAAGCTAATTCTATTTCTATAAGGGCACAGCATGCTGTGAAAAGTGGCAGTAAGTAGTCCATGACCTGTTGCTAGATATCTAAAACCAATCTGTCCTTTCACATTTTTCCTGGGACTTCCTTGCTCAGATGTCACAATTGCACAACCAGTTCCCAACACTCAGTCACATCCTAATGAGATTCTGTTACATTCTGGATGACTGAGAAACTGAATCAAGAAGGGCCTACACTAGGCAGAAGAAGATACAGAGGAGGTAAATTGAAGGGAAAGGAACAGGGAATGTAAGGATGATGAAGAATGGAGAAGAAGACATGAGTTTAGAGGAGATTGTTTCCTTGGTTTGATTCTGTATGAGATTGTGGAAGGTGTTTTTGTTTGATAGCAGTGGATATAATTATTTTAAATTATGGTAAGGATGAAGAAAATTCAATTCCAATTCCAATCAATCCAATTCAAATCCAATTCAAAAAGGACATTGAGAAACTGGAGCGTGTCCAAAGGAGGGCGACTAAAATGGTGAAGGGTCTGGAAATCATGCCCTATGGGGAACAACTTAGGGAGCTGGGGATGTTTAGCCTGGAGAAGAGAAGGTTAAGAGATGATATGATTGCCCTGTTTAAATATTTGAAGGGATGTCATATTGAGGAGGGAGGAAGCTTGTTTTCTGCTGCTCCAGAGACTAGGACTCTGGATCAATGGATGCAAGCTACAGGAAAAGAGATTCCACCTCAACATTAGTAGGAACTTCCTGACAGTAAGGGCTGTTCAACAGTGGAACACACTCCCTTGGAGTGTAGTGGAGTCTCCTTCCTTGGAGGTCTTCAAATGGAGGCTGGATGGCCATCTGTTGCGGATGCTTTGATCTGGATTTCCTGCATGGCAGAGGGTTGGACTGGATGGCCCTTGCGGTCTCTTCCAACTCTATGATTCTATGATTCTATAAGAGGTATGTATGGTATGTGTTAAGGTTAAGAATGATCCATGATTCTTATGTTGTTTTTTAGACAATGAAATATTTCTGTCTTGTTTATTTGTTTTTTCTTAGTATTATGTCTGTTTGCTTGTTTATGTCAGTTGTATATTTTGAATAAAGGATTTTTTAAAAAAGAGAAACAAAGAAGGGCCTATGGAAAAAGAAATAGGCTTTATTGTGAATGAAGAAGCGCCTATGCAGGAAGAAACATGAAGCAGGGTAGGTTCAAAGTGGGCAAAGTGAGGGCATTTTCTCCAAAATAAGAATCCCCCCCCCATAATATGTGCCTTTATTCCCAAATTTTTAGCATTGCAGAAATGATTCATGCATGTACTTTACTAGCCTTGTGTGATAAACGCCTCAGCCTCAGAGGAAGGCAATAGCAAACTGAGCAAATCTTACCAAGAAAATTCCATGATAATTTGTAGCATTGCAATAATGTGAAACTTGAGTTGAATCATTATATATACAGTTTAGGCATCAAAAGAAAAGGGGCACTTTGCTGTGTTTGCCTTCCCTTGTTACTTTGTCTGCCTCTTTTCTTTAGATGCCTAAACTGTATATATAAGGATTCAACTGAAGTTTCACATTATTGCAATGCTACATATTTAGGGATGAAGGGACATTAATGGGAAACCACTCTTTACCACACATTCCAGTGCAGGTACCCTTTCCTTCTCTTTCTCCTCCTTTGCAGGGACTGGGAGGAGGCTAGTCTCTTCTGCACTAAAACTGGAGTCTTCAAGGAGTGGTACTGTAGCTGGAATAGCAACAGCAACTGTATCTAAGGCCTGAAGAACAGAGATTTTATATCCTTTCCCCACACCCCATCAGACTTTACTAGTCACTATAAATAAAATAATTTCATTTAATACACACATGAACAAAGAACAGGCTTGACAACTCTAAATGCCTAGAAGCTTGCAGTACAGCAAAACAAAAATACCTAAATATCCACGTAGAATCCTGTTGTTTATTCCTATGGTGCTACTAGTAAGCAAAGAGTTAATAACAGCTACAGTGGCTCATCTCTGTTATTATCACTATTGTGTGCCTTCAAGTCATTCTTGATTTATGATGACTCTAAGGTGAAGTTATCATGGAGTTTTCTTGGCGAGATTTGTTCAGAGGGAGTTTGCTATTGCCTCCCTCTGAGGCTGAGGAGTTTATCACACAAAGCTAGCACACTACAGTTACATCAGGATAATAGTGCCGTGTAGTGAGAACTTGCTAAAGATGTTATTATCCTACTGTAACTGTGTATTAGTTACCTCATGTGATAAACTCCTGAGTGTGACATCCTCATAGTGATCCAGTGGGTTTCCATGGCTGAGTGAAAATTCAAACACTGGCCTTCTAGTGTCCTGTACCATTACTCAAACAGCTATACCATGTTGGTTCATGTTATTGTCACTAGTTGAAGTTAACTGTATTGTAGGAAGTAACAATGGGAGGGTGGTAAATTACTCTGGAGGGCAAGCAGATTGGGGGCAAAAATGTTCCTGAGCAGAGCTTGGCAAGTTACTTTTCAAAAGTAATGTCACCATTCCTGTGCCAGTACCTCCAAACTAGTTACCATTACAGTTACAATTTTAAAAGTAACATCACTTTTTTGTTATTAGAAGTAACTGGGATAGCAACTTTAAAAACACATCAGAATGCTTACTATTGCTGGCTACAGTGCAAAATACACCTAAATAATGAGGACACACAACTCTGTGGCTATAAAATCAATTTACAGGCTACAGAAGAAGATAGCTCTTTTTGCAGCAGCTCCACAGGCTGCATATCCATTTCTGGGCACAGTTCAAAGTGCTGATGATGAGTTATAAAGGTCTAGATGTCCCTTTCCTTGGAGATCTTCAAACAGAGGCTGGATGGCCATTTGTCGGGTATGCTTTGATTGAGAGTTCCTGCATGGCAAGGGATTGGACTGGATGGCCCTTGTGGTCTCTTCCAACTCTATGATTCTATGACTCAAGTCCAGGTTTTCTGAAGGACTGTATTTTTCTATACGATCCTGCTCATGGTCTGAGATGTTCAACGGATATTTTTCTCTCTGTCCCATCACCCTCATAGGTACATTCGTTAGGAATATTGGGAAAGGCTTTTTCAGTTTGAAACTGCCTTCCTTGAGACTGGCACATTCCTTGCTCTCCTCCTGGAAGCAGGTAAACACTTTTATGGATTTTTTTAAAGGACTGTTTGCTCATGGGGAACAGCTTTCAATAATGTGCTGTTTTGACCATATTTGTTCCTTTTCTTTTAATGGGCAAGCTTATAAATTGCTTTTAATTCTGTTAATCATTGAATTATTTTTAAATGTTTGTATTATGTAAACTTTTAGCTGTCTTGAGTCTTGGACTTAAAAGACAGAATATAAAGAAATATAACAATAACAATGATGATGATGCAAACAGTTACAGTCACACTATGAAGTTGTCCTTCATTCCATTACAATCGTTATGCCTTAGTTATTGGGGAATATAGAATAAATTACAAGGAACCCAGCATATATAAATCATTAACTCCAACTCTGCCCTGACACTGGATGATGTGCCACCACCATTCAAGAGTGGGAGCCTGTGTCTCTTCTGAAGTAATTTTTTATTTGGAAGAAAGTACTATGAATCCCTAGTCCAGTGATGGTGAACCTATGGCACGCGTGCCAGAGGTGGCACTCAAAGCCCTCTCCGTGGGCACATGTGCTGTCGCCCCAGCACAGAGTTTGCCAGAGTTTGTTACTAGAAAGCCAAAGGGACATGGCACTTTGCAATAAATAAGTGGGTTTTGAGTTGCAGTTTGGGCACTCAGCCTCTAAAAGGTTCACCATCACTGCCCTAGTCCCTGGGAACTGAAAAGGAAAAGGCGTCACTGTGGAGCTTCTTGGCCCGCCTGGACCTTGTCAGAGTAAAGGTTGCAAGTCTTGTTTGGAAAGTGAGTCTGAACTTACCTCTTGCTTCATGTATGATAATATTCAGTGCTGCAAATTTTATACAATGCCATGAGAGATTAAAATGTTGAACAAACAAAGGCGGGTTACAAACCGCCAAAAAATACGTATTGAATACGTATTAGGGTTAGGAAGGGGCGGTGCTTCCGCACCCCCTAACCCTAATACGTAGTCAATACGTACAAGATGGCGGCGCCCTTTCTACATGGGCGCCGCCATCTTTGCGTATTGGACGCACAGCGTCCAGACGCGTCACGCCGCTGCTGACGTAGCGAGCGCGCCCCTGGCGCCTCGCTACGTCGCAAACACGACGCAAAAAGAAGCTCCATTTTGGAGCTTCTTTTTTCGGTCCACGCGGGAGTCGGGCCGTTTGAAGGCTCCGGCTCCCCCGCGGACCTTCTGGCGGCGGCGCCAGACCGCTGCAAAGCGGCGGTCTGTACCCCGCCCATGTTAACACAGTGTGGCTCTTTCTGCAACTAGTGCCTTCTTCAACCCCATTCCCCAAGTAACTATTCCCAGAAACACTTTGATTCCTCTGATCTCATCTTGATGTGAAAAAAACTGTGTAGTATTGCTGGAAAGCTAGAAAGCTAGAATTTAGTAGAATCCAGAAACTGACCTTTTGTCTTTATCTTTGATTAATAGAGGCATGGGAGGGCCTAAATATCTATGGGTTCCCTTGATTAGTTATGGGCATATCTGTACACAATATATATCTCCTGGACCTATATCCTAGATATAGCCCTTATCAATGATAACTACACATATTATCATAATGTGTGACAATAGTTTACAGTTTGTTTATTTATATAATGCCAAATTCAGACAATTCCGTTTGGCTACCAGAATAATGAGAATCATACAATTAAGTACTACATAAAACTTTAGATATTATTCATAACAGCATGCACACTTTTATTAACATAGAAACCTCCGTCCATTCATGAGCCAATCCATGAATAACTGCCATGAGTCAGACTCTAACACATAGATGTACAAATGAATAAGCTGTGCAGCTGTTGGATTCTGACCTAGATGTTAATGGCAAGTCTGAGCAAATTGGTTTCAAGAATCTATCACAATTCATGGTCTCTTGTGAGTTGGAAAAGTGAAGATAAAACCATAGGGTAGATTAGATAGTACTGTTACATCCAAGGATAATTGAAAACAGAGTGGCACTGTCTAGTGGTTGATGGTCCGAATCATGTTAAATTTCTTCAGGTCATGCATGAGTGGATGTTTGTGTTCTATGGCTCCTATGATAACACACCACTGTCTATGCAGACAAATTCTGATGGGAGTTGTGGTTTTATAATACCTGGTAGTTGAACCTCTGTCTAGCTTGGTCTGAGGAGCCTTTGGTGTTCCAGTTGTTTTAAACATTAATTCCCCAAAGCCCCAAGTGGTATGAACAACGATAAGGACGTGGAAGTTGTGAACTGAAATACAGTGGATGCTTGTATATGCTAGATTTTGATTCCAAGATCCCCCATGGATAACAAAATCCATGGATGCTCAAGTTCCATTAACTAAAATGACATAGCAAAATGGTGTCCCTTTTATAAAATGGAAAATCAAGGTTTGATATTTTAAATATATACTTTTTTGAACATTTTCAAACTGTGGATGCTTGAATCTGTATATAAAAAATCAGTGGATAAGAAGGGCCAACTGTATTTGGAAAGCCAATGGTTACCCTCCTTTGATCTGGGTGATATCCAACCTTTGGTTCTCCAGATGTTTTGGCCTTCAGCTCCCATAGTTCCTGATTGTTTGCCAAGTTGACTGGGCTTCTGCGAGCTGAACTCCAAACTGCAAAATCTATAAAGGATTCTGCTGATCCCAAAGGGGTGGAATTCAGTCAATTCTTTGTGACACTGCAGCCCTTTCCCCTTGCTGGTGGGTGAGAAGGATCCACAGCCATTGAAACTCATAGATTGCTGTATTGCTGCAAATTCCCATCCAGTGTGGAGGCAGGGAGAATGGGCTTGTCCTGCCTCCCACACTATCCAGCACAGTACTAATGTGACTATTTATCTTTGCCAGTTCCATCACCCCCTCTGCTCTTGCATGATGAGAAAACAGATACAAATATAAGAACACAGGGAATGTTACAAAGCACATTTATGTACATAAAATGCCCTATAGTCCAAAGAAAATGCATATTATATTGTGTATGATTTGAGTGCCAAATTTTCAAGTGGGGAAAAATTCAAGAAACTCAGTGAAGCACCAGAACTGCCAAAACATAGGCAGGAATTTCATCCATCCTTAGTTGTGACTCAAATATGAATCACAAACTAAACTTAAGCTGAGTCACATTTGTGCCGTGGTCACATTTTTTAAATGTTTCTTTTTCTTTGCTGCTGATTGGTGTGATTGTCAGGAATGCAGAGAAAGAAGAAGCAAAACCAGCTGAGGTAGGGTTTCTAAAAATGCAGCTACTTAACCTTTTATAGGCCTGTTACAGACAACCAAAATAAAGCTGCTTCAAGTCACAGTGGTTTCAGTGGCCGGGTTACAGACCGCCAAATAGTACGTATACAATACGTACTAGGGTTAGGAAGGGGCGGTGCTTCTGCACCCCCCTAACCCTAGTACGTATTGAATACGTACAAGATGGCGGCCCCTGTTCATACGGGCGCCGCCATCTTAATGTATCGGACGCTGAGCGTCCGTACGTGTCGCACCTTTATGAGTAGCGAGTGCGCCCCTGGTGCCTCGCTACAGTCACAAACGCGACTCAAAAAGAAGCTCATTTTGGAGCTTCTTTTCGGTCCGCGCAAGACGCGCCGTCTGAAGGCTCCGGCTCCCCGCGGACCTACCGGCGGTGGCGGCAGAGCCGCAAAGCGGCGGTCTGTACCCCGCCAATGATGCATGCATCCTAAAAGTCCAGAAGCCACACCAAAGCCATGCTCCAGTCTGGAGTGTGGCTTTGGTGCGGCTTCTGCACTCTTAGGACGCATGCATCATTGAAACACCATACCTCCACTGTGACTCGAAGCAGCTTTATTTGGGCTATCTGTAACAGGCCATAGTTTATGTATGGATTGTGCCTGACCTTTTAGAAAAGATTCACCCAAGATAGTTGAGCATATAAATATAAGAAAAAATATTGAGAACAGCAGCAGCATAAAGATACAAATGTTAACACAGCAATTTCTTGGGAGGGAGGGGGAGTTATGACACCCAGTTAAAAAATTATCAGTCCTTAAATAATTTGTTTCTACACTTCATTTAAAGCTATGGAGGCAGGGAAGGGTGATTTTCAAAATTCCGCAGGAAATGAGATACTGGTGCAGAGAAGCTTTTTTTCCCCATACATGTCAAAGGAGTCTGATTTAAAGAGAGATTTGAGGCATGAAATAGTGGTCATAAGGATGAAATAATATGGATGACATTGGTTTAAATAGCCAAATATTTACTTTGCTATATGAGGAGAGTGAGAGAAAGCGAGGGAAAAGTGAAAATAAATGCTTACATAAAATTTTGGTGATGATGATGAGACCTGAGTCCAAAAAGCTGAAAAGGACTAATTTAGATGATAGTAGAGGAAACAAGCATGGTTTGAGTGTTAGACTACAACTCTGGAGACTGGGGTTCAAATCCCTACTTGGCCATGGAAACCCACTGGGTGACCTTGAGCAAGTCACACTCTCTCAGCCTCAGAGAGAGTCAAATAAATAAAGTGTGCCAAGAAAGCCCCATGATAGGATCACATTACACGTTGTAAGTCACAAATGACTTGAAGGTGCACAGCACAGAATAGCACACCTGGATAGCACATTTTTTAAAATATACTCAATTCACTCATTTCTGGGACACCTCTTAATTTGCTATCTATCTATCTATCTATCTATCTATCTATCTATCTATCTATCTATCTATTATCTATCTATCTATCTATCTATCTATCACACTTGTCTTGTCACTTGGCAGCAAGCAAACATGGAGAGGTTCATTTCTGCGTCTTATTTTAGACATGAAGGGGTTCATTAAGCCATGTGAGTTTCTCAGGTTACTCCGAAGCCTGTGTTATTGTATGCAAAAGAGAAGTTAAGCATAAGGAATGTACAGCACCTTAGAGACTTCAAAGTTGTTGGATTGTCTAATGAATGGGATGGAAGGTTTTAAAAGCACTAAGGACTATGTCGGAACAACTGTGCATCAAAACATGGACTTACTTTTTAGACTTAAGTCATTATATAACTTATTTCAGATCCTCCCCATCCCCGACTCTGTGTAACATACACCCATTCATTACATTGTAATTTGTTATTTGACTTGTTGCTCTAATCATTATTTTTGTTGTTACTTTGGGTGTCTATAATAATATATTGTTACAAAATCTGGAGGATGGATCATTTCATAATGATACCCAGTTATAGGAGAAAAAGCAATTTACCCCCAAAAGGTAATTAGCAGAAGTAACAAGCCAGTGTAACTCATTAGATGAAAAAGGAGCAATTGCCAGTGGTTACCATCTTTTACAAACATAACGTTATTATTCCCTCGCTAGTCCCCATAGTAATGTATTGTAACTGCCATTGTTACTTATGTGACTCCCAAGCTTTGGCCATGCATCTGCTCATATGCTTGCTAGCAGGACTGGAAGAAGAACAGGATCACTTACTGTCTGTTTTCACCTCAGCCAACCTCACAATATTTTTGCAGGAGAAGAAGGAAGAAGGGAGCATTCTCAAGGATCTGGAGCTGTTTTTTCTGTTGTGTTTTTGTTGACCACCATCAGTTTCCCACAAGGAATTCTAGGACTGATAATTCCAATCCAAGTTAATTGCAAGAAAAGGCACACCAACAGGAATCTAACAATGCCTTCCTCTGTTTCAACTGCCGTGGAGCCTCTACAATGCCCCACATCTGATGTACAGGGCATAGGGTAGGGGAAAGGAGCCTGCCAAAACAAAACAACAGTGGAGCACAAAATATGGAGAAAATCCTGCAGTGTCCTTCTACTTTCCATGCTGGAGTTGGGGGACAAATCCCAGAACTGGTTTTTTTTAATGTCTTTTGAGAATTTTTAAAAAGTTGTCCTTCAGCATTCAACACCTTCATGAGTGTTTTTGAGGTGCTACATTTCTGCGGAGTGGTTGTGCATATATCTTTCCCTCTTATGAAGAAGCTTACTTGTTTAGGTACATATGATACTCTACAACCATTGAACTGGTTTGAAGGGAAGAGCATCTTTTGTCCAGCTCCTGGAAAGAAGTGGAGGGGTAAAGTGTCGCCAAAAACCATTTCTTTAAAGTTTTCGTTGAGCGACGGGGCAGTTAAGCTTACCTTGGACTCATCCGAACTGGCCAAAAGCATTGGGATTTTGTGGGAAATGTTCCTGTGGGGTTGGATAGTTTGGAGAGATACTTAACCTTCTCTGTCAGAGTGCTCTGGTGCCAACAATAAACTACAAATTGAAAGATTTCATAGCACTGAGCCTGTTAAAGTGGTGTCAAACTGCATCAATTCTGCAGTGTAGATGCAGCCTCAATCTGTCAGAAAGTTGATAGTGCAATGAAAGACGCACACTCCACAGCCACATAGAATCATAGAATCGTAGAGTTGGAAGAGACCACAAGGGCCATCCAGTCCAATCCCCTGCCATGCAGGAAATCACAATCAAAGCATCCCTGACATATGACCATCCAGCCTCTGTTTAAAGACCTCCAAGGAAGGAGACTCTATCACCCTCCGAGGGAGTATATTCCACTGTCGAACAGCCCTTACTGTCAGGAAATTCTTCCTAATGTTGAGGTGGAATCTCTTTTCCTGTAGCTTGCATCCATTGTTCCGGGTCCTAGTCTCTGGAGCAGCAGAAAACAAACTTGTTCCATTCTCAATATGACATCCCTTCAAATATTTAAACAAGGCTATCATATCACCTCTTAACCTTTTCTTCTCCAGGCTAAACATCATAAGTAAAATAAGTTCCACTCACAGGAGTTTTTCTTTATTTTTCTTTTCATTTAATCAAAAGAAATTTCTTTTCTGTCAATATGAATATGAACAGTCAAACATGGGTTACATTTTCAACACAACACTGCATGAGCACTTATCCTGACCCAGAAGATTATTTTATATACTTCAACTTCCAAAGAAAGTCCTAATGGAGTTTTACAAATCCTAAGAGCAGCAGTAAAAAAAAAAATAGAATCATTAAAAGAATCTTTTATTAAACTTCATTTCCTTTTATCTTTTAGTAAAAGATGGCATTCATAGTTGGTCCTTGGGGTGTTGTTGATGTTGTTGTTATTTAATCAGAGCTCAGTGGTGACCTAAAAACTCAGTCCCAACTGACCATCCTCTGCTCAGCAGTTTGAACAGAATACTGGTACTCATAGTTCTTTGCTTATGAAAAGAGCCAGATCAAAGACTTGATTGTGACTCTATAGCCTCAGTTTGTTAAGATTAGTGGGTGTGTGAGGATGATACTGAAAAAGTGTGAACATGAAATTGCAGAAGGGAAGCCACCTTAAAAGGAATAAGAGGTCACACCCAGCCTACATTTTTTTCCAATCCAGGCAGACTTCATTGTGCTCAGAAAACTGGTTAGGTTGCCTTCTGCTGTGAGCATTGGCTGCCAAAATCCCAGTTATGGAACACAGGTATGGATGTGCCTTGAATTCTTTAGCCATAGTGTCCTGTTCACCTTGTGAATAGAAATGTCTGAGGAGTCTTGCAAAGTCCAATCCCTTAGCTATAAACACAGGAAGGATGAATGTATGGCCTTCTAGACAATCTTAATACTTAGCCATTCAGTCAGTCAACCTTTATTAGGCATACAACAACAACATACATTTACAATAAATCTTCAGGATCATTATTAAAATTTAAGCCATAATCTTGTTGTCTCCACCAGAAAATTGGCCATTAGCCTGGTAATATGCGAGTTCTGATCTCCCAATAAGTATTCCACTGATAACCCATCCAAACAGATATTAATCTCCAATAACCTTAACAATTTTTCCCTTGGAATTATATACAATGGACAAAGCAATACAATACAATGGAGAACGTCTGGAGATTGATCACAGTGACATACACAATTCAAAAATGGGGTCTGCAAATATCTACCCCATGTCACATTCGAGGGGTGTACATTCAATCTTGGAAACAAAAAGGCCTTCAACACCAGGAGTGAAAGGGTTTGAAATACTTAATACTTATTAATGTTAAGTATTTTTAAATAAACAATAAAAATCAAAGTCTTGGATTATGTTATTATTATTATTATTTTGTCATAGAGCATCCTAGTCCTTGGTTTGACTTTTCATTTGATTTCCTGGATCTTGTTCTTCCCTTTTTGTTGTTGTCTTCTATGTCTCTGCATTGGTCACTGCAGTAATTTTCTTTATCTTTCTGCACAAGCCATTGGACTGTTGCATTCATAATTCTTAGTTTGTTCCTATCTCCCTTTTGTTTTTCTTCTCTTCTTTTCTTCATTGCTTGTAGTGTTTTTGCTGTCGTTTGTGGTTTTTTTCTCTTTCTTTTTGTTTATTGAAAGTGTCTGTCTGCATTCTATGCTATGCCAGATCGAATTCAACCTAAATGATGAGGAAATTGAAACAGGTGAAAATTTTTCCATACCTTATATCGATGGATATTGATCAGAATGGATATTGCAGCCAAGAAATTAGAAGAAGACTGGGACTGGGGATTGCAGCTATGGAAGAACTAGACAAGATCCCTAAGTGCAAAGATATAAAACTTAACACTTAAAGTTAGGATTGTCCACGCCATAGTATTTTCCATCACCATGTACAGATGTGAGAGCTAAACAGTGAAACAAGATGATAGAAAGAAAAAAATCAACTGATATAAAATGTGGTGCTGGAGAAGAGTGCCAAGGATATGGTGGACAACCAAATAGACAAACAAATGAGTCCTAGAACAGATCAAGCAGGAGCATAACCCTTACCAGTGCTAAGGGCAGTGGTTTTCCCACAGCAACCTTACTCCCTGGCCCAGCTCCCAAGTGCATGTTTGCCATACAAATTCATAGGTGGTGGGATTGGAGAGCTGTTGGGAGAGAGGAGAAGCTATGGTGGAAAGTAAGTACCTATGCAACATGTGCATGGTTAATGCTATGTTGTACAGAGCTAGACCACTGATCAATTAAATCACTAAAATGGTAAAACAATCTGACAGAATCATTCCAAGGCAAAATCTTAGACAGGAATCTATCCTCAACATAATTCTATTGACATAATGCTTAAACCAGGAGCCCTTACCTTTTTTACATGTATATAGACATGCTTAGCATCGCTATCCAAGTCTTCTAAAACCATGAATTGGTCTGTGCTGCTGATTACACAGTTAAAAAAAATTACACTAGGCTGATGATTTTAGGGTTGGACTTTTGAATTCAGATCCCAGTTCACCTATGAGCCCATTTGGTAATCCCGAGCAAGACATAGTATTTAAGACTGAAACCTACTACCTGTAAAATAGGAATAATTATAATGTGTTTCTTTGGTGGGAGCTTAATTAAATAAGAACAGGACAGGCTTTGATAGATTTATAGCCTCATGTAGGATGCACTCTTGCACAAAATTATGGGCACACTACTCCCAGTCTATGAAACTTCCAAATGTATCAGGCACAATGTTACACAATATGGTTTTACTGCATTAACTACAATACAAGTACTTACATGTGGCATGAAAACAGAGTAAGCTAGCTACACTCATAATTAAAAAGATGCTTGTCTCAGCTTTTGCATATAACAGCATCTGTCCTTTGATAAACCATTGCTTGTCTGGCCTCTTGATAGTTTTTTCAAACATATAAAGCACAATTGATGAGATAAATATAACCCAGATGCAATGAGATCCAGAAATACTGAGTGGGTCAGGTTCAAAATATGTATGTAGAATGTGGCATGAAACTCTGATCTCAAATACTTGTGTACTTTTTGGGACAGAGAGAATTCAGGTAGAACTGATTAATGTGACAAAGTTTAATTCTTATTTACAGAGCAAAGGCTAAGGGTGTTATTATTATTTTGGTGATATTAGCATAGAAAAAAATATATACACACCATTGAGGCTTTATGGGAAGATCATAAATCAGTAGCAAAAGGGAATTTATTATTATTATTTATTCAAGTGAGATACCCAATAAATCAGGTCTGTGGCCCTTGATACACACACACACACACACACACACACACACACACACACACTCTCCAGTGGCCAGTAATGGTATATTATGGAAATTGTGGAGGACAGACATTGCCCAATAGATCTATTGTTCTGCAGTAAATCTATTGTCAATGTGAAAGGTGTGAGTCAACATGAGGTGTGAAATCATTTTCACAGTTACTCCAAATCAATTGTATAATTTGCAGAAGAGAAAGGAGATACTGTGCTTAAATCCTGTTGCTAAGCCTAATTACATCGAATCAATTGGATTTATGTAGCTAGTGACTCACTATGCAGCAGCTCATTGAATTGGTCTACACTAGTTGGAATTAACAGGATTCCAGCCTATATATTTTATTCCAAGTCTTGGAGTGAGCTAAAAGCAGCATTTACAGCCAACATTATTATGATATTCAGGCAATTATAGGTTACACTGAATTGTCAATTACATTGAAGACACAATTGGGTTTCACCTTTTCCATGAGAAGTCATAGTTGTGTAAAGACTGCTCAATTTTTACTGCAATGTTCTCTGGGCTCTTTGACCAGTCTAATACTTACCCTATCAGTTAGAAGGAATAAGAAACACTTCTTTTGTTATCAATATTTTCAGTTATGTCAATGTAAATGAAAAGCCATATTAGCAAACAAATTCTACAAAAGTAACTAAGGATCCAGACCAAGAGATGCTTTTCAAATGGTATGTGATACTAAATGGGATAACTCTACTGTTAACATGGTCATTTTGCCGAGTTGAAGAAAGATTGTAGGAGAATGGTTCAGAAAATGGGTGGCAATATTGACAAGGGGTGCATCTACACTGTAGAAATAATGCAGTTCGACACCACTTTAAAGTGCTTTAGCTTCATCCTATGGAATCTTGGTTTTTGTCATTTTACAAAGTCTTTCACCTTCTCTGCTAAAGTGTGCTGGTGCCTCACAAAACTGTAAATCCCAGGGTTTTGTAGGATGGAGCCATGACAGTTATAAGTGATGTCAAACTGCATTATGTCTAGAGTGTAGATGCACTCAAGGAATTAAGTTCAATAATTTAATTGAAAATAATTAAAAATCAGCTTATTGATATGTAATGATATGCATGTTCAAGAAACTTCAATATGGGTGCTTCCTAAAGACAATAATTTCATCACACACTTGTAGTAGCAGTATTCATCACACTGATGATTTGGAAATGGATCTTTTGTAAAATTAAGGAAATACCCCCCCCCCCCCCCCCCCCAAAAAAAATCACAGTTCCAGTAAATGTAGTGGGAACATCTAACCGATTCTGAATTGATTCTGGATCGGCATGGAGATGCAAATCTCTTCTTTCAAAAAAGTAAGTATGAATGATTGTACAGCAGAAGCTGACCTTTTGAAACTCCTTAGTATGTTCCATTATTGGGCATATGTTTGCTATATGATCCCTGGTGTCTCTTCCTTTCCTAAACCCAGCTTGTCTTATCTTTCTGTGGGATAGGAGTGTGTGATTAGTGTTTCCATGATAAAAGATCTACAAAAGGGGGTTTACCATGCCTCCTTCTGTGCAATACTAACAAGTATTAGTTATGGCACCACTGTCATTGTCTCAGAGAGATCCTCTGCCAGTGTCAACTTCCACTACTGCTGCTGTCCAGTAGCTGCTATTATATTAATTATATTATATTATATTATATTATATTATATTATATTATATTTGAAGTGGAAAATACATGGCAGTGTAAAGTGGTCTGGGGAGCTAATACTTCACTACTTTTCATATATACCTGCCCTGTGTATAAGTCACACTGAGTAGGCATGCACAAATGTTGTATTGTTAAGGCTGCTATCTTATGAACTGTTAAATTGTCAGAATGGTCCAAGTTTCATTTATTTTAAATGTAAGGTGTTTTTTGTTTTTTTTAAAGGTGGGAAATAGCTATATTCTAATTTGAAATTCAACTTTCAACTGTTCTTCAAACTTGGCAGTCTTCAAAACTGCAGTCTTCTGCACTAAACATCAGAGTGCATAGGTGAGATTTATTTCAACTAGATTGGGTTTGTTTCAGAGCAAGCATGCAGTCAGTAAAACACAGTAAAACACATTGAACATTTGCCTAATAAATGATATTTTGTCTTCTGTAATACACCCGTTGTATTTCTAATCATGCTAAATGATCAAGTAAAGAACTGTTACTATTTTGCTTGTTTTGTTTTTCTAGTTTAACATTTTATGGATACATAACCTGCAACTGCAAGTAAGCACCACTGAACATCATGGGCCTGCTTTTAAGTTAGAATATATATAGCTGCTCTGTTGAACTGCTAGTGTATGAATGGAGTTCTGCCAAACAAATGGAGATAAATGGAGTCAGCATTCAGAATGAGTAAACATCTTCAGTCTTAATACTGAAATGGATAAACAATGATAGATAGGCAAAGCTGTGCAGGTGCTGAGGTGATGTCTGGAGTCAAGAATGGACTCAATGAAGGCCAATAAACAAAGTTAGATCCCCAAAAGACAGAATGTGTGGAATTAGATATGCAAGCTGTTGTAGATCAGGACACACACTCCTTGAAAGACCAGGTATGTAACATGTAAAATGAATCCATTTTTTTACTGGTGGTGTTGGTGACTCAGAGTACCTTTTACCAGCTGGTGTGCCAGCTATGACTTGGAAATCTTGCTTATCTACTGCAAATCAGCCAGATCTGGCAGATCTCAGTCTACATTCATGCCTGTCCCCATTCCTCTCTGAAATTTTCCTCTAAGACCTTTGGTATTAGATTTTCTAAATATTATTTGAATATGTGCTAACTGTTGATGAATATTTAATATATCCTTGGCTGCTGGTCATAGTTCTTCTGGTTCTTGGTTCATTATGCTTAATAGTGAAAATCTATTTCTTATATTGCCAGTAAGTTCTTTAAAGATATTGCTCAGATCATATTTTGGAACAATGACTGGTTTTGTTTGTTTCTTCAGCTTTACTTTGATTTTTGATTTAAGTAGTTAATGATCACTCAGCACCTGGCTTAGTTTTGACCACTAGAATGGAGCTTCTCAATTTTTTACTTCCAATTATACAGTCTATCTGTATTGACCATCTGGTGATGTCCATGTCTATAGTTTTATCTGTATGAAAAAGGTGCAATGAATAAGTTCTTGGCCTCACAAAACTCTGCCAGACAACCACATGCTTCATTTCTTTTACCTAATCCAAATCTTCCTACTGTTTTTGATTCTTCTTTTCTGCCTACTTTAGTATTTCAGTTGTCTGTGATTAGCTTGAAATCCTGTGTTGATATGTTGTCAATTTCTTCCTGTACTCATTCATAGAATCTCTTGATTGCTTCTTCCTCTGTCACTGTGGTTGGCACATATACTTGGATTATGGTGATATTTATAGGTTTCCCATGAAGCCTTATTGACATGATTGAGTCCAACTGCTGTATCTTTTAATTGCTTTGCCTCATCTTTCCTTAGTATGAATGCTGCTCCATTCCTTTGTGTCTTTTCATTTCCTGAGCAGAACACTGGGTAATTATCTACGACAAAGGGCTCGAACAGACAGGCCAAAATAAAGATGCTTTGGGTCATTTTGGAGGTATGCTGTTTAAATGACACATGTATCTTAAGAGGCCAGAAGCTGTGCCAAAGCTACACTGCAGTCTTTAGGACTGGAGTGTGGCTTTGGTGTGGCTTCCAACCTCTTAGGCCGTTAGGATGCATACATCATTTAAATAGCATAGCTCCAAAGCAGTGGCTCCCAACATGTGGGTCGGGACCCCTTTGGGGGTCGAATGACCCTTTCATGGGGGTTGCCTAAGACCATTGGAAAACACCTATTTAATTACAGTTATGAAGTAGCAACGAAAATAATTTCATGGGTTTGGGTCACCACAACATGAGGAACTGTATTAAGGGGACACAGCATTAGGAAGGTTGGGAACCACTGCTCCAAAGTGACCCAAGCAGCTTTATTTTGGCCTGTCTGTTCAGGCTCAAAGTAATGATCACTCAGCACCTGGCTTAGTTTTGACCACTAGAATGGAGCTTCTCAATTTTTTACTTCCAATTATACAGTCTATCTGATTTTTGTCAGAAGCCAAGGACATAAATGAGAAAGAATGTAGAAAGACACTATCAGTGGCCAAAAAGAAAGAGAAGAAACAATGGATAACAGACAAATCATTTCAAGCAATAAAGAAAAGAAGCAAAAGAAAAGAGAGATAGGAACAAAACCAGAACCATGAATGCAATTATACAAAAGCTAGTGTGCAAGGATAAAGAGAACTGCTATGACAATCAATGCAGAGAAAAAGAAGACAACAACAACAACAACAACAAAACAAATGAGAGGCCTTGTCACAAGATCCAGGCGTTAAAGGGAAGTCCAAACGAAGGGTGATGATGTTCTATGACAAGAAAAAGAACATACAGTGCTCCCTCGGGTTACGAAATTAATTCGTTCCGCGGCTAATTTCGTAACCCGAAAAACCTTCGTAAACCGAATTGCCATAGGCGCTAATGGGAAAAAAAGCCGCGGCTCCATTTAAAACAGCGCCGGCGTTTTTTCGTAACCCGAAAAAACGTTCGTAACCCGAAACAATAAATCCCTATGGGATTTATTCGTATCCCGAAAAATTCGTAAGCTGGGTAATTCGTATCCCGAGGTACCACTGTACTACAAGATCAAAAAGAAATAAAAAGACATTGGATTCAATACACAGAAGAATTATATAAAAGAGAGTTTAAAAATGAATGACACAAGGAATGAAGAACCATATGAAGATGAACCCCAAATTCTAAAACGTGTCCTGGAAGTTGCAATGAAAGAAATTGGGAAAAATAAGTTAACAGAAACAGATCAACCAAACTGCTAAATCAAACTGCTAAAATCAGCACCAATCCACAACCAAACTTCTAAAATCCACATAGACAATGCTAGTGTTAATATATGTAAATAAATATGGAAAACAAAATGGTGGCCTACACATTGGAAACAATAAATATACATCCCCATCCACAAAAAAAGGAGACACAAAAGACTGCAACAACTATAGGTCCATAGCATTAATTTCACATGCAAGCAAAACTATGCTCAAAATTCTGCACCATAGACTCCAACCATACATGGAGAGATAAATCCCAGAGGTGAAAGTGGGGTTCAGGAAAGGAAAAAGCATTAGGAACCATATTGCTAATATACAATACTTAATGGAGCACACCAAAGAGTTACAGAAGAAAATCAGAGTGTGTTTTACAGACTTCAGCAAAGCATTCGACTGCATAGATCAGGGGGGAAACTATGGAAGGTTCTTAAGGACATGGGAGTGCCACTATAAGTGAAAGTCTTGATGAGAAATCTTAGGAAAAAGAAGCTCTTGTAAGAACAGAATTTGGAGCAACAAAATGGTTCCCAGTTGGCAAAGGGATCAGGCAAGGCTGCATTCTATCACTCTATTTGTTCAACTTGTAAGCAGAAAATATCATATGTAGAGCAAGCTTAGACTCAGATAAAAAGAGGAGTACAGATAGGAGGAAATAATATCAACAATCTAAGATAAGCATATGCCACCAAATTACTAGCAGAAAACATTACAGACTTGGAAGAATTATTAAAGAAGAAGAAAGTGCAAAGGTAGCTTAGTGCTGAACATAAAGAAAATAAAAATAATGACTATGGAGGAACTACATACATTCAACCTAGACAATTAGGAAATTGAAATAGTTATAGAATTCCCATACCTTGGATCAAACATTGATCAGAATGGAGAGTACAGTCAAGAAATCAGAAGAAGACTAGAAATGTGAAGGGCAGCTATGAAAGAACTAGACAAAAGCTTAAAGACTAAAGATATACAATAGAACTCAAAAGTTAGAATCATCCAAGCCATTGCATTCCCCATCACTCTATGGATGCGAGACCTGGAGAAGAGTGCTAAGGATACCATGGACAACAAATGAGTCCTAGAACAGATCAAGCCTGAAATATCTATGATGATCAAATTAAAGCTGTTTTACTTTGGCTATATCATGAGAAGGCATTACTCATTAGAAAAGACAATAATGCTAGGAAAGGCGAGGGAAGCAGAATGAGTGGAAGACTGCACACTAAACTCAATTAAGGAGGTCACAGGTCTAAATTTACAGGATCTAAGCAGTGAAGTGGAGGACAGGGAGATGTCTCATCCACAGGATTGCCATGAGCCAGGGTTGACTTACAGTAAGTGCAGTTAACAACAACAACATCTGATCACTGATGTGCAATTGTATTTAGATTAGAATCATATATACAGAGTGAATCTATTTTCACTCAGAGGAGTTTATATTTATGAACATATTATAGCACTGCACAAATACTGAGACTTGATCTGCATAATTGGTATTTAATATTTTTCATTAGTACTTGGTTGCTGACTATGGTGCAGTACAGACTGCCCCAAAGGGGCAGCCTGCAGCCGTCCCTGTTCACACTGACTGGAGCCTGGGCAAGCTCACTGGCAGCCCCTGTGGCCCCAATCCAGCATTTTTCCAGGCCAAAGAGAAGCGGCAAAATGCCCCTTTGGTCTGGAAAATGGGTGCCCTCGCGCCTTAGGCGCCCAGTGCGTCCCAGCAGGGCCAGTACTACAGAGGAGAAAAGGGTGGCCCCATTCCCCTCTGCATCGTTGGCGGGGCTGTTTGGTTGCTGCTCCAATGATGTGTGCACCAAAAAGGAGTTTCGTTTTGGAGCTACATTGTGCGCTGCTGGCAGGCTGCCATAAGCAGCCTGGGGCGGCACGGAGATGTCACGCCCCATGCTGCACTGTTTGCATGAGGCACGTGTGTGATGTCATATGGTGGCACCCATGTGGACGGATGCCGCCAGTGGCACGTTTTAGGGTTAGAGACCATGCGGTTGGTGCGTGGTCCCTAATGTTAAAATTGCCGTGGTCTCTCCACTTTTGGGCCATCTGTCTTGGCCTTATATTTTATATTTGATGTCAACCAAAGCAAAACAGAAAAAGAGTGCTAAGAAAAAGGAAGTAGTATCTTTAGAATGGGAGAGAATTCCTTAAACAACCAAATTACACTCTGTGGAGGCAAATGTATTTGGCGTACATTACCTGCCAAATGCCTGTGTTTGTCCCAGCGACTGCTTGATCATTGCAGTCTAGAGGTATGTAGTGCCCAGGGCTGCTGAGGCACACATCTTGAGATCTGAGTGAACTGTGAAGCTAGTGGAAGCTGTCCAGTCATTGGAATGTAATCTAAGGGGTTGCACAGACTGCCCCTCAGGGGCGGCCTGCAGCTGCCTCTTTTCTTGCCAGATTAGGGCCATGGCAACTACATACTATGGCCCTGATCTGGCATTTCTACTGCGCAAAAAGGAGCCACAAAATGTAGCTCTTTTGGCGCTGCGGAAAGGGCACCCTAGCTAAGATGGTGGCAGCTTTTTGCCACTTCTTCAACACAGTGCATGTAAGCGTTGCACTGAAGATGCAGCATGATGCTGCTTGCCGTCTGGTCAAGCAGGCAGCATGGGGGCAGTGGCCAGGTGGCCAGCATGCAGACACCACGCCCCACTCCAGCCCAAGGCCAGCTTTTTATGCCAGTCTGTTGAGGCCCTAAGGCAAGCCAGTCTATAACCAAGCTCACTGATAGTAGCCCTGCAAATATTTTGATCTTCCGATTCTTCCCTTAAAAAACACAAGCCTACTATGCTTCTTTGTCAACATGCAGTCAGTATAAATATGAAGTACCCAACAAGAATTGAACTACAACTATTTTCCCTTACTGAAGGGCTGAGCAGATTGGCCAGAATAACATGGGGCTGAGCCCCATGCTATTCTGGCCCTGGTTCTCACCTGGGTTGGTCTCCAGATCAGAAAAGGGATGGACGGATGTTTGAACTACCCACCATCTGTGTGGACTTCTTACCTTACTGCATCATTGCTCCTATGCAGAAGTCATCCATTGCCATGTCTGATGCAGAAATGGGGTGCCTGGCTGCACTCACAAGTCCAGGCACCTTGTTTCTACATCAGATGTGGTGGCAAGGGGTTTCTGGGTAAGGGCAATGTCCTGGCAAGGTAAGGAGTACGGGGGCAGGGGTCTGAACAGCTGCAGTTTGCTTCAGAGTTTCCAGGAAACTGTCAAATCAGGGATCAAATTAACCTGGGATAATGGCTGTTCACCCTGGGATCGGGTTGGATCCACTGAATCCACACCTGGTTTGACAGAATTGCCTCTGGGGTTCTGGCCTGTGTCGTCTGAACTGGATGATGTCCTTGGGTGCCACAATAAGAATCTCTAGACTACACGAGATGTTTAAATAGTAACAAATAAATGAGGGGAAAACTGGTGGGCTTTGAAATGGGATGCTACAAATATCCCAGAGGTTTAAATGTGTCTCTAATGCAACTCTGAGACTGGAGTAAGGCTTTATGAAAGTGGAGGCCAGAGTGTGGGTGACTAAACTCAGCTACTATCTTAAACTATCCTTCTTCCCCACTGGCCTTGCTCCACTAACCTTGATTGATGATTTCCAGTCTATGTGGAAACAGACAGTGATGACTAAAATTTCACTGGGCTTCTCTCCAGATCTTCTGCTCAGCATGGGATATGATAAGGCTAAAGCAATTATCAAACAAAGGCATGGTAGATATAGAATGACAACTGGATCTAGTAAGCACCCCAACTTTTATTGCTAGTGATTCCAATAGATATTTGGCATACCTATGGCATACTTAGCAAACCTCAAAGTACCTAAACACTGGAGATTCTTAACTTTGGCACAAGGTCATGCCCTCCCCTCAGTTGTCCTCAAAGGCTGATATAAGAAGACCCCCTTCTCAGACAGACTATGCTCCTGTGACTCGGGCCAAATAGAAACAACAGAACATACATTCCTCCAGTGCTCATACTACAGTGACATCAGCCTCGGCCTTATTTCACTTCTATTGCATAAATACCAAGGACAACACCAATCAATTTTACACTCTCTGCTGCTTTCAGACATCAACCCTGATACAACATACAGTACAATTTTAGCAGATTCTGTGTGACTGCAGTTAAAATTTGCCAGGCAATGACCTGCGCACTAGACTAGTAGCAATCTTCTCTTGCTATACTGGAATCTGAAAAGATATTTTAAATACTGTTGTTAACCTGGTGTTTTTTTTACCTTCTTCTATTCCGTATCCTCTTTTTAACTTGCTCTGGTCTATGACTGTAATAAAGATTCTATCTATCTATCTATCTATCTATCTATCTATCTATCTTGAGGAGAGATACTTGAGCAGCACACACACAGTCCCCATATTTGCTTGATATTCAGAAGCCATTTATGTGCAGCTTTTAATATGTGAGTTTTTTTTTTGAACTTTTCTCTGAGTCTTCCTTGGCACAGCAGGCAGAGGCTGGGGCAAAAGAAATGATCAGGAGAAACAATGAGTGGATCCAGTTCTGCTTTGCAAGTAGTGTCAAAATACCAGGAAATCTCTAGGCTGTAATATGACAACCCATCAAACATCCAAACATGAAATGAATTTCATAAGGTATACTCTTTCATCTGATTGATGGTTATTGCTTAGCAGTGATGAAAAAATGAAGACTGCCCTGTGTAGAGCAAATGTGTCATAAAAATTTCAAATAACATGTCTAATGTAATACTGTTGAGCGGATCAGTTTTCCTTTCTTCCAGTCTTCTTACATGTGAGAAAAGAATACGGACATGTCTTTCAGCACTGCTCACTGGGCAAGCCTATCCTGTGGAGCATCCATCTATGAGCTTATCATTCTCATAGGGTGCAGGTGTGAGAAATGTAAGGTTGCGATCCTTATGTGAAAGGCCTGGAACAGTGGAGGCAGCTAGGACATTCTGATGCCTGTTTGAAGTTGCAGCTACACTGTAGGAATAATGCAGTTTGACACCACTTTAAGTGCTGTAGCTCCATCCTATGCAATTCTGTAGCTTTACAAGTTTTTTGCCAATTCTGCCAAAGAATGCAGGTGCCTCAGAAAAGTGCAAAGCCCAGGATTCTGTAGGATGGAGTTATAACATTCAAAGTGTGTCAAACTCCATTATGTCTACAACATAGATGCACCTTAAGGCTGTACTAGGGGACAGCTTCTCCTCCTCCTCCTGTATTGTTGTTGTTGTTGCTGCTGCTGTTGTAATTTATTAGTAATCAATGACCAAACACCAGCCTATTGGCTTTTAAATTGACTTGCTGAACTCCTTGCATAAGGGAGTACCAGGTACCTCCTTAAGCAAGCATGTCAAAAGTACAACTGCCATGTCCCAATAGCAATCTTTCCTAACACATTGAAACTCAAATTATCTGTCAATTCCTGGATTATACGTGAGAAATGGAAGGCAAGGGCCCTTTCACACAACACAATAATAGTGCTGTGATTCCATTTTAACTGCCATGGCAGCATCCTTGGTGAATCTTGGATTCTCAGTTAATGAGCTTTGCTGCCTCACCAAACTACAAATCCTGAAATTGCATAGGATGTTGCCTTGGCAGTTAAATGGCAATCTAGAACTATAGGTATGTATAAAGGCCCTGTGTCTATGTGTGTTGGCTTTTACATGCCCTATTAAAATGTTATACCTACACTAAAATATGTCATCATTCACACTCGCTGGGTGTGGTGGAATTGGGTAGAAAACAAAAGCAGTCAAGAATTCTGTTATGTGACTCAGAAACAAAGTGAACCAACAAAGCCGCCCATTTTTTGCTTGCTTTGCAGTGGTTCCTCTTGTTATGTTGGTAAATAGGAAATCAACAGGCTGGTTCTACCAGAACTCTGTGGGAGACAGAGGCTTGCCCTATTAATAGATAGTTTTTGAAGATACAGTTTAGAAGAAACCAAACAGGTTATTATTGCTGGAAGGAACTTCTGGAGAGTCATTCCAAGGAAAGCACACAGAGTGCTAAGATTCTAGAGAAACCTGCATGGCAGCATATTGTATTGCTGGATTTCTAACTGAATCAAATGTCTTCTAAATGATAAAATATACACTTTTTGGGATAACTTTTAAAGCTTTTAATTTTTTTTAAAAATAATGGGAGTGAAGGGATGCACCAATTAAAGAGAGAAACGGACATCTTATTTTTAAACAAAACATCCAGCATAGTATTTATAACAATTATGTACTTGACAGAATGCATGCAATGTAGGGAAGGCAGTTTTGCTGGTTTGCAGGAGAAACTGCTTTTGCTGAGTCATAGGTTTTACAAGTAAGTAGCAAGTGATGCCTAGGAGACCTGTCTCTTGTTTGTAGGTACTTGTTTCCTATTTTCCTGCTGGAACATGAACAGTTTTTGTACTGTAAAGGGAGGAACTTTTGCAATTGGATGAGACATCTGTATGAATACTTGTTTCTTATTTTTGCAATAAAGATCCCTAATTTTATCTCCAGCTTTAATGGATCAGGACAATTGTGTGCTTGTTACAGATGCACTGGCCAAGTGTAAAAAGTACTTATTCACTGTTGCTTCCCACCAACTGGAATTTGAAGCTATATTTTCTCTGGACCAGGACCTTCCATTTAGGCTAAGGGGCTCTTCAGACAGGCCATTAAGGCTGGCCTGGAGGTGGAGTCGGGGCGTCATGTCCACATGATGCATGCCCTGATACCCCCCCCCTCAGGGTTATGTGACACTGTGTGCTACTCCACACGGCACGTGGCATCATGGTGCTTCTCTGGTGCTGCATCTGCAAGGAGCACTGTATAGCTGCAACACCATGGCTATCACACCCTTTGCAGCTCCTTTTTGTACCTTGGAAAGGCTGGATCGGTGCTGTGGCATGTGGTTGCCATAGCCCTGATCTGGCTGGAGAAGGGGCTGTTCGTACAGCCCCTAATTATCTTATATTATGGCTAATGTTCAGTGATTATTTCTGTCCTCCATGAATTGACCAAACCCTGCTTTGAAGACACATACCATCATTATACCTACGGCAGCACATTTCAGAGATGTATTAAACCTGTTGCCATGATCACATCTTGTGAGAGTGGACTCCCTGTCAAGAATGGGAATTATCTAGCCCCTGGCCAGCATGTGGCCTCCAATATGATTTATGAGTTTCTGGGTCCCTTGTGGACTCTCAACCATACCCTTTTAATGATTAAAACCAAGAATTGTTGCTATAGTTGCACTGAGACAGAGAGGTCCAACACCATGGTATGGGTAAATATGATAGCCACAATTTTAATGCACATAACACAATCATAAATCAGTTATAGTCACAACTAACATGTTCCTTATATACACAATATATAGATAAAGTAAAGTTGAGGGGGACACAAGGCACAATGGTTTCAAGACCAGCAAATGCTCAAAGTAGGGCTGCCAGCTGTGTATATCTGGTAAACTTCTGGTCAGGGCTTTCCTACAACAGCCAGTTTATATGGCATTCCCACATGGTCAGTGGGAGGTGAGATCACTTACATCTGCTCCAACTGCAACTTCCCACACACACTTTGTACCTCTAGCCACCTCAGGGCTTTCCTCCCCCAAATTTAACTTGTGCCCAATGTCCACTCTTCCCTTCCATAGCCACCATTTGTGATGAAGCAGTGAAAGCAATGAACACTTCTGATCAGAGGAGTGCACAATTAAAATCAGAAAAACAAAGTGGAAAAGCTAATACAAAGCCTCAGTCCCATATGCTGTGGGGAGAAAGCCCAAGGGAATACCACTACATCTGGCATTCTCTGGGGCTTTCTCACTGAGAAATCCCCTGAGAAAAAATCCCATGCTACAATAACATGGGGAGAAAAATCCTTCCTGGCCCCCAAAGCTGACCAGCTGCAGCCTTGGATGACACTGATTATCTTGATCCATTTCAAACTGGGTTCAGATCAGGATACGGAGACTGCCTTGGTCGCCTTGGTTTATGATCTCTGTCTGGGCATCGACAGGGGAAGTGTGTCCCTATTGGTGCTCTTCGACCTCGCAGCAGCCTTTGATACCATTGACCATGGTATCCTTCTGGAATGCCTGAGAGAGTTGGGAATCGGGGGCTCTGTGTTGCAGTGGCTCCATTCCTATCTCTCAGGTAGATTCCAGATGGTGATGCTGGGAGACAGTTGCTCTTCTAAAAGAGAGTTCGTATCTGGTGTCCCTCAGGGTGCTGTACTGTCTCCCATGCTGTTTAACATTTACATGAAGCAGCTGGGGAGATCATGCGGAGACATGGGGCGAGGTGTTATCAGTATGCTGATGGCACCCAAATATACTTCTCCATGTCTTGGACTGCTTCAGTGACCAAGGAAGGCATCTCCCCTCTGAATGACTGTCTGAGGTCAGTAATGGATTGGATGAGGGAAAATAGACTTACGCTGAATCCAAACAAAATGAAGGTACTCGCTATAGGTAAACCTGAACTGGTATGGAGATAAGCTCATCAGTCCTGGACGGGGTCACACTTCCCCTAAAGGACTGTGTTCGCAGTCTGGGGGTACTTCTGGATTCATCGTTTCAGCTGACTTCTCAGATTGACGCGACGGCCAGGAGCACCTGTTATCAGCTTCGGCTGATACACCAGCTGAGACCCTACCTGGAACGGGCAAACCTAGAAACGGTTGTACACTCACTGGTAACCTCTCGTCTTGATGTCTGTAATGCACTCTACATGGGGCAGCCCTTGTGCCATGTTCGGAAGCTGCAATTAATTCAAAATATGGCAGTCAGGTTGGTGGTAAATCCAAATACGACCCTATTACACCTATCTTAAAATCTCTACATTGGCTGCCTATTAGCCTCTGGGCTCAATACAAGGTGTTGGTTATTACCTATAAAGCCCTACATGGCCTGGGGCCAGACTACTTGAGGGAATGCCTCTCCCCATACAATCCTTCCTGCACACTCAGGTCCTCTGGGAGGAACCTACTACAGTCGAAGAAAACCAGGCTGGTGGCAACTTCCCAGAGGACCTTTTCAGCTGCTGCTCTGAAAATGTGGAACAACCTGCTGGAGGAGATCCACCAAATTACATCTTTAGAGGCCTTTAAAAAGGTGATAAAGACAGATCTCTTCCGGTGAGCCTTCCCAGACTAACCTCCAAAATGAGAACCTGAACTGCTCACCTACGCACTGTCTCTCCCTATGATCACTCCTCTAAATATTTTCCCATGCTCCTAATTTTAACTGCATTCTCTATGCAACTGGGTGTAATCTGTGATACTCCTACTGTTATTATATAGTATGATGTTTTACTTGTATTTTAGCAGAAGGAGGGAGGGCTAGGGGATTGGGATCATGTTATTGCTGTTTTTAAATGTTATATTGAACTGTTGTTACCCACCTAGATCCTTGAAAGGGAAAGGCGGGATATAAATAATAATAATAATAATAATAATAATAATAATAATAATAATTATTATTATTATTATTATTATTATTATTATTATTATTATTGGTATCCACTACGGATCATGATGCAGCAAAGGATAGGTGGATGGGCCATTTCAAAGGTCCCATCCAAAAATGTCAGACAAATGTGTGGGCAGGATCTTATAAGCCTTTCTTCACAGGTTATTAGGATACCACAAGAGAATAATACAAGCTTTGGTTTCCACAGGGGTCCTGGAACCAAATCCCAGTGGATACCAAGGGCCCACTGTATATTGTTAGTGGGTGAGTTAGTGACTTGCAGCCTTTTTGACAAGTCAGTACAAAACCTATTGGTTTTCTGTAGTAGTTTTGGATGTTATTGTGGTGACAAAGACAACAGTAAGTCAGAGCTAATTCAAAGAATATGGAACTAGTTTTGTAAGTGCTATGAATTCCCCCCCCATCTGCACCCCCAGCTTTCAACTAGTTTTCATTGTTTCAAATACCAAACAATGCCATGTTAAATATTTGTCCAGCCCACTTCGGCCTCATTCCCACTACAAAATGGCCTTGTTCCCACTGCATAATAAATTGATTTTCAAACTGATCTGAACTGATTTAAGTGATCCTTGTTTGCACTTGTGCCAGGATCTGTGCACTTCACAGCTTCTTTTGAAATGAATTGATTCAGCGCAAGTGTGAACGTGCTGTTTATTTGATTTGGTTCCTGTGGTGTGGTCACCCCTGTGAGACGACTCCAGGTTGCAGCAATCCTTTGCTGAATGTGAACACAAAATGGATTAAATTGAAACAGTTAGGTTCGATCATGGCTTGAATAGTGTGAATGTCTGTTTGGTGCTAAGTCGCCTCATCCATTTGACTCAAAAAGCTATTTTCGTTCACACTTGCACTGAATCAATTCATTTCAAAAGAAGTGATAAATTCCGCAGAAGTGGTGACTGTTGAGATGTGGGTGTGTACTATGAAAGTGTTTACTCATTCAAAGGCTGGGAAGAAATACTTGCCTTCATTCTGGTTTGACTGAAACGTCAAGTGAAGGCAAATTTTATCATCAGCATTTCCAGAGTGGGAGAACTGCTTTCTGCCCTGACTTTGATTTGATTTCATGACACATATTCTAATCTGGCTGGCTGCATGAAATCATGCCATCATACCTTCTGTGTAAACTCTTCAAAAGCCCCACAATGAACAAGATTCTATTATTTCATTCTAATTGTAGGTAAATTTTTAAAAAAGCAATAGAGAGCTTTGTAAATTGATTGTCTGTTTGGGAAACGGTAGAAGCAGTTTAAGCATCCCATTTACTTCGCTTTATTGTTTGTTGCTGTTAACTGCTCTTGAATCCACTCTGACTTAAGACAACTGTCTGAATGAGACATCTGCAAGACCCCCTGTCCTCAACTGCTCTGCTTGAATTCAGGGCCATGATCTCCCTAACTGAGTCTATCCATCTGGTGTGTGGTCTTCCGCTCTTTCTGTTACCATCTATCTTTCCTAGAAATATTTTCTAATGATTCGTGCCTTCTCATGATGTGGCCAAAGTACAACAATCTCTGTTTGATCATCTCAACTTCCACTGAGATTTCAGGCTTGATCTCTTCTAGGACCCATTTGTTTGTCTTTTTGGCTGTCTGTGTATTTCTCAGCACTCTTCTCAAGAGCCACACCTTGAATGAGTTGATTTTCTTCCTATCTGCTTTCTTCACTGTCCAGCCCTCACATCCGTACATGGTGATGGGAATACAATGCCTTGGATGACATTAGTGCTCAGTTGTATATTTTTACTCTTTAGGATCTTGTCTAGTTCTTTCATAGCTGCCCTACTCATTCCTAGTCTTCTTCTTTTCTTGAATGCAGTCTCTATTCTGTTCAGTGTTTGAACCAAAAAATGGGAATTTTTTATTATTTCAGTTTCCTCATTGTCTGTGTTAAATTTATGTAGTTCCTCTATGGTTTTTGTTTTCTCTATATTCGGCAGTAAGCCTGCACTTTCACTTTCTTCTTTGAGCTTCCTTAGTAATTGTTTAAAGTCTGTGATTTTCCCGCTAACAGTATGATGTCATCTGCATATCTTAGAACACTGATGTTCCTTCCTCCAGTGTTCACTCCTCCTTCTTCTGAGTTCAAGCCTGCTCTTCGTATGATATTTTCTGCTTACAAGTTAAATAAATAGGCTGATAGAATGCAACCTTGCCTGACTCCTTTGTCAATCTGAAACCATTCTGATTCTCCATATTATGTTCTAACAGCCTCTTGTCTTAAGCACAAATTTCTCATCAGGACAATCAGATGTGGTGGTGCTCCCATTTCTTTCAAAGTCATCCATAGCTTTTCATGAACTATGCAGTCAAACGCTTTGCTGGAGTCTATAAAGCACATGCTGATTTGTTTCTGGTATGCTCCATTAACCATTGTATGTTAGCAACTTAGTCCCTAAAGCCTCCTCCTTTCCTTAACCCCGCTTGCATCTTTGGGATTTATCTCTCCATTGTGATTGGAGTCTGTGCTGCAGATTTTTGAGCATGAGATTGCTTGCATGGGAAATTAAAACTATGATCATATAATTGCTGCAGTCTTTTCTGTCTCCTTTTTTTTGTGGATGGGAATGTAAAGTTTTATTTATTTACATATATCTGATGACTCTGCTCACCATTATTGTTTTAATTGTTCATGTAATTTTAACCTTAAACTGTTTAATTCTTTTAAAGGGGGGTATTTTGTATATATGGTGTATTCTTTTAATATTGTAAACCACTTTGATTATTTTCACAAAAAGCAGGGTAGAAATAAGTTTTATTTATTATTTATATTTATATTGATTATTTCCAGTTTATAGGCCACCATTTTGTTTTCCATATTTTTGACATATATTAGTTAACACTAGAGTTGAGTCTTCCTGTGCAGATTATAGCAGTTCAGTTGGAATATTATCTATTCCTGGTTATTTATTTTTCCCAGTTTCTCTTATTGTAGCTTCCACCTCACATTTTAGAATTTGAGGTTTGTCTTCGAATGTGTCATTCATTTTTCTTTTGTATAAATCTTCTGCATATTGCTTCCAACATATTTTTATTTCTTCCTGATCTTGTAGTAAGTTCTTTTTCTTGCCATAGAGCTTCCTCACCTTGGTTTGAACTTCCCTTTGAGTTCCTGGATTTTGTGGAAGAGGTCAGTTGTTCTTCCTTTTTTGTTGTTTCTTCTATTTTTCTGCACTGATCATTAGTAGTTCTCTTTATCCTTGCACACCAGTCATAGTACAGTTACATTCATAGTTCTGGTTTTGTCTTACCTCCCTTTGCTTTTGCTCCTCCTTTATACCCTCATCCATTCCTCACATTCACCGGAGGGAGGGAGGAAGGAAGGGAAGGAGGCAGGCAGGCAGGGTCCTCTCTGTCCTGCCTTAATACTACACAGAGGAAAAGGATGATTTAGGTAAAGAAACAGTCTGTGTTATGAAGAGGAGCTGCTCCAGGGAAGAAAGGAAATTCTGGATCATATTTCTTTGGGAGGGATGGTTAGATATTGGCAGGAATCTCATCGAGACTTTACATATGCATAAATCCCAACATTTCTTGAGGCAAGTAATCTGTCTGGTGCAACAATCCATGGTAACTGTGCAATGCTGTGTGGGCACAGCTTTGGCATCTCCCCACCAGTCTGGCCACCTCAGTTCTCTTTGCCATTGTGCAGAGGTATGTTATTAAAGTATTATGTATTACTGGCTTTCAATAGGATTTCAACTGGTGTCTCCTAACCTGGCTTTGAGAACAGCTGGTTGGGGCTTACTAGGGAAGTGAGGACAATGTTTTCCGAATGAAACTTGTGTGGAACTCAGGCTTATACTGTACAACAGCATCTGTGCTGTTGGTCATTCTCATAACCGCTCTGGGAAGGATAAGTTACCATTTGTTAGGTGGAAAGGGAAAACCTATCTTTTCTGTCCAGGGCACTTTTATTGTAGTTTTAGCCTGGATATAATTTGTAGCACTCTGATAAGGCTGCTCTGAAAATCTTTTCAGCTGGTGTGTCCAAACTCCATTAACTTTGGAATAGACAGAATAAATTAATACAGACAAGAGGATGATTGGGTGGTGGTTGCATATGTTTTCATTTGGCTTTTTAGAAACCATTAACTCCTCATAATCCAATTTCTCCGGTGTATTTATGTATGTATGTAGCATTGTCATTAGGAGTTGTGGTAGCTTAGTGGTTAAGATGCCAGTTCTGACTATTGTAAGATCGGAAGGTTGGCAGTTCAAGACCAGACTGCCGCATGAACTCCATCATGTAGGAGCCCTGGTAGCGCAATGGTTAAATGCCTGTACTTCAGCCACTCACTCAGAAACTATAAGGTTGCGAGTTCAATAACAGCCAGGGCTCAAGCTTGCCTCAGGCTTGCATCCTTCCATGGTTGATAAAATGAGTACCCAGATTGTTGGGGACAATTAGCTTACACTTTGTAAACCGCTTAAGTGCACTGATAAGCGGTATAGAAATGTACTTGCTATTGCTGTTGCTACTCCCAGTGTCTGCCAACCTAGCAGTTCAAAAGCATGTAAAAATGCAAGTCAATAAATAGGTACCACTTCAGTATAGAAGGTAACAGCATTCGGTGCAATCATGCTGGCCACATGACCACCGCAGTTGTCTTCAGACAACAGTAGCTCTTTGGCTTAGTAACAGAGATGAGCATTGCCCTCTACAATCAGTTACAATTAGATATTCATGTCAAAGGGCGATCTTTACCTTTACCTTTAGCATTGTCATTACAAAATACAAATGGAGCACAAAGTTTCTTTCCTCCATCTTTATCTCCCTTCTGTCTCTAATAGAATGCAACATTATTTCGTATGCTGTACAATTCTGAAGACAGATTTCCAAATTCAAGGACCCAAGCAATGATTGCCTAGGAGAACCATAACAATCAGTTTCTTGCATTTGGACAATTAGAATCTGAACCTGAATGTACCATTAGCATAGTTTTTGCATGTAATTTGTTATTTTATGTATAACACTTCACTCTGATTGCTTTTTAACATTTCCCTACTTTTATATGCCATTCATTTTTACATGTATAACCCTACATTTTCAAGTGACAGTCAGAATAATGTTTGATCTTGGTGCTTTTTCCTATTCCCCCCCCCCCCCTTAAAGTGCAAAAAGTCTCCTGTATAGAACCTTCTTCTTCCAGTGTCAAAGAACGCATCACTGGGAAGTTATACCTGACCCATATGGCAATATTTAAAGATGATCAGGATTATAACCCTTGCCTATCATCATTCACATATTTTGGAAGTTGTAATGACATTCATGCGATTTCCTTTAATTTTGTTTTAATATTTCAAATGGAGAGGAATATTCAAATTTCTATGTCTTCAGCTTTTGTACCATAGACCGAAAGGAAAACGTAATTGCTCTGTTTTGCTGTGGTATTCCTTGCTTCCTGACTTTAATGGATCAGGGGAAATTATTTTATAGATACCGTCTCACCCTGAAAGCCTCAGGAAAGCCTACTTTTTCATTCTGATCAGTTTTGATCTGGTGGTCAGATTTTGGGTCCATAGGACTGGCAGTCTCTGAAAAGCATCTGCAGGATTTGACTCTTATGCTAAAAGGATCTATATATTGTCTGTGACTAAGCAGCATGTAATTTTGTTTTCTCAGATATACTGTACAAAGCAATTACATTGTTGATCGGCAATTGAGAAAAAGTAACAAGTATATCCACAGTACACCATGACAGTAATTTGCACAGAATCCTGGGATTGGTAGTATGATGAGGTCCTCAGATTTCTGCTCTATAAAGCTTTAATGCTATACTTCAGGGTAGATGACTACAGCTCTTCAGCATAGAATTCAAAGTAGCTTCAGGATTCTGACATGACAATAAAGAAATATCAAAATGCTGTAACTCTGTATTGCAAATTCACTAGAAGATTAGATAGGCAGCATAAAAGGGCTGCTCCCTCAGAAACATTTAGACAGGTGCTATGTATTTCTTGTTATTACAGGCCCTGGACATACGGGCCTTTTAGCACGTAACGAATATGTGCTAGGGTTGCCTCGGGGCTTCGCTTACAGACGCCCCGCAACCCTAGCACGTATTCCGTACATCAAAATGGCGGCGCCCTGTATACATGGGCACCACCATTTTGACACGATGGATGCTTAGCGTCCACACGTCATGGCCCACTTGTGATGTTGCAAGTGTGCCGGAAAAAGAACCCACTTTTTGCGGGTTCTTTTTGCCGTGCGAGGGAGCCGCGCGGTTTGTCCGCTACAGCTCCCTCATGCAGCATAACAAGATGCCGGCAGACCGCTCTTTTGGGGTGGTCTGTACCCTGCCATAGTCTTTTTCTTATACTCTGCATGCTCTTTTGAAACAGAGATTGGCATTTTATTCCTCATATTCTCAGAGAAGCATTCACCAATGAGACTTCTTTGGAATTTTGCAAAACGTTTGTTTTTAAAGTTGACTGCCTTAAATTTAAACACTGTCCCATGACCCAAACAAACATACAAACAAATAGGTCTTAGAGCAAATCAAGCCAGAAATCTCCCTAGAAGCCAAGACGACAAAACTGAGGCTGTCATACTTTGCACATATCACAAGAAGGGAGGACTCATTAGAAAAAAACAATAATGCTGGGCAAGGTGGAGGAAAGTAGAAATAGAGGAAGGCTGCATGCCACATTGATGGACTCTATTAAGGAGGTCGTGGGTATCTTATCTGAAGATGCCAACCACAGATGCTGGCAAAATGTCAGGAATAAACTCTTCTAGAACATGGCCACAGAGCCCAAAAAACCCACAAAAAATCATGGGTATGAGTTTACAGGAACCAAGCAGAACAGTGGAGGACAGGGGTTCTTGCAGATGTCTTATCCACGGGATCACCATGGGCCAAAATCGACTCGAGGGCAGTTAACAACAACAACCTATAACACTATGGCTAGAATACTGTTGATGGCATACATGTGCCTAACCTAGGATTACATACAAGTGTGTATGTGTGTGTGTGAGGGGGGTGTTTATGACTGGTGACCATAGATTTATCTGTCTATCTGGCTCCTTGCAGAACACTTCCCTTATCTGCAAGCTTGTAGAAAAGAGCAGGTATGTTCTTCCTCATCCGTTTAATGGCCAGGGGAGGATGCAGGGTGTCTGGGCAGCAACGAGGGACAGCACACTCTGGAGATTACGAAGGGGGACAACTGCTGTATGCTGCAAGCCACTGTTTGAAGTGCAAACACTGTGATTGGGCACTGTGAGTCTTCCCTAACTACTATATGGCTGATGGAGGATATCCCTGCCTTTTCAAACAGGATTTTGCTGTAGAGCAGCAGTATCCTGGACAGAACTGTGCAGATGGAGCAGCACAGTGTAAGATCCCAGCCTCTGTCACTAATTAACATGCATATTAAATAAAGTCAAAAATATAAAAACATATTTTATATAAAATAAAATTATAATGCAATACAATGCATCCTGTGGCAATGGTGGGGATTTTCCAAGGTTGTTCAAGGGAGGCATATACCTCAGGGCGTAAATTGGAAGTACCATGAAAGGGCAGAAAATAATCAGTTATTTACTTCGTTAGTATTGCAGTTTTGTTTCCAATAAGGGAAGAGTTGCTTGTGGGATTTTCTGCTTTGGGAGCCTATTATCCTACTATCCTACATCTTGGTTTTAAAAGAGTATCATTTTCTGCTCTGCTCCGAGCTCCAAAGTGTCTTGGGAGAGCTCTGTTTTTAAGGGATTTTTTTTTCTTTCAAACTCCAATATAACACTTTATACTACTGATATTTTTCTTTTGGTATCCCTTAACTCTATATGTCTAAATAATTTCAATAAGACTATTCACTCAGAATCCCACAAAATGGTTTTCTGAAATGCCACACATCATTCTTAGTACACACAGCAGATGGACGAGACTCATTTAGTCTAAACCTTTATTTCATCCCATCGGCAAAATGCATTTTGTCAAACTTCTCACTCTATAACATTCACAAAAGGCCCTTCATCACACTTTTGTCAACAGAATGTGGTTTTATTCCAATCATTCTGTCAACAAGGAGAAACACCATAAAATGACTTCGTTCACAGTCATAAATTATATAGCGTCTTTCTCTTTTGGAAAAGAAAAAGGGAACATCAGAACTTCTGTGGAAGCGATGAAAATGAATAATGCCCATTTTTGCAGTGAAAATATGAATATCAACCCCCTCCATTCCAATTGTAGTTCATCATTATAGATTATGATTGGGGATGGTGGTTCATGATTATGTTCACAATTTAGCTCAAAGTTGATTTCCTTTTTGCTTAAGCTAGGAGTGGCTAACGGTGTTGCTTCAAATGTTGTTTGACTGCACCTCCCATCATAAACAGCCAGCCTAGCCAATGATAAGGAAAGCTAAGAGATGTAATCCATCATATAGAGGGATGCATTTTATCCCTTCTTAATTTAGACTTTCTGAAGCTGCAATCCTAGATACATTAACTGGTATGTAATACCCCATTAGGTTCAGTGGGAATTTCTTTGTTATGTCATTTTGTTGAATTGATAGCACTGCTGGCTAAGACTGTAGAAAATCGTACTAGAAATATTAGAAGGAATACATTAATCTCTGGGGTGGGTGACTGAAAATAGCTCAACACCCCTGCGGAGATTGCAGACAGATGGAAGTCTAGTTAGACCAGGCAATGATCTGACCACTACAAAGGAAGCATTTCTAGTTCACCTACCAATAGGATTCCATTCCTTACTCCTAAATGAAGGAACAGGTTCAAGATTGGTCCTGTATGTGTTAGATTCAATGTTATTTCAGATAGGCTTATGGTCCTTATGACAACACTGTTTCAATTTTTTATTTAAATTTTCAAAACCTGTATACACATTCTTATTTTTTTCTTATATTCAGTCTGTTTTCTTCTTTCTGGCTTCTCATTCTTCTTCCCTTTACATAGCATTACAAATCATACTTGTTTCATCTCAGTTAACCTAACCATGTTTTTACATGCAAAACTCATCTCTCACCACTAGTCTTTATAACAAAATAATAAAGCAAAATAGTCTCTATGTGAAACGTAGTTCTTTTCTAAAATCCCTTGTTATTGTCCAATTTCCCTCAGTTATCATCAACTCTCTCCTTTATTTTTATTTTCCTCATTTATAATTTGACGTGTCTCAAATTTAAAATAAAATTCTGACTAAATGTCAGCTTTTATGCCAAATTTTTGTTTACTCCGCAAGTATCTGTCCAGTATTTCACAACTGGTTGCCATCTGTTTTCAACTTTTTGTATTGGTTTGTCCTTCAATAAGTACCGTATTTTCCGGCGTATAAGACGACTGGGCATATAAGATGACCCCCCAACTTTTCCAGTTAAAATATAGAGTTTGGGATATACTCGCCGTATAAGACTACCCCTCTTCCAATGCACACCAAATAAAAATTAAAAAACCCCATCAGATTTGATTTCAATATGGTAGTTTTAATTCCAGTGCTTATGACATGCAGGTACTTAGCAGGAAAACATACTGTATACAAAGCCTGCATGGATTGGTTAGCTCTCCCTGCCTGCCTAGCCCTCCCTGTCTCCAAGATTTTCTTCTACCGTACTTGTACAGCACTGCTCTGGCTGCTTTCATACGGTCACCACATATGGAGGGAATGCGGCCGCGGCCGTTTTTGAGCTCCCCTCACCATGTGCGGCAACCACAGATTCTCCAGTCCAGCTCCGAAGTTTCAGAACCCGTCCTATAAAATGACACCCAGCGTATAAGACGACCCTCGAGTTTTGAGAAGATTTTCCTGGGTTAAAAAGTAGTCTTATAAGCTAGAAAATACAGTATGTTAATCTGTCCATTTCCTCCAGCTCATGAATTTTTGTAGCCATTCTTCAGAATGAGAGCAGTCGTTTGTCTTCCAGTTTCTAGCTATTGTCAAATGGCTGCCATTATTAGATCTAGTAATATGCTCCAATGTTTGGATTCCTCATCCTTCTGTAGTATTGATGTCATACTTAAAAGATAAAGTTCTGATGAGAGGGGGAAGTTTACTTTAAGCATTTTTTGTATAATTTTGTGACTTTTTGACCAGAATTTTTCCACCTGTGGTAGAGCGTGCTATTTTCTTTTTGACATTTCCAACATTTAGCTGATTCCATTTGGTACATCTTGTTCAGTCTCCAACGAGTGAGGTACCACCTGTTTGCAATTTTAAGATGATTTTCTTTTAGACCTTGCAATGCTGTACATCTATTTGTTTTAGACCAGACGTTTTCCCATCTTTCAAATAGTATACTATGCTCAATATCTTAGGCCCACTTTATCATCAATGTTTTTATGAGTTATTGTTCTAAATCCCTCGAGAGTAGTAATTTGTACATTTGAACAATTTTATTTTTGTATGGTTTCCACAATATCTTATCTAGTTGATTGGGTTTTTCTTCAAAGCCTCCTTGCATCACATCTTCAGCAAATTTCTTTTTTATTTGAATGTATGGGAACCAGTGTAATTTAACATTATCTTTACTGAGTCCTTCTCTTGATTTTATTCTTGTATCTCTGACTGTTCCTTTAATCAGTAAATCCTTGTAGGTTAGCCATTTGTATCTCCTCCCCCACCTGCTGAAGAATGCCTCTTGACCTATACAGGGTCATCTGAAATGACAACTGTGTCATCCCCAGATATTTTCAATTATACTCATGGCCTTTATATTTAATAATAATAATAATAATAATCAACTTTATTCTTATACCCTGCTTTTCTGCTGCAGCAATCAAGGAGGCTTACATAACTAGAATATATTGGAATAATACATACTCCCAATAAATAAATTGACCCCCCCCCTTTAGAACAGGACTAAATACAATACAGTTTAAAAATCCAACCTGTTAAAATGACAGCAATTTTCTAGTAGAGGCAGTGGTTACATAAAGTAGGGAGAGTACAGAAATTAGATTGAACTATTCTGGGAAGGCTTGCCCAATCTCAGGACTCATAGCACTGCAACAGCCCCTCACCACAGCCAATCTGTTGTTGTTGTTGTAGAGAGGGGCAGGAATTGAAGAAGCATCTGACTATGTTCCCGCTGCCAGATGCAGATTGAAGACATGTTCCACTGGGGTTCTCCAAATGTCTCAGCAGATACATTATCAGTCTTCATTTGGCTATAGGAATTTAGTCAGACACTTCTGCATTTCCCCTCACTGCCTACCAGCAATGGAATGGCCATAGTGGGGGGCTATCACAGCACAACCATGAGTCTTGGCTAGGGGCTTTGGATACTGCAGAGAGAGGAAATGCCAGTCTCTCCAATGATCCCCCCATCCAAATACATACACATGCATATGGTGGACCTACACTTGCACATGCCACTAAAAGAATGTCTCTCCCTGTTTGAATAGGGCCCTTTCCCTCTGTTCTACTTTCTAGAAATAACTTTTCCTTTCTTGCAAGTCAAATGTTTGGTTGAGTATTAGTTCCAAAAATTCTGAGATTGCTTCAATCACCTCTGAAGTCAGTGGGAGTTAAGCAGCCTCTGCCTTACTGACCTGACTGCTTCAATAAAACACTATTGTTACATTTGACTATAAAGGCTTACACAGTCAAACGTCTCTGGGTTGCATTTTGAAAACACTTTATTTGCAAGAACAGAAATTTTCCTCACTGAATCTAGCAATCATCACAGCATGGAATGCCAGTATTTGCTTTACCTCTAATGTTCAGCCTCTACTTTCCTTTTTCATCACAACCAGCTTAAGAATAGATTGCGTGCCATATATTATATGCACCTCTATTATATTCTACAGCTCTTGCATAAGCCTAAAGGCATGCCCAAACTTTAATTAAGTTATTGGCTTAAGAGGTTTTCAGTGTCTGAGTTTATACCGAAGAAAAGATGGAGGTATGAACAGCAAAATTCTGTAGACTGCAGGCAGTTGTAAATGCAACTCCTTGAGACACACCAGGGAGCCATATTTCACTGGCATCTTCAAACAGCAGGTGTTTGCTATGCAGAGCTTCTATGTAAAACTGAAATTTGGAAAAGGAACTTTTAACATTCTGTAACTAGAATAAGTACTAGCTCTTTATCTTTCTAATGCAGCTGAGAAAAGAATTTCCTACTAACAAACCATAAACTGTACTACCAAAATGTATGCATACAACTGTTTCGTAAAATCACATTATATTCAAAGGTAAAGGAAAGCATTGATCCTTGTCTAGCGGATGGGGATGAAAGATTTCATATACACATACACATTTCTATGTGACAAACGGTTACTACTGTGGGCGAATGATTTGCTCTTTTTTGTATTTGACTGCATTACAATATTCTTTCCTAAATATAATTCTCAGTTTAATAGAATTCTGTGTATTGGTGGGAAGCAGAGTGATCCAAGAGCAGGGGTAGGCAACCTTTTTGAGCCGGGGGCCGGGTTGGTGTTTCCAACTGAGATTCTCAGGCTTTGATCTCTTTCCTAGGGAACCCATTTGTGTTGGCCTTGTCTGTGTATTTCTCAGGCACTCTTCTCAAGCAGCCACCACCCCTAGGGGCCCGCCGTCAACAGGAGCCGTCCTGGGAGGCCCCAGCGACGGGCAACGGGACCTCCCAGGGGCCCCCTGCGTCGCAGGGAGCCCTCCTGGGGGGCCCACAGCAGTGGGGCAACGGGGCTCCCAGGGGCCGTTGCGGCTCCTGGAGCCCCGTTTTCGAGGCTCCGGAGGAAGCCACAGCGGGCCTCCAGAGGCCCGTTGCGGCTTCTGGAGCCCCGTTTCGGGGACTCCGGAAAGTCACAGCGGGGGCCTCCCAGAGGCCCGTTGCGGCTGCTGGAGCCCCGTTTCGGGGTCTGGAGGGACACAGGGGGGCCTCCCAGAGGCCTGTTGCAGCTGCTGGAGCCCCGTTTCGGGGTCCGGAAGGCCGCCAGCGGGTCGTCATGGGCGCCGCCATTTTGCCCTTCAAAATGGCGGTCGATGAGAAATCCCGCCGATCGGTTGCGGTTCGAGACTGCGGACTTCGCCGCCATTTTGAAGAGCAAAATGGCCGCTGAAGTCGCCGAATCAGCGGCGATTTCGGCGGCGGGAGGGAGCGGGGCCGGCGGAAAGGCCACCCGTGGGCCGGATCCGGCCCGCGGGCCGGAGGTTGCCGACCCCTGTCCAAGAGCAATGAGGCCTGATTCACTAGATATATATTCCAAGTAAAGGTGCATGTGATTGGCAGCCCTAGGGTAACCCTCAGGTCACAATACATTCTAAATACTCCACACACATATTATAACTATGCCTAATTAAAGAATATGTCTCCCAGTTCCCTCTTGGTAAATGCTGTGGAGTAAACTGTACATTTTCACCCTCATTAAACCACTGTTAGTATAAGAAACAGGAGCTTGTGGGCATATGAAATGTCAATAAAAGCCCAAGAAGGCAAACTTGACTCAGGTTGTAAAAAAATATTGTCACTGCCATAGACTATCCAGACCATATTGGGTGAGTATTGATACATTTTGTTGACTGGAGACTACCTGGATCGTTGGATCACAATAAGGAAAATAATTAAGAGGGGGCTCAGGTCTCAGAAACTCAGTGTTGCTGACTTCAGAGTAGAAAATACATTACGATGGCACTACTAACACTGACTTCTTTAAAAGAAAGTAACTTTATGCCAGTGTTGGAAATCTTTCTTGAGATATTTGGATCCTCAGTTGATCAAAAAATTCATTTCCATTTTGAAAAAGAGAAGCCAGTTGCTTTCTCGAGAGTAAAAGGGCTTGCAGGCATTCTTTATTGTGTTATTTTTTATTATATATAGTATACTAACATATATAGAGCGAGCAATCTCAGAGGTGCAAGCTGGATTCAGGAAGGAAAGAGAGCAAGAGGCGGAGTAGGATCACATTGCAAACATTGCAAACATATAAAGGATAATGGGAGCAAACCAGAGAAAATCTGTATGCGGTTTTGTTTTTATGCTATGTATTTTTAAGCTATGTACAGTATTTGACATGTTTTTTCTTGTAGATTTGTTGATTGTTGTAATCCCCACCTCGATCTGCCGGGGAGAAGTGGGAAATAGAAAATAATTATTATTATTATTATTATTATTATTATTATTTATTATTATTCTTATATTTTAACTATAGCAAAGCCTTTGACTGCAAAGATCACAAAATGCTCTCAGAGAAATGGGAGTCCCACAAACTTTTATTGTCCTGATGTATAACTGTACTTGGGAAACAAAAGGATGCTGTCAGAACTGAATACGGAGAAACAGAATGGTTTCCAGTTGGCAAAGGGCCAAGCAAGCTACAGTCTCTCAACCCTATTT
>NC_056526.1:95837500-95875828 GCF_019175285.1 Sceloporus undulatus
TATGTGCAGAAAATATCATATGCACAGCAGGCTTAGACTTAGAGGCAAGAGAAGTGAAGTGTGGAGGAAAGAAGAGTAACAACCTTCGAAATGCAGATGACACAATACTGTTAGCAAAAACCAAGAAAGACCTGGAGCAATTACTGAAGGAAGTCAATCAGGAAGGTACTAAGTTCCTCTGAAAAAACAAAAATAATGACCATGGAAGATCTATAAAAATTCATCCTAAATAATGAGAAAACTGAAAAAGAATAGAATTGAAAGAATTCCCATACCTTGGATCAAATATTGATCAGGATGGAGACTACAGTCAGGAAATTAGAAGATGTCTAGGATTGGGAAGAGCAGCTATGAAAGAACTGGACTCAGATCCTAAAGTGAAAAGATATAAATTTGAATACCAAAGTGAAGATCATCCAAGATGTTGTATTCTCCATCACCATGTATAGATGCGAGAGCTGGACAGTGAAGAAGGCCAATAGAAATAAAATCAACTAATTTGAGTTGTGCTGCTGGAGAAGAGTGCTGAGGATACCATGGATGGTCAAAAGGCAAACAAATGGGTTCTAGAACAGATCAAACCCGAACTTTTCTTGGATGTCAGGATGACTAAACTGAGGCTATCATAATTTGGCCACATCATAGAATCATAGAAGAATCATAGAATTGGAAGAGACCACAGGAGCCATCCAGTCCAACCCCCTGCCATGCAGGAACTCACAATCAAATCACCCCTGACAGAGGGCCATCCAGCCATCATGGGAAGGCCTGAATCATTAGAAAAGACAATGATGCCAGTAGAGGTAGTAGAAAATAGAAAATAGAAAGAGTGGGAAACAACATGGCAAATCGTTAGACTCAATCAAATAAACCATAGGCCTGAGCCTGCAGGATCTGAATGGAACAGTAGAGGACAGGGGGGCTTGGAGATGTCTAATCCATAGGGTCACCATGAATTGAGGTTGACTTCACAGCAGTTAACAACAATGTGTTCTCCTCACAAGTCTTTCCCTCTCCACTTGCTCTCAGCCCTAGTAGCTGATCTAAAATCTTGGCCAACATTTTCTGCACATATGAATTTTGTACAGCATTTTCTATGCAGGATACATCATTTTCTGCTGAAAAGAAAATGCGGTTTTCTCTACAAAAATAACATGGAAGATGAGGAGAAGGAGGAGGAGGAGACTCCTGGTGCCTTGTAAGAATGACCTGGAGTTAGGCAGAGAAAGGCTGAACAATGACTGAAGGGATAGAAAGAAAAATGAGTGGGGAAAAGAAATGAGGGGCTGAGGAGAAGTAATATTATAGTGAGAGGGGCAAAAGAATTTCTGAAGACTGTAGAAGGATCGATGAAACAGAAAATGCATTGGTGGTGGGGATAAAGAAAGAACATTGAGGTGAGGGGACACACATATCATTTTAACCCAGTTAAAAATGGGTATTTTCATTAGCCAAATACATGACTGGAAACCTTGTGTCTGTGGGAAAATAATTATTTGTGCAGCCTTGTCAGAAAATAAAACTGGCAATTTAGTCCACCTAGGTTCAAGGGAAGTTTTTCAAATCTGTTTTTGGCCAGTATTCCTGTGCTCTGTCTAACCACCATTATGCTGAGCTCCATTATACAACTTTACTGGTATTCATTTTGCTGGTTAAGCATTTTTGTATTTTTAAGTTTTTAAATTAGCCCCTCCATCTCTATTTCCTCATTGTTGTGAATTTTGTGGATTCTCCTCTTCCACATTGTTAACATTTTTCAATTATCCACAGTGGTTAAAAAGCATAGGGAAGAAACATACATTATCTCTTATGATTCATTGCAACCACCACTGAAAGTTTCCATCAAACAGTGATTGGTGCTATTGAGACTTCTAATTGGCATCAGTTGGTAAATAGCTGTTGTTGATTTGCATTCAGATGGTTATTGAGACTGATGCCTCCTTCTCTTCCATCTGTGCTCTTGTGACACTAGAGCACAGTCACTTGTTGATCAGGTGTTGAAACAACATATACAGTTTAAAATCTTTTCCATTCGGATCACAGCCATTAGGATTGTGGCTGCTTTTGAAATGAAAGTGGGTAGTATAAAAGACTTTCTGGTGGACAGACTCCAACTGATGGCTATCCAACTTCTTGTAGACCACTCAGTCCCTATAAGGACTGTAAGAAAGACCTCTTTATGCAAGGACATCTCATATTATTGTTCATTTTCTTTCTTCCAAATTTATACTCCAATTTCTAATAGTGTCACCAAGTTTGCCAACACAATATGTATATATAAAGCAATAAATCATCACTCTTAACATAGAAGGCAACATTTGTGAACAAAACAAAACAATTCTGGCTCCAAATGCCTTACAGATTAAAGATGTAGTGGGATAAAAATATTTTGATGCATTCCCATGAAGTTTCCAGGATACAGTCCAGGAATTCTTTGGGGAGATTTTGTTTATTATTTATAGTAGTGCTCTCTCTCTTTCTCTCTCTGCATGCATATGCATTCACACCCATAACACCATCTCTGTGTGTGTGTGTGTGTGTGTGTGTGTGTGTGTGTGTACAGTGCCAAAATAGAAAGAGTTAGCATGGTGTCATGGTTTGAGCACTGAACGATCACTTCAGAACAGGGTTTGAATTCCTGCTCAGCCATGGAAACCCACTGGGTGATCTTGGGCAAGTTACACTCTCTCAGCCTCAGAGAAAGGCAAATGCAAACCCACTCAGAACAAATCCTGCCCAGAAAACCCCATGACAGGGCCTCTTTAGGGTTGCCATAAGTCTGAAACAACTTGAAAGCACACATCAACATCAGACAGTATAGTATGTCTAGGTTTTGTTTTATTATTTTATTATTTTTAAATTTAATTGTAAGACATATATACCGCTTGGCATAATAAAATTTCTACCTAGTTTGCACTAAGATATATATGTTGTACAATGCAAAATCAATGTAGAAAAGTAAATACATTTATATTGGCCTGTGTCAATAATTCAATTTTGAACCAGCATTTTAAGCTTGACAAAACTGAATCACATGTGGAGTGTATTCTAGCTAGGAAGGTGCCTCCACTGAAAAGTTCACCCACTATGATCTTTCATGACAGTTTTCTTTTAGCTGAAGAACAACCAAAAAGGCCTCCAGTGAGGATCCCAGGTTTGGCTGAGAAAATGTATACAGTACTGAAAAGCATTATGCTAGCCATTCTGATTCTGAGGCTCATTAGCTAATGGACAGCTAATGTACTTGGCACTTTATAGATGGACATACAGTTGGTCCTTGGTATCCACTGGGATTTGGTACCAGATACTAAATGTGATACTAAAATTTGTGGATACTCAAGTACCACTAAATAAAATTGTGTAATAAAATAGTGGCTCTTATATAAAATGACAAAATCAAAGCTCATGGATAAAGAATCCATAGATAAGGAGGGCCAACAATAACAATAAAATTAAACTATGGTGCGTTACAGACGGGCCCTTGAGGCGCCGTCATTACGCGTGAGGGGCGGAGCTTCTTGACACGCCTTGCCCCTCATGCATAATGAGTGCGTCAAAATGGTGGTGCCCTATACAGATGGGTGCCGCCATTTTGACGTTGTGGACGCACAGCGTTCGGACATCACACACCGGAAGTGGCACCACGAGTGCGCACCTTGCACGTTGCGGCGCCTCTTCCGGGGCCCAGGAAGAAGCGCCATTTTGGTACTTCTTTGTTGCTGCGCCCGGGAACCACGCGGTTTGGCTGCTGCGGTTCCCGGACGCAGCAAATGGCAGCGGCGCAAGACCACCTGTTTTGGGCGGTCTGTAACACGCCTAAGAATTAAAGCTACAGTCTTATCCATGGTTACTTGGCAGTGAGCCCCACTCTACTTCTTTCAGAGTAAATATGCACAGGCCTATGTTGTAAGTCTTTATGTATTGATGATCATGGATAGAGATAGTAGGGTAGGACAGTAGGGTATGTGATCTGCATAAAATGTTATATAACTGTTCATACTTATTAAACATGCTAAACTGAACCTATGCAACAGTATTCAGACTTTCAAGATATATGAAAAATCCAGGGCTCAGTCTGCTCAGAGGTTTAGTAAGAGCAGTAAAGGTACCCCTGCAGTTTCTCTGTGACAACTGGATCCTAATATTTTGTTTGTTCATAATACCCAGAGGCATGCATCTGAAGAAGCAGGCTGAAGTCTACAAAAACTCATGCTACCAACTTCTTATTTTTTTCAGATTTATATGAGTATGCATTTTAGTGGATTAAAGTCCACTTGCTGAAATGCATAAACTGCTATATTCACAGTTACATGAGAATTAAATGGGATATGGAAAATGATAACTGTATTATTAATACTTGCTGTGAACTGTCAGAAACTTCCAAAAACCATGTTAACACTCCCTCTAGACCATGCACTGTGATCCTGTCCCAGAGGTAGAAATGAATTCTTATTCCAAAGATTACTTGTAGTAATTGCAGATTTATAAAAAGAAATGGTATGAAAGACTGCAGTGTTTAAAACTGTATTTTTCGTCCTAAGGGAAAGAGCAAGGAATGGATCGTAATGCATAAATACAACAAATTTTAGAAATGCCTGGTATAAAACAATTCAAACATTTGATGCCTCTCTTATGGAGTTTGTTGAAATCTCTAATTCCATGTGTTGTATTCCATAATGGGATAGCTTAAATCTCCATTTGTTTAAAAAAGGAAAGCTGCAGTTAATGTAACCTTAGCTTTTGACCCTCGCTTGGATCCCGAGGAAAGTGAATTTGGCAATCTCATTTCAATTCCAGTGGAATAGCTGTTCACATAAGAAGAAACGGTGCCTACCATTTGTCATAGTTGGCAGCTTCTGCCCGAGAATGGTCCAGAACTGCATTGCCATGGAAACTAAATTACCTGCTCCTACTTCTGGCTTTGAAGGTGATTTCAGCAAGGGTGGAGGTTGACTATTTCTTACATAGCAAAATGTACAAAAAGCCTGCACACCTGTGGCATAGATGACTAATAATTATCCTGTATCTGCAAAATATCACTCGCTATGGTGTGTCTGTGTGTGTATGTGTGCAAGACCTCTGATGGTGATGAAAGAAGATTGGTGTCTTCTAGGCAGGGCTGGCCCTGTCATTGTCATTTATCAGAAAGAGGTGGCCAGGTAGTAGATATTTTGGTGGGGGCCAGATGGTCATGAAAAATCAGCAAATGGTTAGCTCTTTAATTTCTCATTATTACCTATTTCCTGACAGAGATGTCTGGGGAGATATAGCAATAGCATTTACATTTCTCTACAGCTTAATAGTTAACTCAGCACTCTCTAAATGATTTACAATGTGTAAGCCAATTGCCCCCCAGAAGCTGGGTAATTTAGCCAACCTACAAAAGGATGGAAGGCTGAGTGGACCCTGGAGCCCTGTCTGGGACTGAACTCATAACCTTGTGGCTGTAGTACCAGCATTTAACCACTGCAGCACCAAGCACTCTGTCTCCGGAGCAAAATAACCTGGTCCAGCTAGGGGTACTAGTTGCCAACTTCATGGTATCCCACTTGTAGATCCAGCCTGCCCCTATCCCTAATACTTATCTTGTACAGATTATGTCGTAGCACACCCATTTCTTTAAGGTTGATCCATAGTTTATGGATCCATAGTCTATACAATCAAATGTTTTCATACTGAATAAAGTGCAGGCTGATCATCTTTTGAAACTCCTTAGTATGTTCCATTATCCATTGTATGTTTGCTGCATGTTCTCTAATGCTTCTTCCTTTCCCAGCCCCACTTGGACATCTCATAATTCTCACTACAGAATTTTAAGCATCACCTTGCTTGCATGAGAAATTAATGCAATGGTTGTGTGATTACTGCAGTTCCTGGTGTCTCCTTTCTTAGCCATTGGAATATATACTGAGCATTTCTAGTCTGTGAGCCATTGTTTTGTTTTACAGATTTGTTGACATTTAATTAGAACTACAGTAGATGCTGTCTTTATAACCTGAAGCAGCTCTATTGGCATGCAATCTGCTCCTGATGATTTCTTTCTCTCGGGGGCTCTGAGTGAAGGTTTCACTTCACTTTTTAAAATTTGAGTTTTCTCCTCATATGGTTCTTCTTTAAATGACGCTGTCATCAATTCATCCCTTTTATATAGTTCTTCCATGTATTGTTTCCATTGTATTTCTTTTTGGTCATGCAATATGCTTCCCTGCTGGTCATAGAGTATGGTACCTATAGGAGCTTTAATTAAAGTCTGGTCTTTTTCTGTTTCTGGTGTGTGTTCTTACAGGCACATTACCGAAAGTATCATCAGTATCAGGTATATTTTCTCCAGAAATATTTGTGATCCTTTTGTATGATGAACAGCCCTCTTCCAACACAGTAAGCAAGTAAGACGCTGTTTGCCAAGAGGAATGATGTGCAGTTAATTCCACAACAACAGTTTGAGAGGAATATGTTAAGAAGATCATCTACTAAGGGTCTAATTTGGGCAAACAGGCAATCCAACAGAGACCAGAGCTTCCAGCACCAACTAGATGTTTTGGATTAAAACTCTTAACAGCATTTAAGAGTACTTTGGACAATTTTGCATGAAGCACTTAAGAACTGTCATGATGTCTTGCAGACAAGGGGGAGGAGAGGCTGAATTTCCATGTACTACAATGTGTATTACTGAAGGAAAATGTTTTCAGCAATGACATGTGGTATGTTTTACTGTAACAATCAGCTTGGGTTTGAATAAAGACATTGCCATTGTTTTTAATGCATCCCAAAATTAATAAAACTGGGCTAGGACAAAGAAGCGTTTATGTTGCTTCATTTTAGTTTTCTGTTTTTGTATCCCTCTATGATACAAATGATCTATAGATATGAATGCTCCTTGTTTTATTGGCAACTCTTGCCATGTAAAACATAAGAGGTATTTCATAATTTAAACTCTTGCCATGTAAAACATAAGAAGTATTTCATAATTTAAACAAATGCAAAATAAGATACAGATACTTATATTAATGTATAGATTTTAAAAAAATGCTGGGTAACATATCTTGAAGCTAATGTTACTGAAGTAAAATAGCCAAGACATCATTTAAACATAACAGATAATTTGCAACAAATAGTTCTGGCTACATTTACTTTTATGATGTTCTTGTGTATAACCACCATTTTAAAAAATGGCTGCCATCATCTCGAGGCAAATGAATAATTCTCTAATACTCAGATCTGCTGAATATTTTGTAAACAAGCTTTCTGCCAGATCTCACATTTTGATCACAAAACACACATTTCTTATATATTTTCCCATTTAATTCCCCCACTATATATTGAAATAGAATAAAATGGCTTTCTTATCCACTCATAACACAATTAGTATAACTAGAAATATAATTCAGAGTTAAATTAGGAATGACAGATCATTTCTTTCTTTTGTTTTTCATCCCATTAAATCTCAGCCTTGAGACTTTTTGCTGCTGTTGCTATTGCATATAAATTGCATAAGAAGCCATTGCCATGGTGAAATTGTTTTATAGGCAGAAACTAGAATAAAAATTATTTCATGAAGCATAATTTTTATTGCTAAAATCCTACCTAAAAAGAGAGGCCCTAGAACAACAATATGGAAATGTAACTGTGGTGTCAATCAGCATTTCCTAAACATCTTGGAGAACACATTGGCAAATCCATCCAAACCTGAGGCCCATCCAGCTTCCAATTTTTTAATATATATATTTCTCTTTCTTTATCTGTGATGCATTAGTTCTAAAAATTTAGGTGTTTCTCAGGAATTGGCATCAATTAAAAACACACTTATCTGTATTTGTGTGTGTATATGTGCCAAAAACTGCAACATAAAATTCAGCAAAGTATAAATCCAAGTAGTCATTACATTTTCATCCAGGTATTACTCCAGGATGTATGTAGACCATGTTAATTTTCATCAGAATTCACAAAGACTGGATTCTCAAGTATCCCTATAACTGACTAGGATCTCACTAAGGCCCCTATTCCACACAGCCAACAAAGTGGCAGGTTATGTGACAACTGCACATTTGATTCCCCCCACTTTCATGATGCCATTCCCATTGTGTGTTTGAATCATGGGAAACCATAGTAGAAATGAGTCTTTTCACCCACAGGGGAAAAAAACCTGTTAATGGCCTCCTTTAGTGATGCTGTCACCTATGATTTGCAGTGCAAAAGTGCAATAGCACTTCCCTGCTGATTTTGTCTGGTCAGTGGGTAAGTGTGAGGAAATGGAGATCCATATCTCATCAAGAGTCCCCTTCTGTCTTTGCAATGCTTCACTCATTCTCTCCCCATCTCCTTCCAAAAGGTTCCCTTCTGCTCTCCTTTCAGAAATAGGCATTTGGTTTTCCTGGGGAGTGGGGCAGACAGGAGGGAGGGAGAGCAGAAGTGGTGAAAGGTAGTTAAATGAATTTTGGGTACTAGCAAGAACTCTAATTTTGGATCAGGACTGAAAGTGTGGGAGGTAAGAATGCCATCCCATGGAAGGCCACAGAATTTCAGTGGGAGAGGGATCCACATGATAAGGCTTCTAGATTTTTCCATATCAAAAGAAAGCAGGAAATATGTGTTTGCTGTCATTTAAAAACAGAAATATGTTCTGTCATCCCGCATCTGTGGAATCAAAATGAAGGTAATAGAAGATTTAAAATAAAGGCAACAATAACAACAACAAAAATGAAAAGGTTGATTTCCCTTCCCAATGTGTTATGACCCCTTAAACTGGCCTTTCACACCACAGTTAGGCATGATGTCCATTGATGCTTTTACACACTGTATGATAAATAGAAATATATAGCTGTGTTAGTCTGTAGAATCAGTATGTAGAGAGACCTTGTGGCACAATTTCAGTTAGTCTCAAAGCTGTCTGATAAACAGTTCAAAGAAGAGGAAATAGCTAAGGAGAAAAAGAAGAGAGAACCCCCCATCCATGCCGTGATAGGCAGAGAATGGAAGGGGATCAAAGAAACATGGCTATGGGCCCAAACAGACAAGCCAAAATAAAGGTGCTTTGGGTCACTTTGAAGGTATGCTGTTTAAATGACACACACATCTTAAGAGGTCAGAAGCTTTAGGACTGGAGCGTGGCTTTGACGTGGCTGCCGGACTCTTAGGATGCATACAGCATTTAAACAGCATACTTCCAAAGTGACCCGAAGCAGCTTTATTTTGGCCTGTCTGTTTGGGCCCTATATCTCCATAACCAGATAAGAAATGATTGCATCATCCACCGTGACCTCAAATAATCCCAGCAGACCTTAATGGATGGTTTAATCATTTTGCATCTGGCAATGGGGTGCTTCTGCTACACCATCACCCTGCTTTTCACCAGCCACAGAATATCTGTGAAGGGGCAGCAGTTGTTCAATGGTTTGTATGGGGTTGTTTCATTCCCAGCTACAGTGTAGTTCAGTAGGACTACTACACTATACTCTGTGACAAAGGATTTCAGGAAATGTCTCAAATCATGCTGCAGCCAAATCCCATCCCTGGTAGTGACAAGCAGTTTTTATTGCTAAGTATTGCTGGATAAGAGAGGCCTCAGGCCAAAGTAACATCTCCATTAAGAGCATTAGCTCCCCATCCTCTATGAAGCTGTGACCCATCAGCAAACTGGCACATGAGTGCTTGTGGACCTTCTTCTCTCTCACCACTCTTATAACAATACTGCAGAGTGGAGCATCGCTTATTCCCAAGAAGGTGAGAATGAAATATAGCCCATTCACTTTGTGTGTCCTGTTATTGTTTCAAAGGTCTGGCCATTCCTTATCTAATATGAGATCAGGCTGCTGAGCTCTTGAAAGAAACAACAGTAATGGATAAATGAAAAATGTTTGCAGGGCAGTTAATGTTTTAAGGTTAATTATGCACCATGTGTTAATTTTTTTCTGAAAGCAAAGCACAAAATAAAAACTCTTTTTGCAGTAACCAATCTGCTTTTCAGGAAGGTACCTGAATAAATCAAAATTACAGCTGCACATTACCTGTAATAGCTGCTGACCTCCCTGGGGATGCTGCTTCTTAGGAAGCAAAAGCCTAGTGGTGCTGATCAATTTTCTTTATTATTATTTTTTTAAATGAAGATAGGCATGGATTAGTATATGAATCATGTCCTCAATTCAACAAAATCCAATATATGCACCTCAATACCTTTTATCAGTTCAAACAAAAGGTGCAAAATACATTATTCAGACTTTTGAAGCTCACTGGAAACTTCATCAGGTCAGTTGTTAAAATGGTGGCAGAGATGATGAATGATGGCATTGGAGTCACAACAGGCCTGCATGTTGTTTGAGATGTTTGATAGTAGGGGTGGTGGTGCTGACAAGATGGCATTCTCGTTTGTTTCCGAGCACAATTCAAAGTGCTGGTCATGACCTGTAAAGCCCTACATGGCTTAGGTCCAGACTATTTGAGAGACCGTATCTCCCCATACAAACCACCTAGAGCCCTGAGATCCTCAGGAGAAGGCTTTCTCTTGGTCCCGCCACCATCCCAGGTTCGCTTGGTGAGGACACGAGAGAGCCTTCTCAGTGGCTGCTTCCACCCTATGTCACTCCCTTCCATGGGAGACTAGGCTTGCCCCCTCACTGTTGGCCTTTTGCAGGCAGGCAAAGACATTTTTGTTTAAACAGTACTTTTGAGATCTGGCAGGCTTGGGTTGGTCTTGGATTGTTAATTTTAACTTTGTATGTTTTAAATTTTATATTTGTAATGTTAATATTTTTATGATTTTAATTGTACAATTTTAACTGTTGTGTTTTATGTATGTTAGCCACCTTGGGTCCCACTTTGGGAGAAAGGCGGGATAAAAATAAAATAAAAAATAATAAAAAACAATTCACCAGTAAAGAGGAAGCAGGGCTGTGCTTTGGATTTAAATGAATCCAGAAGTAAGCTGAACAGATTTGTGAGAAAGATGAGTTGGAATCCTGTGCACACAGAGAAGTCCGTCATGCGATGTTAAGTTGGCTAAAGAGACCACAGTCCAAAATACACTGAAGAAATAATCCAGTCTGACACCATTTTGACTGTCTGGGCTCAATGCTAGGGAATTCTGGAAATTGTAGTTTTGTGAAACATTTCACCTTCTCTGTCAGATTTCTCTGGTGCCACAATAAAATGCAGTTCCCAGGATTCCCTAGCACCGAGGCAAGGCATTTAAAGTGGTCTCAAACTGTATTATTTCTGCAGTGTGTTTTTGACCTACGTAAATTAAAGTCTTACCACAGAATTACACAGAGATTGCTAATAATGCCCCCACCTACCTAATGCCACTGGCTCCTTGGTTGAAGTGTCAGATGTTTTTGTTCTCCTACTGGTACTGTCCCCATGCAGAAACTGGAGGTGGGGTGCGGGAGATGAATTTAGGTACATTGAGCTGGTGTTTTTCAGAGCCACCTGGGTCCTGGAGTTGTGAATTATTTAGCTCCTGATCTACTGGCTGAATTTACTCCAGTTGATGACCACACTAGAATGCTTCTGCTTCCCTCCACAAAGAAGAAATGTCTTGGCCTCTCCTTGACCTATGTCACATCTACATGTGTGGGGAGACCAGGGAAGCTCCATGTACCAGATATGGAACCCCATCAGGCCAGTATAGGCATATAGGCTAGGGGTTGTCCTCACTTGATCTAAGTTTAGCTGCCATGAAGACACATCATTTTGTTGCTGCTGTGGTGTTAAGTTTGACTTGACTTATGGTGCCCCTATGAATGAGAGACCTCCAAGAGACGATGCTTTCTTTCACACTACACAATTATAGCATGATGTGTCCACTTTAATTGGCCCGGTCCCATTGTGTGGAATCCTGGGATTTAGAATTTTCAGCCAGAGAGAAAAAACAGTTTCAGTCTGCAAGGGATTTGGGTTTAGGGCCTAGGTTAATCTTTTGACAGAAGTGTGGCCCTAAATGCATTCTCAGTGACTGCTCCCACTCTCTGCAACTCCCTTCTACAAAAAGCTAGGTTGGCTCCTTCCCTGCTTTCCTTTTGCCAGTGGGCAAAGATCTTTTTGTTTAGCAGGTTTTTAATGTATAAGCAGGTAAGTTTTTTTTTTTAATTGGGATGTTTTATCCAACTTTTTAAATATTGTATGTTTTAAAAATAATTTTATATTGTTTTATGTGATGATTTTAATTTTTAAAAAAAAAAATCGTCATTCTGGTTTTGTAAGTGACACTTTCTGTGAGCCTTCTTGGTTACCACATTAGGAGGAAGGTGGTTGGCAAACAAACAAACAAGCAAACAAACAAGAGCATCTCTACAAACTACAAACCCCAGCCATAGTAGGTAAAGTGGAATAATCTCAGTATAATTGTGCAATGTGAAAGGGTTCCCTGTCCATAACAGCCTTGCTCAGATCTGGAAAATTGAGGACCATGGCTTTTTTTGACTGAATCTGTTTATCTGTAGTGCAATCTTCCTCTTTTCTTCTTGCCTTCAACTTTACTAGACATTATCACTAGATAACCTGGATTTCAAGAGAGGTTAGCTTTGTTACATTGGTGCAGCCCAAACAGCAAAGCATCTTGTGGCACATTGATGGCTAATAAGCTTTATCTGGCAGAAGCTTTTGTGACCTCCCTCCCACTTCATCAGCTGGGTTCCAAGAAAGCTTATGTCCTCCCTGCAAAAAACAAAAAACAAAACCTTGTTTTTAATGTGCTACGAGACATTTTCTGAATATAAGGGTGTTAACACTCCTTTCTTTGACCAGTACATCCTTAAGTTGCTTCACAATGATATTCACAGAAATCTGATAGTAAACTCATTGTACTGTAATGTAGAAGCAAGCCACCCATGGCTAATGCAAGAAGCATTAAGCCAGCCTTGTGGCATTTCTTCCTTCTTCCTCAACGTAGCCCTGTATCACATCACACATTTGTTTTGAATATCCATTCTGTAAAGGAAGCCATTGACCAATGTGACGGGGACAAAAGAAAGCAAAGGAGGGAAAACCCAAAATCAAAAGTGTGAAACAATTAGTCACCTATTCAGTATTGCTTGTAAGATATGCAAAGAGCAAACCAAACAGAATTTCACATAAATAATCAGTATACCTATCAAGTTAGCTAGGAACCCTTTTAACTGGCATTGTAGTACACTCCAGCAAGACAGACAATGGGCCTTGTGGGTGCATAAGTGGAACCCATTTGCATTTCATAGATGATTAAAAAAGATTTGATTGCATTTGCCTGCACCCTGGTGGATAAGGACACATCTGCCATATTGGCTATAGCCTAGGTTTCCTAGAACAAATGGAGTGTACTGTGATGCGGCACGGAGAGCTTTTACCTCTGAAAGTCCTCACACCTTCTGTTGTATGCCTGCTTAATTTTTAGCCCTGGAGAGTTCATGATGTAAAGAATAATCATTGGGAAGAAAGGGGGGGGAAAAGAACCAGAATGAAAAAGCAGGCTAAGATGCAATGGACTTGATACTGTGAGCTTCTCTGCATCTGTTTATGTGACAGTCCTTAGGGTTTTTTTTTAAAGATGCTTCCAGGTGTAGTTTTTATAAAGTGAGATGAGCAGTAATTTAAGTCATTAATTTGTGTTGATTCTTGGCAAACAACACTGCGGTGCCTCTTCTCACTGTGCAGAAAACCTGGCACTTGCTGAACAGTCAGAGCAAAAAAGATTCTCAATCTTTTTTCTCCCGAGGCTGTAAAATGCTATGACAAATCTATGGATAGAAAAACAAAAACAAAAACAAACGGTGCTGCTTACAGTTAAATACCACATTTAACATTTTTGCTGGGGGTGGGGAGCCTTCCAAGAGCTTACCGTAGACTGTTAATGGAGCATGAAATATGAAACATTTTTCATCAGTGCTTCGTAAAAATGCACCATTATAAATATAAAGTAGGAAAATGATAGAACCCTTTTAAGTTATGTTAATGTTTCAAGGGGGCATATATGCAGTTATAAGTTGTACTATATAGATTTTCTATCAGTAGAAGGAAGGCAGTATAAAGTAGAGTGATGTGAAAATGAGAGCTGAATTACTGGGGACTGCTGGTAAAACATAAGCTAGTAAACAAAAAGAAAACCCCATTTTCCTTCCAAGGAATAGGCAAACATTTCTGTTTTGTGATGATATCATGGTATGCATTTCACTGCTCCGCTCTTCATATTATTTGCTCCCCATTGAGGGGGTGGGGAAACTGAAAATGCCTTCTTGAGTCACAAATGGGGGGGGGGGGGAGTATTCTACACAGTCTGGAATATTGGAAGAGAATATGACAGGTGGAAGATATTTTAATGGAAGCCACCCATATCTTGATACCTTGCATCTCAAATCATTAGCATCCCCTGCAGTCTAAGGCAGAATGCACACAACTAGCTTTTTTAGTGTTTGATTGCATGAGACTCCAAGGTTGTAGCTATGCTTTTCATTCTGCATTCATGTTCATTATTAAACACTGCATTCATTTAATTATTCATTCATTTAGTACCCCATAATATTTGTTATTAAAACATAACTTTAATAATATAAAGCAACATATATGGAAAAATACTAAACTACAAATCTAATTACACAAACTAATATACTACACAAAATAACAATAAAACAAAGGGGAAAAGGGAATACAGTTGGCCCTCCATTTTCACGGGGGGATCCGTTCTGGACCCTCCCCAAAGACTTGAATGGGGCACATTCGCTGAGCACGCACGCCATTAAAAATAGCAAAGGTCACCCCTCCACAGATATCCAAGGTCGGGATCTCAGATCTGCATGTTTGGACGGGCGACTGTACATATGACTTTCAACTTATTTCCTGACAGTTATAGTTATATACTGTTTTTGATAACTTTGAGCCTGTACAGATCGGTCAAAATAAAGGTACTTCGGGTCACTTTAGAGGTATGCTGTTTAAATAATGCATGTGTCCTAAGAGGCCAGAAGCCATGCCAAAGTCACAATCCAGTCCTAAGAACTGGAGCACAGCTTTGGCGCAGCTTCTGGCCTCTTAAGATGTGTATGTCATTTAAACAGCATACCTCCAAAGTGACCTGAAGCAGCTTTATTTTGGCCCGTCTGTACGGACCCTATAATTGTCAGGTAGTAAGTTGGAAGACATATGTATTCCCTTTCCCCTTCTAGACATGTATATGTCTAGAAATTTTACTCAAAAATCAACTCAAAATATCTGGGTCAACTTATCCATGAGTCAATGTAATGACTCTAGAGACCAGGGTTTGATTCCCAGCTTGGCCATGAAAACCAGCGCAGGACCTTAGGCAAGTCACACGCTCTCAGTCTCAGGGGAAGGCAATGGCAAATGTCCTCTGAACAAATCTTGCCACAAAAACTGCATGATAAGTTCACCTTAGGATCACCATAAATCAGAAATTACTTGAAGGCAAACACCACCACCAGCAGCAAGAACAACAAATTATATCCTTTGTTACATGCCCCCACATTTTATCCTAGATTTATACATGGGCTATATAAAAATCTGCAATTTTGGACCCAAACCCCACCCTTGACTTCTACATGAGGTTGACTTATAGTTAAGTATATATGATATTCTACTTCTTCTAAATATGTATATAAGATATGCTTCTACGTATTATTCCATGCTACTATTCTTCAAATTGCTGTTCCCCCCCCCCCAATATTTTCTCATGAAAATCAATTGTCAGTTTCCACTCCTTTAAAAAGTTATTAACAGACCTCTCTCTAATCAAATTCATCAATGTATCCATCTCAGCAAGATTATGCAGTTTTATCAACCATTCTTCTTTCCACTTGTGTGTGTATGCTAGCAGCTGTTACTGTATACGGAACAGTTCTTCCATATTTCTTCTCCATCTGTTTGTCCATCAACCCCAATAAGAAAAGTTCTGGCTCCAATTGAAATTTAAAGTTCAGAATGTTTTCCATAATAGAATGTATCTGAATCCAGTATTTACTCACATTAGCATAAATCCCCCTCACGTTGGCACGAATCCACCACGTATGATAAAAGGTTCCCTCTTTTTGATTACACTTCTAACATGTATTTGTAGAACTTTGTAGAAGTACACATCTTGGGCAATCTCTCTGGTGTCAAATACCATTGGTACATCATTTTATAAAAATTCTTCTTAAGATCATATTCATAAGTAAAGCAAGCTCTAGATCCTTTGTCCAGATTCTCTCCCATTGATCCATTTGTATATTATGGCCTATATTCTGGGCGCATTTTATCATACATTCTTTAACCTTTTCTTCTTCTATTTCCATTCTCAGCTGTAGTATGTACATTTTAGCAATTAAAAGCTCATCATCTGAGCACAATTAAATTTTACCTTCTGGTTTTGTTACCTCAATTCATACACATTTCTGTCCATTTTAAATCTCTCAAATATCTTTTAAAGTACCATTGAAATTTGTTTCCGTCTGACTTCAGATCTTCATTTGTTTTCATTCTGTAATGCCTTCCTTCCAGCATCTAAAGATCTTGATAAGTTACCCATTTATATTTAAATACCACTTCTCTCCTATAATTTAGCTCCCATTAGTTCAGTCACAGGCCTACATTTTGTTAAGGTGTCCTTGTTATATTCAATTAAGATGGCATAGAGTATCATTTTCTTCCTGCACTTTTTGTCTCCCAGAGCTCACATGGCCAAAAGAGAGGGGTGGCCTCTGCCTACAGAGATATCCCTCCATATAAATTGAGAACAACAACAACTTGACAAAATGTAGGCCTATGACCCTAACATCCTCATCTTTAGGTTGCGAGTTCAAGACCAGCAAAAGGGCCCAAGCTCGACTCAGGCTTGCATCTTTCCGAGGTCGCTAAAAATGAGTACCCAGACTGTTGGGGGCAAATTAGCTTACTTGCTAATTAGCTTACTTACTGTTCACCGCTATGATCTCTGGAATAGTGGTATATAAAAAAACAAATTATTATTATTATTATTATTATTATTATTATTTTGCTTTCTCCTGTATGATTTTTAATTCCTTTGCCTGATGAAGAACTCGGTGGAGCTTTGAAAGCTCACAAAATGTATTTTGTGCATTTTTGTCGGCCCAGTAATGGTATCACTATTTTGTGGATTCTGGATGTTATTGTATTTAAAACATAAGTCATGCAGATCTGATCATAAGCATAAGAAGTCCTTAAAAGCCAGACTAAAACAATCAACATGACAAAAAGTATGCTGAAAGGCTTGGAAAAACAGAAAACTCTTTAGCTGGCACTGAAATGACAACAAAGAAGGTACCAGGAAAAATCTTTGGGAGAATATTTCAGAATTCGGGAACCTTTACAGAATTAAAAGGGCAGGCGGTAGTTAGAGGCACATACCCTAACTGCTGTTTCTAAACCTATTGTACTTATAACTAACAATTATGGACCTGGTAAGGGGGCAACCAAACTGGCAGCACTAGGCACCAGTCTTAAGCAGCAGATTTAGACTTTAAAAAAAGGAATGGTCTGATGGTCAGAGCAGGGAAAGATGGTAAAACAGCAGACTGAAACCATGTGAACAGACCTGCCAGGGAAGAGAATGCGGGAGAGAGGGTGAAAAGTACTACAGTGAGTAGCATGAATCTCTGAAAACAGACTGATAGGGAGAGAAAGGGCTAGTGAGAGAAAAGGAATAGCTGGAAGGAGAGAGGCAAGAATGCTCTCCAGTGCTAAAGCGAACAGCATTGACTGCACATCTGGTTAAGAGAGATGGCATGCAAATGGGAAGCAGGACCTTGAGCAAGGAGAAAAGGATGTGCCAGCCTTCTGTAGTTGCTTGAACAGTCCATTCCTACCATTCAGTACTGTATCCAAAGAAGTGAGTTTATATCCACTAAAGCTCATGCTAAAAACAAACAAACAAACAAACAAACAAACAAACAAACAAAAAACAGTTGAAGGCTTTCATGGCCAGCATACATAGTTTTTTGTGGGGTTCCTGGGCTATGTGGCCATGTTCTAGAACAGTTTCTTCTTGACGTTTCACCAGCATCTGTGGCTGGCATCTTCAGAGAATGCATCTTCTCTGAAGATGCCAGCCACAGACGCTGGCGAAACATCAGGAAGAAACTCTTCTAGAACAACATGGCCACATAGCCCCAAAATACCACAAAAACTAGAGTCTTAAATGTACTGCCACCTTCCTTCCTTCCTTCCTTCCTTCCTTCCTTCCTTCCTTCCTTCCTTCCTTCTTTCCTCTCCTCCTTTCATCCTTGGTATGTTGCAAGAAACCAACATGGCAACTACTTTGAAAACTACCATTAAGTCAGTGAAAGTGAGCATCACAGAGGGGCTGTTTTGAAGGGACAAGTTTCTGAAAACTGGTTCAGCCTGGGCCAGAAGGTGGTGGAAGGGCAGCAGCTGCTACTTTCCCTTCCCTCGAATGTCTTGGAACAATTTTGTATACAGAGCATTCCGAGTAGACAAATGGAAGCTATTAGGAGCAATTTCTAAAGCAGAGCTGCTCTTTTTATCTCTGTCAGACAACCAGCAAAAACTGCAGGTGCTGCTTCTCTGCCAGAACTAGTAATGCACCAGTTTTTTCCCCAAGAAATTACTGTCCAGTCTCCCCAAGATGTGCTACCGGTATGGCACTGAATTTGAGAAGGGTGTTTTGGCTCATTGCTAGGTTGAAGGACTCAGTTCTGTATCTTCCTGCCCATCCTTATGAGATCAGAGATGTTGTTGCCAATACATCCTAACACAGCCTAGAGCATTTCATATTATGAGGTAACAGTGATAAGTGTTGCAACAAATACTGAACCATCTGCCCTTCTTCACCAGTTTTCTCATATTGCTACCATGCTGTTTCACCAGGAAGTTCCTGTTGACTATTTCCCTGCTCCTTCTAATTTAATTTAGGTCCTGCAATACTGGATAAACGTGTTGCAAGATGCATGGACTCTTACTGAGAATGTAGATGTGAAATAACCCTAACTGTACCTCATTTTCAGAACCAATTTGTTGTACTAGTCCTCCACGTCATATGCTCTACCTCCATGTGCCCCTCCACTACCCTGCTCAGTGAGTAGGAGCAAGTAAATATGCAATGCACACTGGAAGCTTCTGTTTTCTGAGATAAAATGTATTGATTCCTCATTGCTGTTGCCAGTTATTTCTTCCCTTTCTCCCCAGCTAACCAGTACAGCAGGATGGGAGTTATGGTGCCCTTGAAATGCTATTGGACACCAACCACACCTCTATGCTGGCCCAGAACAGGTTAACACTGTTGCATTTCAAAAAGCTTTTGAAACGGAAAGCCTTTAAAGAAAGGGCTCTTAAGAGAGTGCGGTATTGTTTTAATTGTACTGTTTTCATTGTTTTCATTATTTATTTAATATTATTCATTTAATAATATCGTTTATTTAACTGTTATATTGTTTATTTAACTGTTTCTATTTAACTAGTTTTTATTATTTTAAAATGTATCCTTTACATTGTTTTAATATCATTAATAATATAATTCTGTTTTAATGACCATCTTTTGTACTCTTTTAGCTCTATTGTACAGTCGGCCCTCGGTATCCACAAATTCTTTATCTGTGGATTCAAGCATCCATGCCATGATACACACACACACACACACACACACAGAGAGTGGGCCCTCGCCTTACGCGGGGATCCATTCCGTATCCCTCCGTGTAAGGCGAATTCCGCCTATGCTCAAGCCCCATTGTAAACAATGGGGCTCGTGCACGGCGGCGCGGCGGTGCATGGGCAGCAACGGGCACGTGTGCCCATTCAATTGAATGGGACATGCTGCCCCTTCTGCCCCGCACATGCCCTGTGCACGCCCCACAGCTTGAGCGCGTATGCTCAAGCCGCGTAAAGTGCACCTGTGTATGACGCGGGCACGCTGTATATATATTCCAAAAATCAAAATGTACTATTGTGGACTAGCTCCTAAATGTGGTTTTTACAGGAACAGATGTGCTCTTTCAGCATGTCATATCAAATAGGTCCAAGACAACTGCCCTACATGACTGGAAGGTAGGAAAAAGAGCTACAATGAGATCATTGTCAGTTCTTTTGGCACAAGTTATTCCTCTATTGTATTGCACCTGTTTTTCAGGAAGTGATCTCCCACACTTCTGGACTGTGCATTCCCTTGCACACCTTCCAGTTCTTTCAGTGGCGGAACAGGGGAAGAAAATGTCTGAAAAGACTGAGTTCAAATTACTTTCTGAAAGAAATAGCTATTTTATCCATCAGCAGAGTGCAAGATAAACTAATCTGTATAAGAAGACACAGTTCATGAATTTGGAGACTTAATTTTTATTCTAGTCAGGAAAAAAAAAGCTCCTTGTTTGAAAGTCATTGAGCATGTACATGCTCAGAAATTGTTTACCATGTTTCAGGAAGACAAACATAAGGATACACTAAGCTTGATCAGCCAAGTCTGACTGTATCCTCTCTAATACAGCACAGGCAGCAGGCGGCATGAAACTATAATTTGCAAATGCCATTGGGAAAAGAAGATGAGCCTTTCTGGTAGTTAAGGAGCTTCTTTCTTCCAATTTAAGAATCAAGCCTGTGAAAGAAACAGAAAAACATTTCACCTGAAGGCAGAAAATGTCTACCATCCTGATGTTCTGGTGATGTATAGGATAAAAAATGATATATTTTGATTTTGTGAAGCAGGGATTAGATGACTCCAAAGGACATACGTCATGAGCAGCCTGTGCTATTATTTCTCTTCTGGATCACAGCCTCACACTCAGAAATGTGCAAGTCTCACAATGAACACAGAACAAGCCAGGGCATTTTAGAGGGAAATTGCTACATGGAAGTCAGTTTTATGTTTACCATCAAAGATGTTTTCTACTACACAGCTACACAACCAGTCTTCTGAGTTACATGCCTGCCATGTTGTTGCTATTGCTGTTGTTACTACTGCTGCTATTACTGTTACTACTATTAATGTTATTCATATGTTGCCTTTTCTGCAGTTTTTGGGACCCTAGGAGGCTTACAAAAATTAAAACAAATTAAAAGCGCACATCACTAAAATATGCAAAAGTTATTAATTAAACTACTTGTAGAATTAAAACAATTTTAAAACATATCAGATCAAACATAATCAAAAATACAGCATGCTGTGAAAACTCCTGCCTTCATAAACCATCACTTCCCAAAGGCTTGTCAAAACAAAAAGGTCTTTGGGAACTCATTGTTTATGGGGAAAGGGCTTCGCATTCAGAATTGCACTCATTGTTCTGTGTATTGAAAGATTCTTAACAGCCCTTTGCTCATTTTCCAGACCTACGTATGCAACAAATTAGAGTTTGTTTGGTTTCTTAATCTGACAGAGGTAGCTGGTTAGTTAGTTCCATTTCTTTAATGTGTCAAGTTTTTGAATTCTTCACTTATGACCAACCAGCCAAGGAGAAAAAAAAAGGGGGTTGGATAATTATGTGTATCTGTAGACAAATGATTTTTTAAATCATATTTGTTGTTTGTAAGTGCCTTCAAGGTGACTCTACCTTATGGTGAACCTATCATGTTTTTTTCTTTTTCTTTTTGCATGATTTATTCAGAGAAGGTTTGCAATTGTCATCCTCTAAGGTAAAGAGAGTATGACTTGCCGAAGGCCACACAGTGGTTTCCATGGCCAAGTGGAGATATGAACCCTGGTCTGCCAGAGTCCTAATCCAACACTCTGACAACTGCACCATAGTGGCCTTCTTAATCATATTGCTTCAATGTGTGAAAAACCATTTGCGGGAGACATCAGGAAAGTTATCTGGGATATTTGTTTTAGTGTGGAAGACTGAATTGACTATTGGCTGGACTGAACCAAAAGTCCTGATTTACCCCTCCTCCCTGAAAAATTCCTTATTTTTCATGGCTAGTTGCTACTGCTCACAGCCAACCCATCCTTGCTGTGGTTTCATCCCTCCATAAGTACTCTGAATTAGGGTTCACTAACTTGAGGTGACATCATGACACAATGGCAAATAGATCTGATGAGAATGTGACATTGCAAAAGGCAAACGTATTCCATTTTTAGAAGGAAAGCACTACTCCATACTGTATACTGGCCATTCATTGTCGCCAATGAGGGAACACAAAATCAACCTTTTTTGTGGAGAGGGCAAAGACTCTTTAGCAAAGATAATGCACGTGGAGTTGTTGCACAATGCAATCCTTCTGTTAAATGGGAGTGTTATGCAATTGAATTCGCACCCAAATACTGAACTCAATAAACATCCCAGTGGACATGTGCACCATACGTGCATCTGCCTGTATAATGGCAGTGCATGTGCGCTTTCATTTTTTCAAATCTGAGTTGAATGTGGACATTCTGAAAACATCCAACCATATTTTTAGGGAAGCTTGTGTAAGACACCAACAGGATTCCAGCCAGTATACTAAAAATAGGAAGCGATGTGAAATAATGCTTACTTGCCAAAGTGAACAAGGAGGGTGGAGGAAGCAGTCACTACTCTTTAGTATGGATGTGAAGGATTCTTATTAATAATTTTCATCCTGAACTTATGCTCCTTTTTTTTTCAATTCCAGCTCCAAGGATTTCCTCATGTTGGAAGGCATGGGCAGGCCACATGAATATCCAAGCTCACATGGGCAATCTTTGATATGGCAGAGATGGTGTTTTACTCCATGCTGAGCAGAAGCCCTCATGGACATGACTGAAGTGGATTTCAGAAATTGTTCAGTTTTGAAATTGACAGCCATTGCCATCAATGGTTGGTCAGGCTGTTCAATGGTGCCCATCCCATAGAGGTGGATAGCTATGAAGGTGTCAGAGGCTGAAGGACCTGTTTGTAGAGAAACACTTTCAACCACAACTGTTTGTTCTTCCTAGCCTAGCATGAAGGTGATACAGCACCTGCAAGAAGAAAACATATACATCTTGCCCAAATAACAGGCAATTTGAGTATCCATTCTGGCCTAAAAGCTTGATGCTGCAAGAGATGCACTTCATGGAGACGTCAGAGGGTAAATGTGGCAAGTTCTAGATAGCATGAAAAATCTGAACTGGCAAAACCAATATATAAGTGGCCAATGCCTGAAGTGAAAACAAAAGATAATATTAGTCACTTCACTGTAGGAAACCTTGCTTAGAAGAGAAAGGGTTAAAAATGAGAGATGGTTGTTCTATAAAGATCTTTTGTAGTTGGAACAATATAGAGGGGATTAAATCAAAAGAGATGCTCCTTAAGGAAGGCAAAGATCTTGGTTGGTTACATTATTTGCAACTTAAGGAGAGATTTAATCAATATAAAAGAGATATAGACATAGAGGTTGGAACAAATGAATTTTATTTAAGACTTTATAAGAATGCTGAACATGCAGTTTAAAAATGTACACATATCTTTTGTAACTAGAGACAGAAGACAAATCTGTAAAGGATTTCATAAGCTGGCCTGAAAATTGTGGGTATAATATTCAAATATATGTATGGGAAAAATTGTGGACCAAGGACATAAAACTTACTTAAAAGAAAATGTGTATAAGATGATGCTTACATGGCACCTAACTCCAAATAATTTGTCAAAAATGTTGGGAAAGGACTAAAATCAATCCTGTTAGGATAGTAAGGAAGGCTCCTTTTTTCATATGTGGTAGACATGCAGGAAAGTGAAAAACTATTGGTGTACAATCTATTGATTTAACAACAACAAAAAAGTTGATTTTGCAGTGAAGCCAGAAATGTTCCTGTTGGCCATTATGCATAAACAACTGGATAGTAAATAAAAACTACTTCTTGATATATGACAATGGCAGCAGAACAGTGTTCGCTCACCTTGGAAACAGATTGCAGCATCAACAATGGTGAATTGTTAAAGTTAGCCCAAATTGCCAAACTAACATGGATTTTAAAGGACAAACCAACTGAAGAATTTTTGAATAATTGGAAACAATTATGGACTTTTTCAGCAATAAGATATTTAACAGTGTAATAATTTGTGGCTATGGTTAGTAGTACCAGTAATTCTATCAGGTGTTTTAGTTGGCTCTGTAATGGTGGAATAGTATATTTTCTCTATCAATTTTTACATTTTTCATTACAGGTTGTGACCAGGGAATCAGAGCTCCTTGGTGTGTTAGTGTGTGTTAATGTGTGTTAGTGCCTGAAGGAAAAAAACAACCTTTTGCTATGGAGATTCCATTTTTGGTTTTGTTTTTTTAGAATAAAACCCTTTCTTTTAAAAGCATTTTTTCTTTCATGTTCCTCTATCAGATAGCTTTACTTGGCCTAGCCTTTCCCCAGGGTTGGGGAGGAAAGGAAACATTCCTGCAGAAGCAGAGGTGGGAAGGGCCTGTGAAATCCCAACAATGGAGTTTATCACATGGGGAAGATCCTATGCAAAAACAGGATTTAAAAGCTAGAAAAAGTCTACAAAAGCAGGTTGATTTTCACACATCATTGTTAAACTTGTGTTAACCCGAATGGAAAGTAAGCCCAGTCTCACTCTCAACCAGTTATCCAGGGGGACAGGAGCCTCTTTTCAAGCTCCATTCATTCGGGATTTTCTGAAAGTAAAAAGAGCGGTTCCACTTTCTGTTCGGGTTAATATTAGCTTAACAAGGACATTGTATGAAAGTCAACCCACTTTTGTGGGGGTTTTCCAATGTAAATCCCCATTTTTGCACAGGATTTCCCTTGTGTGACAAACTCCAGTGTCTCACTGCATTGCGATACAGGGAGAATCCAAATCAGTGGGTGGTGGCGGAAGATTTTCAATGCAATTAAATAAACTGCGTGCAAAATTTTGTGTGTGTTTATGTGCATCTTCTATGAAGGATGGTCTGTGAAGTTCATTGGATTCTCAAAGGAGCCCCTTGACCTGAAAAAGGTTAACAAATATTCTTATAGAAGATAGGTGGGCAGACAGAAACAAATAGACAGACAGACAAAGAATAGAAGCTTATTATGTAGGAGGACAGCTCCCAGCCTTTCTCAGCAAAAAGCAGAGCGTCCAGGTGCAAGAGAGGGCAGGGGCCTTGAGGACATTAATAACTGCACAAAAGATAAAATTTCAGCAGGTGTCATGCAAGATAGCACCACTGAGACTCCCTCTACATGGCTGTTAAGACTGAAAGAACTGTGTGCTCTTTTGTATTTGGCACTCCTAGCAAAAACCCATTCTTGTGAACGACATGGATTTACAGCCATTTTTTTAAAAAAATTAAATGCCAAATTAAAGATTCCAGAAACGTTAGCAATCTAACACATCTCTAAATATACTCTGGTTCTAGCAATCTTATGTTACCATGGCTCTGATTTTAAGAATGCACTTTTTAAGCCTAAGCGAGCTGGCTGTAGAATATTGATAAAATAACTAAGGCCTGTTACAGACTGCCAAAATAAAGCTGCTTCTGGTCTCTTTGGAGGTATGCTATTTAAATCATGTATGGGTCCTAAGAGTCCGGAGGTCGTGCCAAAGCCACACTCCATTCCTAAGCACTGGAGTGCAGCTTTGGTGCAGTTTTCAGATTCTTAGGATGCATGCATCATTTAAACAGCATACCTCCAAAGAGACCCGAAGCAGCTTTATTTTGGCAGTCTGTGACAGGCCTAAGTGTATGAAGGATTAAACACAGATTGTCCTTTGGAACTGTGGGCTTCAGATCCATTAATTTGATCATCCTCAGATTGCCACACCCCATATTAATAAAAAGATGTGATATGAATGTAGACACGCTGAAGTGTATGCATTCATGTTGCTGACATTTAATAATATGGGGTGTGATCATCTGCATTTTTTCACACCTTTGAAGGGTCATGGAACTGAACCCCTGAGGATACGAAGGACCAACTGTATTTTCAACTCCAGTTACACCCATCTGTAGAGCACTGGCTACATTTATATAAGGCATTGATTCATTAATAGTATTAGTATATAAAGCAAAAACAGGAAAAGTAACAGTTCATTGGTGCTTTTGTGCATCAATTTGGCTTTCAGTGTAAAATAGCTGAAAACTTGAAGCCTGATTTTTTTTTTAATGCACTTAGACATCCGTGCTCTATTTGTACATGAGATAAGCATGACAGTGGGCTGGTTCATAATCCAGACGCTCCATGCAGTCATCCTGTTGTAGAATATAGGGCAAAATGATGGCTGGGAGAAGTTCTATTTTATGTATTAGTAATGCCAGGCAAGAACAGAATGCTCTGTGCACATGGAGTTTCAAATGCTGAATTTACTCAAAGCATAGCTCCTTTATCACATCATGAATAAAACAGAGTTTGGCTCTAGTGCCCTGATGCTAAATCGAATGCTAAAAATCCAACCCCATCAGGCCTATGCCAGCCCACGTACTGATGGGTTCGTACAGACAGGCCCAAATAAAGCTGCTTTGGGTCACTTTGGAGGTGTGCTGTTTAAATGACACATGCTTCCTAAGAGTCTGGAAGCCGCACCAAAGCCACGCTCCAGTCCTTAGGACTGGAGCATGGGTTTGGCATGGCTTCTGGCCTATTAGGACACATGCATCATTTGAAGCTCTCTAGATCTCCAACTGCAAGGCTCCTGAGCTCCAGATGGATGCTCTGAAGTCCAGTATTACATAAACCACTGCAGTTTACATTCTGTGTGACCATGATGAAAAATATTTATTTTTCTACTATTTTCTGGGCAGTTCACACACTTACATATACATTAAGACAAACATCTGTTTTGCAGCAGAAAGAAAATATTCAGTTGGGCAAATGATGAACACTGATTGACATGTAGTACCGCAAAACTTTCCCAGCACCACAAGTTCCTGTTGAAGGAGAACACTAGCTGAATTGCTCACTTGCACCATGATGTCCTGTCAATTCAGCCCTGCCAAGACTCTGATCAGTCCCTTGGGATTGATATTCACAACAGAATCCATCATGATTCTAGAGCAGAAGCATTCCTTTGAAATTGAAAGGGTAAACAATTTGGATTTCTATGAAGGTGATTTTTCATTCTGGGGATGCTCCTGCCACCAGAGAAAGCTCTCGGAAGATAAAATGCTGCCGTTCAGTTATAAAAATTTGACTAAAGCATGAGCATTTTCTCAGCATTTCACTCTCTCCAGAGAGGTTTTGTTTGTTTGCTTCCTTTTATAACAGTCATCTGCAGCAATCTTCAAGATTTAAATCCCAAATGTAATGAAAGAAAAAAAAAAAGGAGAAACAGACCAGGTCTGAGAGAGAATATGCTGAGCTCCTTGAAATAAATTATTGATGGTGTCTTAACTTACCAGAATTCACTGTTAATGATGTGTGGATTTAAATTTTCTATGGAGTATGGCAAGCACTGAACCTGAACCCCCTAAATTAAGAAGATCTTCTTCTCAATGTGATCTTCTCAAACTTACCATATTCTACTAAGTACTATGGCTATTAAATAAGGAACCTGCATATCATGGGCTATATTCAAGCACAAGTCAGCTGTCAGTAAATTAATCAGACTACTGAGCATGAACACAACTTGGTGTTTTAAAATTTCTTTATCTTCAGTGTCTTAAGTAAGGTGAGATGGCATATGTGAGTTCGAGTAAGGGCACAGAACTTCAGAGTCTGTATAAGTGCTGATTCTGACACCTCATCTTGTAAGTAGAAAAGAGCTGTAGCCTGGGCTGTCTCCAAAGAAGGCAGATGACAAGATGACATATATTCCATTCCCTGCACAGAAACTGACAATGAAAGAAATCTCACTTCAGCACTGGCAATGGGATGCCACCATCTACCACAACACCTGAAGGCAGCAAGCAAAATGGCACAGAAAGCTGTATCCTCCAAGAAAGAGAAATATTGGGGAGGGAAGGACTCAGCAGGAGCCATTGCTCTCTCCCAGAGTCTACTTGCTGAGGCACTTACTTTACTCTCTCTAATGGATGCACCAGATCTACTATAAGCACTGTAAATGCTTTGAGACTAGGCCTGCCAGATGCTGCTGCACTACAGAATCCAAAAGGAGAAGGAGGCGAAAAAGCACAAGAAGCCATTCTGAATTATATTAAAAGTTACCAAGGGCCATTACTCTGCTTTCAACAGTAGCTGGCTGACTTTCAATGGCAGAGCAAAATTTCCTTGCTGCTTGTTCCTGTCATAGGGGACAGGCTGTTAAATTATTCATTCCAAAAGGCAGTATAGATAATTTAATCAATTGTCTCCCTGCCATCAGATGTCTTTGAAAACAATCCAGTTTTTGAAAAGGTCTCTCAAGGGGGAGAAAGTCTTCATTGGCAGAGTAGGGTGTTGGGGTAGGGACTTCTGCCCACCCCCACATGGCATCAGGATGATGGGGAAGAGATAAGCAGGTGTCTTTCCCAGTTTGCTGCCACCCCCTTCTGATGCTGTGTGGCAGTAAGAGATGAGAAAGGATCTTGGAAGGCTGTAGCTTCACCACCTTTGTTCTGATCAGGAGGAGTCCTGATGGCACAGTAGTTAAATGCCTGTAATGCAGCCACTCACTCAAAACCATAAGGTTGCAAGTTCAATACCAGCAAAAGGCCTCAACCTCGATTCAGCCTTGCATCCTTCCGAGGTCACTAAAATGAGTACCCAGACTGTTGGGGGCAATTAGCTTACCATTGTAAACTGCTTAGACATTGCTAGTTTGGTATGAAGCGATATATAAATGAAGCTGTTTTTGATAGCTGGTTCACAATGATGCAGATGCCAGCTATTGGAACACAGCTCATAATGATCCTCTCTGCTGGACTTCTTCCAACCTGCCATATTGGAGGGACGGAAAAATGCTGAGTCTGGTCTTGGAGTGGTAGGGACTGCCTTGAACTCCATTTAAGGACTGGGGAAAAGAATAAGAAAGGGGCTTGAGGAGGAATTTCTCTTCCCTCCCCGACCCTTCAGGTATCTGAATATCCTTTCCATTCCTCCCTTGGCAGCTGCTGATCACACCTCGTGTGGTGTAACAGACAGTGTTGGGCTTGCACTTGAAAATCCTGTCCTTGGTTCTGATCTAAGCAGTGGCACAGTGAAACATTGATAGGCAGGCCCTCCCCAAATAGGGGAGGGTAGCTATGTTGACGTAGAACAATTTCTAGCAGTTTTAATTTCTCCCAGGAACAGATCTTTTGTAAAGAATACATTTCTGGGAAAATCAATTTCTCTTCCAGTTACTCGCGGGATTACAGTGATACTCAAAGGAAAGAGGGGAATTGAAGAGGTAGTTGTGGTGCCAGATGATGTCACAGTCTTTTCTAATCATAGAGTCCTGGAGCTTTAACCCTGTGAGCCTTGGCTCCACTACACCATTGACTCTAAGATATCAATAAAGCTTACTTGGTGACCTTAGGCTAGGGACAGGTGACACATTCATTGTTTAATTTTTTGATAAGAAATTTGAAAAGGTTGCAAATTTCTTCACAAACACATGAAATGAGATTTCAAAACAGCTGAATGCAAAAAAGAAACTGACAGATTCGTCCACACAGACAGCTGCTTTTGATTGTTTTGTTCTTAAAAATCCAAGTCCGAATCCCTGTCTAGTCAGCCATGTTTGCAGTAGTAAATTAGGGTTGCCATCTCTTTTCTCCAACAGGCTTTCTGTCTTTTACAGCTACACTGCAGTCAGATACAACATGGTCTTCTCTCTATACTGAGAGTAGCTGTACTTAGTGAATCTGACCACTACTGATGGACGAGAATTTAATTCCCCCTTTAGAATAATAAGTTACTAAAGTTTGCAAACTTCTGGCAAATAAACAGGACCATTGATAGGAAGCGATTGGTTGGCTAGTTGGACAGTGGGGGCAGTTGGGCAGTGCGCACTAGCTTTTCCATTGGCTGTTTTCCATTGAACCTTGGCATATGATAATATGGGAACTGGGTCTTGATTTCAGAGTCCTGACAATGTATTTCGTGAGAATTGCTTACTTAAAGGCACTTTATATTTTCATTAACACCACAGTATGTGGATAAGCTAGTGTTGGAGACAGTATATTAGAGCTGAACTTCAGAGAAATTGTTTAAAATCCCTGCTCAGCCCTGAAGCTTGCTGGGTAACATCTGGCCCATCACCAGAGCCTGAAAAAGTTACTATTTTGAATTACAATTGCCTTAACATGGAAGTAGCTCATCATAGATAAAGCTATCAGTGACGTCTACTATATATGAGCTCCTGTTATCACTCAATATGCTGTTCACTAATCACTGTGATACATACATAGGTGAGTTCTAATGCACATGCCCTGCTAATCCTCTTCCCAAAGGCAACTGTGGGTTACAGGATACTCAAAGTGATCAGCCTTTGGTCTGGCTCATAGCAAGTAAAGCCAGGAAGTTTCTTCTATTTTCATATCTATCAGTGATTCAACCCATATCCATGACATCAGGAGCAGATATCAGGACCATAGATATCAAGAAAATTGCACTATATTTTACAATGGCATATATGCCTCCCAGATCAGGCAATAAATGATGGAAGTCATGCACATTCCTAAGTAGCCTGATCTCTACAAGTCTGAAAGGGAATCATGTTGTTAAAATAAACCAGTTAAAGATTACACATGGGTGTGTTCCTATGATTTAGCATTTAGCTGCATGATTAAAATTTGCATTCAAGTGGCCAGGAGGCCAACAACAACAACAGCAACAAAGAATTATGTGCCACTCTAAATAAGAACACTGTTGTCATGGCATAAGATTCTTTAGATTAGCTCAGTTCAACAAACTGGGATCAGATCACATTGGATGCAGTGTCCTGTAGACTTCAAGCCATAATAATATTTGTTTGTCTTTTAGGTACTTCAACACTTCTTGTTACATGTCTGCCCACTTTAAATGTTTTAAATCCCCTTTGAGACAGTTTCACATAGCATGAGACCCTTGTCCCACATGTTTCCAAATATATGTCTTTGCTCTGCAAATATAACCATTTCTTCTTGTTCTGTCTATTGTGGACCAAACTGATGGAATCCTGTAGTGTTTTGTTGATTTAAGCAAAAGGATAATGAATATTTTATTGAGCTGCACACAGTTCCATTGAATCTGTGCCTTGAAAAAGTATAGGGATCTTCTTGATATGTCATTCTTCATTTTCAAGGAAGTTTCAGCTCTGGAAAAAATATATATAAAGGCACAGTAGGTGCCATGTTCACCTCTTGAATCTATCTCCACAGGATATGCATAAGAATATCTGAGCATTTTGTGTGTCACTGCTGATGGCTGCTGAGATCCCCTGCTGTCATGTATCTTGGTCAGGATGGAGCCCCACTGTTTGGCTTTTAAATTGTAGAAAGGGAAATTTTCTCTCTCTTGTCTACAGAAAATATTCCTGAAAAAGAAATTCTAAAGAAGAGGAAAAAGCAGAGGAACACAGTTGTGTTGAAAATGTGTATCCAGTTTACCTAATTTCATAATTAGTATAGAAATGTTCTCTCTCTTCATACCATTCAAATACTGAGAATTTACAACAGTCATTCATACAAGAAAGGAGTCTGCTGTGGGAAACATTAATTATTATTTATTTATTTATTTATTGTAAATGTGGGCTTTAATTGCTAGAGTGCTATGCTTTTCTCACTGGGAACATGTCACTGCCTGGAGTTCTACTGCCTGGAAGAAAATGAGGCAGAAGGGAGGGGCATTCCCTGCAAAATGCATCTACATGAAATTGTTAGGGGAAGTCTTTTAGAGGTCTGGGCTGCAGGGTCAGCATTATGTGAATGACATGCAACCCCACTAAATAGTTTGGATAGGAGAATATTCTGATTTGGATTGAGCAAAGTCTAGTGGTATCTGGGTCAGTAATTATGGAAGCACTGGTACTGGCAGTATTCCAGGCTGTTTTTAAAATAGAAAAGTAGCAGCAGCAGTAGTTTGCTTTGTATGTCAGCTGTGCCTTTATGCAGAGAAAATAGAGCTAGCTTCTGTTATGGATGTGCTTGTTAATTCCCAACATAGGTACTCTAATGTGCTTTACATGGGGCAGGGATGTAACCAAGGGGGGGGGGGTTCTTGGGGTCCGGACCCCCTCTTCCATTAGAAAAATGAATGGTGTGTGCTGCTGCACCACCGCACTCAAGCCCCATTATAATGGTGGCACTTAGTCTGGACCCCCCTTCCCAAAATCCTAGCTACATCCCTGCATGGGGCTATTTCTTTGTTACATTTCAGTGTGTATGTGTGTGTGCGCCTTCAAGTTGCCTGTCGGCTTATGATGAGCCCATAAGATTCATAGGGCCTTCTTAGACAAGGAATATTCAGGGGTGGTTTGTATTGCCTTCCTCTGAAACAGTAAGGCACCCAAAATGAAACTGCACTGAGCAAAGAGTGCTATCTCTGCACTTAGTCTATAGAATAGCAATTTGCATTAGCCTACTGCCAAGTTGCTATATTCCAGCCTTCCAAATCTGGGCAGTTTATTTTGCATGCTTTGCAAACTCTTTACCCATTAGGTAAATTTCATTTTGGTTCTATATGCAAAGGGTACTTTTTAAATTTGTAATCCTTTAATAATAATATTAATGCACATCAGTCAATGGAAATCTGCATGGACCTGAGGGCTGGATATCATCTGGGAGGATATCACGAGGAGGGCAGATTGATCTTAGATCCAGCATTTTAGCTGGAAATTAAAAACCAGCCATTAACAGAAAGTTACTATTTGATATGGTGTGACTGGTGATAATTTCTACTGCAGTTATGCTGAAGCACTATTTCACAATTCTGGGGTTTAAGGTGTGCATAGTTATGTGTGTCTGGTATGTTTTTGCGTGTTTAAAGGAAAATGTAATTGGGAAATACTTTTAGGGCCTGAACAGACAGGCTAAAATAAAGCTGTTTCAGGTCACTTTGGAGGTATGCTGTTTAAATGACTCACACATTGTAAAAAAACTAGAAGCTGCGCCAAAGGACTGGAGAGCAGCTTTGACATGGCTTCTGGCCTATTAGGATACATGCATCATTTAAACAGCATACCTCCAAAGTGACCTGAAGCAGCTTTATTTTGGCCTGTCTGTTCGGGTCCTTAAATTCATTACAGTATGGACACTGAATACAGTATGTTAATCACTATCCCTTTAAACCAGGTGTGAGTAAAATGTGGCATTGGAAGATAAGTGGAAAGTGATGGTAGTCGTAATCAACATCTGGAAAGCCATTGTTGCCTACCTCTGCTTTTTAAAATGTGTTTGTTACAAAAATGCCAACACATGAACACACGCTGCCTCACTTGACTGTCTCCTTGCTCACCCCCAGCAGCCCTTGGTGGGCATCTGAGCAGGTAATGGTTAGGCGGCCATTTGAGCAAGTGAGGCAGTGGGAGGATAGGGGAGAGAACGACAGGGGAGGACACTGCGTCCCAGTACCCTTTCTGGGCCTGGCTAGAATGGGTCTAGATGAGTGAGGCAGTGGGAGGGGACAGAGCAGGGCACTGTTGCCCTACCCCCTGGCAGCCCTTTCCAGGCACTTGCATTGGTGACACCAACATTGGGTACAAATAGGCAATTGGCGGCAGAACTAGAATGCAACCAAAACCTAGGCCCCATTCCCACTGGGCCATAAAGCGAATCAAGAATCGGATTATAGGAACATCATTCCCATTTGAACTCACTTTCGATCCTAGTTTAAGGAAAATCGTTCCCATTTGAATTCACATTTGAATTCACATACTTTGATCGATTTCTCTAGCGAAAACCCGAATCAGTCATGGATAACTCGGGTTATCCTGATACCACTTTTCCAGTGGTTCTTTTGCCAGAGACCGTGTCTGATCCGGGGTAAATTAATGGGAACATTGCGTGTCCAATTCAGGTATTTTGGGATGGGAGGGCCAGTGTTAAAGGGGCTGGTCTTGGGGTGTCACCTGCTTTGTTCTCTTTCCTGGCATTGCCTGTAGCCTTTCCTCGGTGGTGCGGGAAGCAATTGCATGTGCAGCAGGCCTGTAGCTAGGCTGGGTCAAGGGGGCTCCAAAGAGAGGGAGACAGAGAGACTTAGGCTGTATCTACACTGGAGAAATCACCTGGTTTGGCACTGCTTTCACTCTTTCCTGGCTTTAGGCTATGGAATTCTGGGAGATGGGCCCACAACAAACTCCAACTCCCAGAATGCCATAGCCTTGAGCCAGGATGTTTAAAAGCAGTGCCTCCTCCTCCTCTTCTTCCTCCCCTCTTCTTCCTCCTCTTCTTCTTCCTCCTCTTCCTCCTCCTCCTCTTCCACTCTGGGCCCGACAACATACTCCAACTCCCAGAATTCCATAGCCTAGCGCCAGAAAAGAACGAAAGAGGTGCCAAGAGTGTGGATGTAGCCTTTCTCTCTCTGGTGTGTGCATGCTCCCCTGCCACGAGTCCTTGGAGTTGTGGTTTGTTGCTGGCCAACTGGGCCCTTCTTATTTCTCTTCCTCCTGCTTCTCCTCTTCTTCCTCTCATTTTCTTCTTACTCCTCTTCCTCTTCCTCTCCTTCCTTCCCTCTTCCTCCTCCTCCTCTTCTTCCTCTCCTTCTTCCTCCTCCCCTCTTCCTTCTCTTCCTCCTCCTCCTCTTCCTTCCCCTTCTTCCTCCTCTTCTTCTTCGTTCTCCTCCCCTCCTCCTCCTCCTCTTCTTCTTCCCATCTTTCTCCTCCTTCCTCCCTTCCTCCTCCTCCTCCTTCTCCTCCTCCTCGTCTTCCTCTTCTTTTTTATCTTCTTTCTCCTATTCTTCTCCTCCTCTTTTCTCCTCCCCTTCCTCCTCTTCCTTTTCTGTTGTTGTTGTTGTTGTTGTTATGCACCTTCAACTCCTTTCAGACTTATGGTGACCCTGCAGAGTTTCCCTGGCAAGTTTCTTCAGGGGGAGGATGCCTTTACCTTCCCCTGAGAGGCTGAGAGAGTGTGACTTGCCCAAGGTCTCCAATGGGTTTTCATGGCCAGTCTGTCTCCTCAAATTCTCTAGCCACCAAGCCAGCCCCCTCTTCTTCTTCCTCTTCCTCCTCCTCCTCCTCTTCTTCTTCCTCTCTTCCTCCTCTTCCACAGCCCAGAAGTACAGCTTGCTTATTTCAGTGTCAAGAGTCAAGGAGTACAAGCCACTGTGCGCGCTATGAAACAACTGGGAATTATCCATGGCTATGGAGAACAATTATGTGTATTTTTAGATGGCTCAGTTTCATGACATGTTTTCAATCATCCAAATTCATTCTTAGAAGGAATGCTGTTGGGAAACTGAAATTGAAATGGAGCCTTTTGAATGTAAATCTTGCTCTACCACTGAGCTTCGTCTGCCTCTCTGAATCCATGCTAGAAGATATGAATGATTGTTTATTTAATTAATGTGAAGTTGAAGGCTTTCATGGCCGGCATCCATAGTTTTTTGCGGGTTTTTCGGGCTATGTGGCCATGTTCCAGAAGAGTTTATTCGTGTCATTTCACCATCATCTGTGGTAGGCATCTTCAGAGAATGCTTGCCTGGATTTGCATGTGTACTGTTCTGTTTCTAATGGCAAACCTCAGGGTGTGAGGGTCTGCAAAGAAGGATTAGTGTCTGCTTGATTAGCGCTCATTGTCTGCTGGGAAACCCCTGACCCTGGGAGAGTTCTCATTTGCATTTGTTGAGTCTTCATCTTGCTATTTTTCAGGACTGATAAACAAGGTTTGGCTTCCAATCAGGAATAAACTCTTCTAGAACATGGCCACATAGCTCGAAAAACCTACAAAAAAGTACAGCTTATTTAATTAATTTGCAGAGAAATGAGAGGAAGACATTCCTTCTGTAAAACTCTGAATAAACTTCCAAAATGTTCACCAGATGGTCATGTCATGCCTTCCCATCCTAATGAGATTTCTGCTGGTTTTAATGACCATATTCTAAGGCCACCCTGCTGCAATATCCATGTAGTCCCACTGCAAAGAGAAATGGCCATTATTAAGAGGGAAACGACATTGACTTTATTGTGGTTGTACAGGGAAGCCTTGTTTGAAATACTGCTTTAAATTTAAGGAGCTAAAATATTCTTTAGGGACAGACTTTATCACTTGACTGCCTTATGCAATATACTTTACCCCTCTCATGCAGTGAGAGAATCTGTCTGTTTCTTACCACAGCAATACTGCAAAGGAAGTAAGTGATGTTACTGTCCTTTCACAGTTGGAAAATGGTGCACAACTGACCAACTGAGAGTCATGATGTACATGGGAGCACAGCCTCATCTTCTTCAGTTCATTGCAGAATATTGTCCCAGAATCCTTCTTGTGACAGAAGGTTGTCAGGTTATGCCACTCATGACAGAGCTTGATGCAGTCTGTTTCACCAGAAGACAGTGCAAGCAACCTTAAGGTAATTTTTATGCATAGCAAATACACTAAGGTCCAGGCACTTAGAATGTGTGTCGTTCCCTTCCACTATGAAACCCATCCACACTGCATCGGAATTTAGAGGTACATTGCTTTATGTGTGTTGTACACTTTGGCTGCCACATCATACTGCTGACTCAGGTTTAGCTTGTGGTCTACTAAGAGCCCTAGATACCTTTTGCATGCACTGTTATCAGGGCAGGTGTCACCTGTCCTATACATTACATTTTTCTTTTCTAAAGTACCTTACATTCATTCCTGTTGAAAGTCAATTTACTAATTTTGTCCCTGCTCTCCAATCTGTTATGATCATTTTGAAATCCTGATCCCATGCCCTGGGGTAGTAGCTACTTCTTCTAATCTGGTGTAATCTCCAGAATTTATAAGCAAATTCTGATCAGTCATTCAAATAATTTATAAATATGTTGAACAGCACTGGGCCCAGAAAAACAAACAAACAAACTCATAAGTAATATGTGTTCTAGGAGTAAGATCCATTCAACTCAGTGAAATCAAGTAACATGGTTTAGCTGTATTGGAAATGTACATAAATTATCTTGTTTAACTTCTGTTTGAATGTGTTTTTGAAGTCTCCTTTAAATTTCTAATCTCAGTTTACTTTCTAATTAATTTTTACATTCTCTTTGAAATGTCTCCTCCTTTTCCAACCTCCTCTTGAGCCACAATTGTTGTATAGAAGAGCACTAGAAGACCAGGTCCACAATAGAGTTGGAAAATCTCTCTCCCTTTCCCTCTTCCAAATGTGTTCACATTTAGGGACCCTTTTCTTCTTTTTCTCTGTGCTCAGAGAAACTACTACATTACTGGGAGAGCTCTTTAGAAGTAGAACTTTTCATATACATTTTATACAAATTAAAAACAATTTCTAGACACTGTCATCACTTTGATAGCAAATATGTCAAGACAAGTATCCATATGAAAATACGGAATGATTTCCTTTTGCTGCAGCAAAATAAAGTGAAAGCAATAACAGATAGTTTTTATTGTTTGTTTGTCTCTTTCTGTTTAAAGTATCACCTGCCCGCTCATCACAAGTTAGAATTGGGGAGTCTCCTGAGGAAAAGGAGCCTGACAACCTTAATTTAGTATAGAATCATAGAATCATAGAATCGTAAAGTTGGAAGAGACCGCAAGGGCCATCCAGTCCAACCCCATTCTGCCATGCAGGAAATCACAATCAAAGCATCCCCGACAGATGGCCATCCAGCCTCTGTTTGAAGACCTCTAAGGAAGGAGACTCCACTACACTCCGAGGGAGTTTGTTCCACTGTCGAACAGCCCTCACTGTCAGGAAGTTCCTCCTAATGTTGAGGTGGAATCTCTTTTCCTGGAGCTTGCATCCATTGTTCCGTATTCTAGTCTCTGGAGCAGCAGAAACTAGTACTAAAATGATTGAACAGACAGGGATTCAGTCCAGATTTTTAAGAGTTAAGACCTCAGAATACAATCGCTGGATGTTTCTGGATGAATCTATCAATTGCAGTTTCTCCCACAGAAAGATTTCTAACAAGTTGTTTACATCTCATCTATGAAAAAAAAAATGTGAATTTTGGTTAAAATGAAATGACATGTTCACCTGTCCTTAGGTAGGACTGCACAGTTTTTGATGTCTATGCTGTTTACTGAAAGTTCAAATGTCTTATTTTTCCTGGTTTAAGACTGTTCTCTTTTGGATAATAACTACCGTATATACTTGACTATAAGTTGAGAAATTTATGACTGAAAATTGGCCCTAAAATTTGGGGTAGACATATATAAGGGTCAATAGACCAGTTCTACTTAGAAGGTTCCTAAAGAAAGCAAGTCTGGTGCCCCAATCTCCACTGAACACCAGTTCCTTCCCCCTCCAGTCTGTTTTGCAAGCCTTTGCTTTCTATCAGAAAAACTCCCTATTTAAAAACACTTGCTCCTTTTTCTGCACTGTTTTGCAAGCCTTTGCTTCCTATGGAAAAAACCTCTCCATTTAAATCTACTTGCTTCTTTCTCTGCTCTGTTTTGCAAGACCTTGCTTCCTATGGAAAAAACCTCTCCATTTAAATCTACTTGCTTCTTTCTCTGCTCTGTTTTGCAAGACCTTGCTTCCTATGGAAAAAA
>NC_056526.1:95875838-95909676 GCF_019175285.1 Sceloporus undulatus
GCTCTCCATTTAAAACCACTAGCTTCTGTCTCCAGTCCATTTTGCAAGAACTTGCTTCCCATGGAAACAACTCTCCATTTAAATCCACTTGCTTGCTTTCTCAATCCGATGTTAAAATCTCTCCTCCAACATCTGAGAATCGGTTGGGAGAGGTCCAGAGAAGGAGAAGGAGGGACGGAAGTGGTATTTCCCCCTTTCCATTTTTCTTATAGCCCCCTAGGTTTTACCTTAGACTTATCCATGGATCATATCAAAATTCAGGATTTTAACTCTGAAACCTTCCTTCGACTTATACATGAGGTCGATTTGTACCTGGGTATATACAGTAACACTGCATTTGTAGCACAGTGATATCATATATGGCATAGCATTTATCTCTAAAAAAAACCCACTCTAGGACCATACTGTCACTTAAATGGACTCAGTATATACCTGTACCACATTTAGTACAATTTACAATTAAATTAATCCTCTATGCAACAGTGGCCTGGATGAGTACCTTTAGGGATATCACAGATGTGAATGCCTTCAGCCATCATTCTCTCTGCCCATGTTATCTTGGGAACTGTTCTGTGAGGGGTGCTAAAGGTCTCTCACAATTACCAGCCCCTTCACCAATCCACGGTTCCCAGCAATCTTTGGGTGATGCCATGATAGTAACACTGATATCAAAATAACATGAATTTGTAGCATAGAGTAAATACGCCAACAATGTTTGATAGTTGTAAAATGTTTGGGGAGTAGAGACAAATTTGCAACTTGAATGAAAACTCTTAGATAATATCACATTGATCCAATTTTTTGACCAGACCAATGTGAATGATTAGGCTTCAAGTCTATCTTCCTATCAGACAATATTTCATACTATACATTGTACCCAAACCAACAAAAACTATACACTAAACCATTACAGCTTACAACTTGATCACAGCTTAATTGCTTTGATTCTTTTCAGGATGAAACAGTGGGAAAGGGTTCCACATAACTGGTGAATTGAACTTATATTTATATATGAAAGCTGGTGTCATTTGAAGAAGACTAGTTCTGGTTTCCTTCATACTGAAGGATGTTTCTACAGGGTTGGATATGTGAACTAAGCCTGGCTTTCTTTTTGCTCGAGTTTAGTCCAATGAGTTAGACTTCAGCAATACACATGGATACTGGAGCTGTCACAGAGATTTGCTACCTAAATTTGGAGACATATTCCTCAGAGGAACTGTCTGGAATTTTTTAGAAGAAGCAAATAAGAGGTGGACAAGAATTTTCTTGCCTAGTGAAGAATCTCTACTTTTATGGATAGTTGGTATTCTTTTAAATATTGTGGGCTAGTGAAGAAATCCTGTCTATGTGGGATAAGTTGATAAGACCTATGCCTAAAGCTGCTACTGAATGTTTTTAAAGAGAAAATAAAATATATTTTTCAGGCATTCTGTACAACCTTAGTATACATTCTCTACCAATACATATGGATTCAAGCTGTTTTAAATACATACATATATTTCCGCACAAACATGTCCAGCAACAAAACAAGACAGTGCTCCTGCACTTTTAATAGAAGTGTAGACAATGGCAATCTGCAGGCACCCATTTTAACTCCAGAGGGACACCGCAGCCACTAGACTGTGTGACGTCCCTCCGAAGTTTAAAGAACCCATTTTTTCTGAGTTCTTTAACCGGCACCCAGGTTACATTGCGGGTGCATCAATAGCACACTCATGATATAATGGATGCACCATGATGTGCGGACACTATGCATCCATTCTGTGAAAATGGCAGCGGATGTGCGTATGGGATGCCACCATCAGGCTGCTGCCATTACATACTAGGGTTCTGGACCGTGTGGTTGCGGCACAGTCCAGAATCCTAGTATCGCCACCGCCACGCCCCTTTTAGCCCATCTGTCTCGGGCCAAAACTATTAATGGTATAGACTTCCTTTGCATCTAGACTTCCTATTCAGGCCATGTACACCTACTGACCATTTATGTGACTTACTATTTTCAATCACAGCATTTCTACTTATACACTGCAATACATTCAGTGCAAGTGGAATTATGAAAATGAGCTGCTGAAAAGAAATTAAGACTTGCCTTTAATAAAAGCCTCACTTTAAAAAATGGGCGCAGATAGAATTTACATGAGAAGGATTTCAACAAAATGATTAAATTGTAGTGTAAGGAAGGTTCAGGTGAGACTAATTCAAAGCACAGAGAGTGGAGAGCAGCATTCGATTTACACCTATGAAATCCCCAGCTGTGGATAATTACTTTGTCTCCTTCTCATTTTTCCTGCAAAGTCTCATTACCTGAGATTAGCAATGTACGGACACAATAGTGGCCTGTTTGTTATGAGAGAAGGAGAGTAGTTAATTTTAATTTTTTTTCACTGATACATGCCTATTAGAAATGGAATGGCACTGATTTAAATGTAAGCTTGTCTAAAAGCCATGGTTGACCCACGGAAAGGTTCTAATGCATTTAAACAGATGATAGTATTTCTTCGAATTTCTTGGTATCTGGCCATAGAATGACTAAACATAATTCTGCAAACAAAATCTAATTTTGTATGGCATGCATGACTGTGCATATATAAGCTCCTTTTTGTAAAATTATTGGCACATTAACTAAATGTGCAGACATAACCATGCTTCAGAATTTTGTAATGAACCTCTTTTTTCCCCTGGAGCTGTTTGCCCTAATTTCATGGCAACCAGCAGCATAACATTGTTAATTTATTGGGATTGAGAATGAATCCTATATTGAATGAATATTTCTTGTGGATCATAGCAATAGCAATAGCAAGTACATTTCTATACTGCTTATCAGTGAGTGCACTTAAGCACTCCCTAAGCAGTTTACAAAGTGTACTTGTTTTTCTTCAAATATATTTGAACCTAGCTTCTAACCTTCAAAAACAATTTCTACTGGAATTTCTTAGTGGTGTGTGTTAGCATGACTAATACATTCAGGTTTTATTCGGTAAACCTGTGCTTATATATTTTTGTTTTCACACACAAGAACAAATAATTTCAAACGTTTTCTCCTTGCTGGCTGAGCACATGTTTCAATTCTTTTTCACATTTCATGCTGGGGAGTGGGACTTGTGCAAAACTCATGCAAAGTTTTTTAAAAGTGTAAAGTCGCAGGCTTTCATGGCCGGCATCCATAGTTTTTTGTGGGTTTTTCGGGCTATGCGGCCATGTTCTAGCAGAGTTTCTTTCTGATGTTTCGCCAGCATCTGTGGCTGGCATCTTCAGAGAAAGATTTTTTAAAAGTACTCCAAAGCATATAATCTCAGAGGCTCAATGTTTTCTTGAAGGGCTGTCAAGTCACACCAAGAAGTATGTCCATCTGTTGTTGTGCTTTAATCCCTTGTTCCCCACCTTGATCCATAGAATCATAGAATCATAGAGTTGGAAAAGACCGCACGGGCCATCTAGTCCAACCCTCTGCCATGCAGGAAATCCAAATCAAAGCATCCCTGACAGATGGCCATCCAGCCTCTGTTTAAAGACCTCCAAGGAAGGAGACTCCACTACACTCCGAGGGAGTGTGTTCCACTGTCGAACAGCCCTTACTGTCAGGAAGTTATTCCTAATGTTGAGGTGCATAAGAAATAGATGTTGTTGTTGTTGATCCTGCATCTAGTCTTAGGAAATATGAACTGTGTACTTTTGTGTTGAGAATTTTGAACAAACATCTTTTCCATTCCTACAGACTTGGAAACTAGACCAATAGACCATTTGGTTCTGCCGTGCCCATAAGGGAGTTCTGGGCTTCAAAAACATCCTGGAAGGGGACTGCATTTGGCCCATGGGCCACACTTCCCCCATGCTGCTTTCTACTCTAATCGGCAGCAGCTCTCTCAGACCTCACAGTTTCCTCCAGCTTTCCTACCTGAGGTCCTTTGAAGTAGAGATGCCAGTACATTAGTCCAGGAGCTTCCATATAAGATGCATTGAACTCCAGCCTCTTTTTCTCCATCAAAGAAGTACTCATTTAAAAAAAAAATCAGTTAAACGGGTTGAATTGATGATAATTGTTTAGAAAACACAACCCAAGAAGATGCTTTGTACTGGGAGAGATCTGAATAAGTGAGATTACATTCAGCCAGAGTTTCTAGTGGGCTCTGAATGTAAAAGCTTTGCTCTTATCTTTGAAGGGCAGAGACAGAATCTGCAGGAAGGAGGTATTGTTTCCTCCAACCCAGCTTGCTGCTTATAGCCTCCCAGGACACTGATGAGTTCTTGGATGAGCAAGTGTCATGTTGTGTTCACATAGTTTTACTGGAAAGATGAAAGCAGCATTTGTTAGTACTTCACTGTATATACATACAGCTGATATAGCCTTGGTCTGTTGTATGCAATCCATTGACAAATCTTGGAGCTGTTTCTTAGTCTCCTTCTGTACAAATATTTCATACGCACAATAAACTGGAAGCCCCTTTCAAGCACTGTGAACAAACAATGGTTTAATATAATTATTTAAGGCATGCATGACTAATCTTGACTGTGTAGTATCCAGATTCTAAATTTTGTGTTTGTTTGTTTGTTTGTTTGTTTGTTGGTATGGCCTGCCTAACTGTACATTCCAAGCAGCAAAGCAAAACAAACAAACAAATAAAAACCTGTAGTTGAACAGAAAATGTAATAGAAATGTAACAAATTCCAGAATCCACAAAGCAGCAATACCTTTATTGGGCCATCTCCAAAGCATAAAATACATTATACATGTTTTTGACGTTTCATTGGCTTCTCCATCAGAAAAAAGTTGTTAAAAATCATACAGTAGAAAAAAGGTGATGATGTTAGAGTCTACATTCTGTCTCAGATGTTACTCTGTTGTCAGTTAAGATGGTACTACAGGGAATGGTCACTCACCTTCTTGGCCATGTGAGGGCTAGGGACAAAGTGCAAAGAAAAACAGGGAGTAAAATTTCAATTCCATTAGGAACAGCAAAGTAACTTCCCTATACAGTATTCTCATTGCCATGGAGATATCTGCCTAGTTGGTGCAACTAAACAGTAGCCTTCAAGCACAATCCATACAGAACCCATTCTGAGGCCCAGCAAGCATTGAAGGTAACACCTACTCCTTCCAATCCTCCCCTACTGCCACAGTTGCCACACCATCCACTCAACCTGGTCTGGTGGACCTCTACCAGATCATTCAGGGCTTGGTAGAGAGAATTAACCACACTGCACCCCAGACAACCATTCCTAGTGGCTGATAGGAAGGATATTATTATTATTATTATTATTATTATTATTATTATTATTATTAACCTTTATTTATGATATAATTAAATATCAAATTGAAGATCATCCATGTCATGTTTCCAATATTTTTTACATGATTATCAAAGCTGGATAGTGAAGAAAGCTACAGGAAGGGAATCAACTCATTTGAAATGTGATCCTGAAGGAGAGTTCTATAGATACTGTGGACTGCAAAAAAGACAAATAAGTGGATCCTAGAGCAAATCAAGCCAAAACTTTCTCTAGTAGCCAAAATTATTAAACTAAGGCTATCATATTTTTAGACAAATTATGAGACACACCAGTAGCATCACTAGGGCACTAGTGACATCACTAGCATCCTGGATGACTTCCTTGCCACCAACGGACAAGTGGACCAGGTCCTTGCCAAGGTACCAGGTCTCTCCTGAGGACCTTCAATCATTGGGAGTCCCAGTCTAGCCATGGAAAGATGTGATGTTACACTTCACACCAGAAGGCAAACACCCACTCTGAACTCAGTGCAGTCCACATACCCCTGTTCCCTCCAGAAATGCCTCTGAGACACATGACTCTTCAGAAAATACTACAGAGATTATCGTATAGGACTTAGATGTGACTATCCCTAGTGATGGATCTTACTGCACTCTCCCGTGGTTGGGCTGTAGGCAGCCCATATACAGCTTATCCCATAGCTTTTCAAGAACAGGATTTTCCTGTTCTTGAAAAGCTACGGGGTAAGGTCGGTTTGCATATGTGATGCATACAGCCAGACCACGGGAGAGTGCGATAAGATCCAACATTCAGGGTTAAACACACATCTATCCTTTTGGGGATAGTCACATAAGTGCCATATGATAATTTCCTATAATGCTGTCAAAAATGAAAGGCAGTAGGAAGAGCAGAATAGGAAAAGCAAAATCTTACAGAAGCAAATGTATGTTTCCCATTTGGTGGTGATGGTGCCACTGTCAAGCTGCAACTCAGCCCATGGGAGAACAAGAAAGATCTTTGCCTGCAGCAGCAGCCATCGTTGCCTTCTGTGAGAAGGGAATCAAGAAAGTGTCAGATGAAAGGGGGGGGGGGCTGTGGAGAAAGCAAAAGAGGAAGAGATTCCTCATAATAAAATGGAGAAATCACACACACAAAAATGAAAAATGAAAACAGGAAAAAGGAGGGGTGCCTAGTTCCATCCTCCCTTCTCACCCAGAAAAGGAAGCATCTTTGCCTGTCCGATCCTACCCTGTCTGGCCTTGCTTCACTCCACTTCCCATTACTACCAATGGAAATTTCTGCGCCAGGAAGCAAGTCCAAGAAATTCCAACTGTTGCAAATGCTCTCACCCAGAAATTCTTTTCAGGAAGCCCTGAAAGACGAGAAAGGAGGAAGGAGCTGTCACATTCCTCAGCCACAAACATACCATTACCATCTCCTGTTGCCCTCTTTCTTCTCTGGCCAGGCTGCCTTTCACTGGGCTGTTGCACTCCCTGCCCCAACTGGCAAACTCCCCTCAGTTGCCTTCACTCAATTCCTTTCGTGCCATTCTGGTGAGAATGCACCCCCTTATTTCCTCCACACAAGATGGACTACTCCTACCATTGGTATAGCACTGGCTATGGCCCAGAGTTCACAAAATCTGAAAAGAGCTGGCAATGGCTGGGGCCCTTGGAGTCTCCAACTCATGGAGTTGCCATAAGTCAAAGTTGACATGATGTCAAATAGCAACAGCAAGGGAAAAAAAAGGAGAGGGCAGCAAAGGGGTTCTCCCAATGAGGTTGCAATTAACAAATATCAAGCAACAAACCCAATTAAAAGTACTGAAATGCATATGATTGTAACAAATAATGAAATAAACCAAATCTTTAGCAATGAGAATGAACATACTACCAGAATATTTTTAGTCATTGGGAGTATCTCATTGATTTGATAGGTTATATGCTGCAGTGTTGAGTATTTGACTCAACTGGCAAAATTTGACTCAGATGGCAAAAAAGGACGGGAGAGAAGTGGGACACTCCTGTCCTTATCACGATTCCGGGAAGATTATCAGATGACATCCTGCGGCACCACTCTTGTTCCGTCCTTCTCCTGACAGTAAAGTGGAATGGCCCTGTAACTTTTTATTGTTGGCAGTTTCCCATCAATAAAAAGTTAGAGGACCATTCCACTTCACTGACAGGGGGAAGGACAGGATGAGAGTGACTCCATGGGACGTCATCTGATAATCTTCCTGCAATTACGCCATAAGGATGAGAGTGTCCTGCTTCTCTCCCATCCTTTTTCATTGTCTGATAATCTCCTGTTTGATGACTGGCATGCTATACCTTCAGGTGTTTCCTTACCATCCTTGGCTGAAGCATACCTCAATGAAACACGCCACTTGACCTGACATCATGGTTGGGTGGTGTTGGCAATCAGGTGATTTTTGAGATTTAGGGACTGGATCATTAGAAAATTGTCCATTGCAGGTTTATTGAAGTGAATAGAAGCGCCCCAAGAGCATGAGTTTATTCAAGATCATTTCCGGGTGGATTAAGTGCTATATTACTATTTCATGCAAAATACTTAAAACTTTAAAGTTCTTTCTTTACTGGCTTTGACATTCTCTTCTGATGGAGAATTGGGTTTCAGCATGGGATTAAATAAATAAGTCATATTAAAATGACAAAATGGGTAAATAGAATATAATGCGAAATGAAATGTAAATTGGATTTCAGCAAACACTTTTTATACAGACCTCCCATCAAACCCCATCAGGCTGTTTCCAATTCTTACTGTGATTTTGGCTTGCAGTTCTATTACATGTTGCCACTCAAGGGCATTTCGATGTTTTCTCTCTCTGGAAATTCATTTGCATTTAAATGATTTGAAATAATCATAAAAGCCAAGTGCTATGAAGTTTGAAATTAGTTACTGTCTATAAATTGCATTGCCATTAAAAGATGATTTTTTGAAGAGCTTTTGCAGTCTCAAATGTATGCAGATTAAAATCTAACAAAGCACACCTTGTTACAAAACTATAAAGAATAGGGTGGCATGAGCTTAAATTGATTTATTCTTCTACTAGTGCCTATAAACCTTACACAGTTATCTTTCTTCTAAAAGAAGAAGAAAAAACTTTTTCACCTGTACACTGAACACAATTTTGCTTTCAGGAAGGCATCTGGAATTTGACCCTCTGTGTCTAATCGAACTCCTCTATTAATTTTCAAGAAATGTTGTAGGAATCATTTAATTTTTATAGTGAGATTAAAAGAGTGAAACGTTACTAAGATCTTCCAGAATTGGCAGAAGAAACTTGTCTATATTTTGAGTGTGAGAATGAGTCATAGGATTTGGCAGAGGATTCCTCTGTGGACCCTAATTGAGGATATAAGAACAGCTTAATTCCCAGATTTATACACACAGGAAAACATCGAAGTTTCTTGGTTAGTTCATGGCCATTGCTCATTGTGAAAGATCTTGTGAAATCAGTGGGTCCATCCAGATTGCATAAACAGGCTGAGATCCTGCATTGCTCAGTGTACGTAGAACTCTGCTAGAGCAATTTTGCTGTGGTAGTTTCCTGAATGTGAGCCAGTTTGGACGACAACTTTGGAGTGTTGGACGACAACTTTGGAGACCAAGGTTTGATTCACAGCTCAAATCCACTGGCTGACCTTGGGGAAGTCACAACTTCTCAGCCTCAGGGGAGGACAATGACAAACCTCTTCTCAACACATTTTGCCCACAAAACACCCACAATAGCATCACTTTAGGGCTGCTATAAATCAGAAATGACTTGAAGGCACATCATCACCACCACAACAATATTCCTTGAATAGCCATTCTATAAATGGTGGAGAGTAAACAGGGAATCAGGGAAGGGTCAGGCTGTAATAAAGATGTAACAAAGATCTGCCAGGAGCATAGATGGAGTTGACAATGTGGATGTATTTGACACACATTCAAGACATGAAGAGTTTTATCTCAGTTTATCCTGGGTCTATCTGCATTGGTTATTCACATGTGTGTGTGCATTCAAGTCACCTGTTGACATATGGCAACCCCATGAATTTAATAGGGTTTTCTTAGGCAAGAAATATTGGTGGTTAGCCAATTATTTCCTCTGAAATATAGCCTACAGCACCTGGTATTCACTGGTACAGTTGGCCCTTCTTATACACAGATTTTTTATACATGGATTCAAGCATCCATGGTTTGAAAATGTTCAAAAAAAGGTATAAATTTCAAATATCAAACCTTGGTTTTCCATTTTTTTATAAGGGACACAATTTTGCTATTTCATTATATTTAATGGGACTTGGGCATCCACAGATTTTGTTATCCACAGGGGATCTTGGAACCAAACCCCAGCATATAACAAAGGTCCACTGTAGTTTCCTCTCCAAGAACTAACCAAAGCTGACCAAGCTTAGCTTCCAACATCAAACAGGATCTGGTGCTTTTAGCATATTTACCATGGCATAGTGGTTTGAGTGTCCTCTGGAGACCAGGGTTCAATTCCCATCTTTACCATGAAACCCACAAGTCACATGCTCTCAACCTCAGGTGAAGACAATGGCAAACCTCCTCTGAGCAAATCTTGCCAAGAAAACCCCATGTGATGGGTCACATTAGGGTCACCATAAGTCAGGAATGACTGGAGGGCACACAACAACAACAAGAACAACACTATATATACTATGCAATACTATAGCTTTTGGTTCACTTTGGGGCTTTCATAGTCATTAAGCATGAGAGCTATAATTCATGTGGAAGGCTTTAGGCTTATCTAAGAAGAGCCCTGTTGTTTCAGAAAAGATGTCTATCTATTTCAGTGTCCTGTTTCCAAAACTGGGAGTTTTTCCATGTGCGTGAATTCGCTTACAAACTCCTCCTGGAGGTTAGTACATGTACAGTTTTAATTCACTTCTGATGCTACAGTAAATTTTCAGCAGTGAAGGAGAAGACGGAGGTGGGGTGGAAACACCATGGCTGCAAAGCAGAAAACACTGATTGTGTCTCTCACACTAGAGTATACTCAGTTGGAGAGGACTAGAGACCTTATCACACACACTTTTGCCCCTGATATTGGCACAGGCAGGGGATGTGCATGGCTGAATGAAAATACATTTTATTGCATGCCACACTGTCCTCAAGGCATCCCCATGCCATCACCCGACACGAAGCCATCCCTGATCAGGGCTCAGCCGTGTTATTTTGCTCCTCTGGAAAGCTTCCATCTTTCAAAATTCATGTGCCCAAGCCCTGATTGGGGACAGCTTAGTGCTGGGTGATAGCATGGGGATGCCTTGAGTGTGACATGTGATAAAATGTGTTTTCACTCAGCCACGTGTGTTCCCTGCCTGTGTCCAGATCAGGGGCAAAAGTATGTGCGATGAGGTCCTTGGAGAAGACTGAGGAGAAAGAATGGAGAGAATGCAAGGCAAAACATGAGAGGAGGTTTCCAGAGCAGCTGAATATGGAAATGGCCAAGGAGGGGAAGTAATCATAGAATCATAGAATCATAGAATCATAGAATCGTAGAGTTGGAAGAGACCACTAGGGCCATCTAGTCCAACCCCCTGCCATGCAGGAAATCCAATTCAAAGCATCCCCAACAGATGGCCATCCAGCCTCTGTTTAAAGACCTCCAAGGAAGGAGACTCTATCACCCTCTGAGGGAGTGCATTCCACTGTCGAACAGCCCTTACTGTCAGGAAGTTCCTCCTAACGTTCAGGTGGAATCTCTTTTCCTGTAGCTTGCATCCATTGTTCTGGGTCCTAGTCTCTGGAGCAGCAGAAAACAAGCTTGCTCCCTCTTCAATATGACATCCTTTCAAATATTTAAAAAGGGCTATCATATCACCTCTTAACCTTCTTTTCTCCAGGCTAAACATCCCCAGCTCCCTAAGTCGTTCCTCATAGGGCATGGTTTCCAGACCCTTCACCATTTTTGTCGCCCTCCTTTGGACACGCTCCAGTTTCTCAATGTCCTTTCTGAATTGTGGTGCCCAGAACTGGACACAATATTCTAGGTGGGGCCTGACCAGAGCAGGATACAGTGGCACTATTACTTCTCTTGATCTAGACACTATACTTCTATTGATGTAGCCTAAAATAGCATTGGCCTTTTTAGCTGCCGCATCACACTGTTCACTCATGTTCAATTTGTGGTCTACTTGGACTCCTAGATCCCTTTCACATGTAGTTTCATTCAGCCAGGTGTCACCCATCCTATATCTGTGCCTTTCATTTTTCTGCCCTAAGTGCAATACCTTACATTTCTCCATGTTGAATTTCATTTTGTTAGCTTTGGCCCAGCTTTCTAGTCTATTCAGGTCATTTTGAATCTTGATCCTGTCCTCTGGGGTATTAGCTATTCCCCCTAATTTGGTGTCATCTGCAAATTTGATAAGTATGCTCCCAATTCTGTCATCCAGGTCATTGATAAAGATGTTGAATAGCACTGGGCCCAGGACAGAGCCCTGTGGGACCCCACTGGTCACTTCCCTCCAGGATGAAAAGGAGCCATTGTTGAGCACCCTTTGGGTTCGGTCGGTCAACCAATTACAGATCCATGTAACAGTTCCTTTGTCTAGCCCACATTTTACAAGCTTGTTTGCAAGTATGTCATGGGGAACCTTAGTGAAATCAAGATATAATCACAGAAGATGGGCTCAAAAACTGGATAAAATCCAACTAATGGAGCAATGTGGAAAACCTATCCTGAAACCAGCTGAAAAAAATAAATAAAGTGAGAGCACAAAATACACCCAGGTTCTGCAGCTAGAGTTTCTGGAAGGTTCATGATAGTCCACTGGAAGTTATTTCCAGGCCTTACCTGCTGCTGCCCAAGTTTTGTAACCAGTAGTAATTATCATGGATAATAGCAATGCTGATACTCTGCTTACTGGAATGCCAAATGGCACCATGAATGCAAATACATGTACCATTTCTCTCCCTGCCCTTCTCTGCTTCCTTTGCTTCTGGCATTATGCACTGTGCAAATATAACTCACACACAAACACCTTCTCACTAACCCAGTGGGCCCTGGCAATAGTTGGGAGTGAAGAGCAGATGGATGCTCAGACTTTAAATCTACCACACACAGTCACAACAAACTCTAGCAGCAGAGCCTGGGTGTGTTTTGCACTCTCACTTTCTTTTTTTCAGATGGTTTCAGAATAGGTTTTCCACATTGTTCCACTAGTCAGGTTTTATTCATTTTCTGAGCCAGTTTTTCTCCTCCTCCACTGCCATTTGCCCTGAGATTTGTCTCCGTCCAGAGATGTGGAGAAGCACAGACATTCCCTGAGTATTCAGCCATTACCCTTAAATTTGGCAGTGGTAACAGAGGACCACTGATGAGTTATGAATGACTTCAGTGTGTTATTATATGCATTATTCTTAAAGGTAACTTTCCAAGCAGGGATGTAGGGGGCAATACATGTGTGCTTGCTAATGGCCCATTCCCTGCTTAAGCCCTGTTTATGTTACATATTGTCAGAAAAAGTATTACCACTTTGCACTACTTGTACATCGTATACACACTGAGGGGTTTTTATGGCTCTAACCCCTCCTGACCTGACCTGTCTGAGTAATGTTTAGGTGCACTTGTGCATGTCAGGGCATCATGATTTCATGCATTTCACACAGAGACCTACACAAAACCCAACATATCTGGTAACATAGTCAGTTTCCCTCCTTGAAGCTGAACCCCATTCATTCATGCTACACTGAGCTTTTTCATCTCCGTCATTCATGCCCTATTTCTGAGTTTTCAGGAGCAAAACCCAGCAGACAGTGTTTGTATATTAAAAACATTTCCAACATTCACATTTATTTATGTATTATTTCTGAACAAAAGGAAACAGGAAAGTGGTACCTGTGTGCATAATTAATGGTTCAACGTGCAGCCTCCATAAACTGGATTTTTAAATGGCTGGAAATCTGATTTGCAATCACAAGAATTCAAAGGAACACAAGAAAGTCTGATTGGTTCAGGCTGCTTTTTTGATTACAGTGAGCTGACAATGCAGTACTGTTCAGTTAAATTAGAGCTTCCCATTTGCCACCAATAGTTTAGCACAAATAAATAAAAAGCCATTGCGCTATTACCTTTGAAAATGAAGTAAGACTAATGCTGCTGTATTTTTATTTTTTCTCTTTTTTAGAATGTCGTGCTGGTCTGAAAGGGGCTTTACACAAGATTATGGCAGAAAGTGAAAGCTTGGTAATGAACTTTAGGAGCTTACAGAATATAGCCTAGAGGAGCAAAGCACTACAGGACATCTGCACCAGGGCAGAACTGATTTTCTCAATCATCCTGGCCTAAATGGATTGTCTGTATGTAACTGTGTGATGGGAAAGGGGGGAATGAATGAAAGGGAGATAAAACATGGGCTGATGGCTCAAAGGTAGTAACATCATTTGGTTGCCTGGCAAAATTAGGCAAAATAAGCCTTGGCCAACCAAGACAAGAAGTCCTCAGAATAAGGATTTGGACTGGGGGAAATGCACAAAGTAGTTTTGTGGTGGTTGACTTGTTCTAATTTCTCTTCTGCCTCATGGACTTAAAAAGCAAGATAATGGTGAAGAAGATAAATAGTGAGCCCTTGCCTGGAAGAGATGGGATGGGGAAGGGAAGAAGGCATGGGGCAGTGATTTGCCTGCTTGGCAAGAAACCCTCAGGCAAAGGCTGATGTCAGACATGCCCTCACCCCAACTTTATTATTATTTATTCTATGGAAGTCTTTCTGAGAGGGACATTGTGACTCTTAGGGGCTCAACAGACTGCCCCTTTGGAATGGCCTGCAGCTGTCCTTTTCCTCAATTGATTGGGGCCACAACAATTACATACCGAGGCCTTTCCATGGCACAAAAAACCCCGGCTTCTTTTTGTGCTGCAAAATGGGTGCCCTAGCCATACCGACAGCGGGGTTTTGCCATTTCTTTGGCGCAGCTCATGTAAAGGCTGCGCCAAAGACGCAGCATGATGCCACTTTCTGTCTGGTCAGGCGGTGTGCCTGGGGGCAGCGTGGAGGCAGAATTTGTGTACACCACTCCCCCATGCCACCTCCACGCTGACGTATAATGCCGGTCTGTCAAGCCCCTTAATTTCTCCTATTATAATGCTTTTTGATTTGGTTCTAATTTCTACTGCATATTATTATTTTATCTGAGGTGCACTCCAGTGAATCTCTTTATTAATAAATCCCTTCTTTAGTATGTTGGAGTAGTTGGGGTAATTTTGTGAAATGTTTCCCTTAACCCCAGTCCCCTTTCTCCTTTCTTCTTCCCCTATCGTCCATTCTGCTTTTCACCCAGCCACTTCTTCCATGGGTCACACACATTCTCTGAAAATTCAGTGGCTTGTTTCAAAAACTAACAATTTAACAAATTAATGAATGTAACTCAACACATTAAATTATCTCAGCAACCATTTTCCAGACTACATCTGAAAGAGAACAAGTCAATTTCCTGTGCCTGAATTTTCCTCTGCTTGCCTCCTTTGGGTGACACTGAAACAACACTTCAGATAGTAAGCTGACAAAGCAATTTAATTTTCACCTGCAGGCACACTGTGATGACTTAAGAGATAAATTTAGTCCTGGCAGTTTTTTAAAAAATGCTGGAAAATCAAGCATTGGTTTGACATTCAGTATTTTAAATTTGGTGAGAAAATATGAGTGCTCTTGCTCAGCAATGTCACTTGGAATGGGTTTCAACTATGGCTCAGCCTCTGGGTTGAGCATAGTTTTTTTTTCTTTCATTTGGTGAATAATACTCAACTCTTTAGAATTATCTACCATGGACTACTTCAGGCTTGTTTGAATCTTTTAAAGATTATATATACAATACAAATGTAATGTATGAAGGAGACATATTGATTTTTAAATGTGTACATTGATGTTGACATCATATAACATGCACCAAGGAAGCCATCAATGCTACACATCTTTTTGTTGTGTAACCATTTGAAAGATGCATGGGAAAAGAAGACATAGGCTCTGTCTTCACAGGCCAATGAAACTGGCTTCCCTTCCTCCTCTTGGTGGGGAGTCCAGATGATGCATGGCCCAAACAAAACAGATGCAAACAAACCAGATGATGTAAATGCCAAATCTGGAGTACATCTCTCTTGAAATTCATTTTTAAAACTCCAGAGCCTTCCATTGCAATACTGAGTGACTGTTTGAAATACATCCAATGTGCCACCCAGCATGCCCACAGCTGCATGTCACTTGCTCTGAGATAAGGTGCCCAGCTATGTGACCAACACAGGGCACCTTATTCTGATTTAAGGAGCAAGTGATATGCCATTGGGTAACAGTGCAGGATGCAGATGTGAACGGCTGCCTGGTGTTGGAACAAAGGGCTGCAGGTAACAGAGGAAGGTTGGGGCAGCACTGGGAGCATGATACTCTGGGCTGCCCCCAGAGTATCCTGGCCAGTGCAGACAGGACCATTGTCTCAAGGTAGCACCTAACTGCACCAGTTGCATTTTAGGGTGCATTTCGATGATATAATTACAAGGATTATACCAGTTAATTGGCCATGTTTTGATAATCTTCATCCATTATAACAACATAACTAAGGTCCAACCTAGATGCTTCCAGAAATCACTTGGTTTTTTTTCTACCAAGAAGAGTAATCAAAATCAGCTTAACTGTTCCCACATGGCAGAAGGTAAAGTGATGGATTTGGAATGTAATGTAGTTAGGAAGATTTTTTTTAAAGTGTTTGTATGCAGGGTTTTTTTTATATAGCTATGAATCCCTATTTCATAAATCCAAGGGATCTTTGATCAATTTCAAAAAGCAAAATGTTCTATTGGTAGCCATATGGTTAGAATCCTAGAGCAACTTTGAAGACATTAGAAAGCAAGTGTTCATGTGCAAATGTTACTTGAAAGGGAATAAGCTTGCTTATCTAGATACTGCATATCTTTGATTTATTATGTGACTAGGAACGAATTTCTTTCAGATGTGTTATTTAGCAGCTGACTTGCTGACTAGTGTGTTCACAAATTACTATAAATAATTGAAAGCTCAGGCTATGCACTATGACTGAGCAAAAGAACATAGTATATTTCAGAATACTTTCATTAGCTTTTTGCTGGGTAAAGCCTAAAGATCAAATATGCATGAAGACTGTTTTTTTTTTAATTTAATGACTACCATACAAGGAACAGGCAGAGAACAACAAAGAGTTTGTGACTATTGTGGCTTTTACATACAGTGCCTCTTTGTAGTCATGCAAAAGAGGAGGGAAGGCTTGAAATATTCAACATTTTCCTTACAACTTTCCTTCATCTTTATGACTCCTTTAGTTAAGAATTTAGTTTCAGAAATTTCATCGCTTCTCTTCACAAATATCATTTTTCATGTCAATATTAATGCAGTTACTTTGAGATTTTATTGATTATTTGCTCAGGCTTGAATTAATCCAATATGTAATATGTCTAAAACTTCTTGAACTTGGTAATGCCTTCTAAATTCACTGTCTCCATATTGAATAGGGAATGTATCTAAACAGGAATGGAAAACAAATAGGAATGCTGAATAGGAAAAGCATTCTGCCCAATCTGCCTCCCTCCACACCATAAGTGTTCCTTGATTTTGTAATATTGCTAGGTAACAACTCTTGGCCATTTGCATAATTGCATATCTGAGTAGCATGGTTGCCCCAGGGATGTTTCCTACCATCTCATTGCCATTCCTGGCTTACCTGTTACTATGCAGCATATGGAATTATAGAGTCATAATAGAATTATAGAGTTGGAAGAGACCACAAGGGCCCTCATGTCCATCCCCGGCCATGCATGATCTAGCCTCTGTTTAAAGACCTCCAAAGAAGGAGACTCCACAACTCTCCGAGGGAGTGTGTCCCACTGTCAAACAAACCTTACTGTCAGGAAGTTCCTCCTAATATTTAGGTGGAATCTCTTTAGCTGTAGTTTGAATTCGTTACTTCAGCCCCTATTGTCTGGAGCATCAGAAAACAAACTTGCTTCATCTTCAGTATGACATCCCTTCAAATATATAAACAGGGCTATCTTATCACCTCTTAACCTTCTCTTCTCCAGGCTAAACATATCCAGCCTCCAAGGCCTGTTCTCATAGGACATGGTTTCCAGAACTTTCACCATTTTAGTTGCTGTTGTCCAGCCTGTCAACATCCTTTTTGAATTGTGGTGCCCAGATCAGTTGCTGGGGGAGTTGGGAGAAATTTTAAAAAACAAAAAACCCATAAAGGTTTATACCTTTTTCCTTATGTTAAATCTATTAAACTTACTTCTCCTTTCCAAATCCATTAATCTGGCCTTCTTTCGTGTATTCATTTGTTGTCATATAGGGTGATCAGTGGGCATAGCATGCAAGAGAGTAACAAGCAAAAGAGACGGGCCTTTGGCTCAAGGACCATATTTTTAAACAGAGTATTTGGCAGTGCAAAGATTGACATATGAAGGGAAATGGTATTTTACAGTTAATGGGAACAAATGTAATTGCAAGTACTTGTACTTAAGGCTGCTGCCACACTGAAGAAATAAAGCAATTTGACACCACTTTCATGCCACGGAATTCTGGGATTTGTAGTTTGTTGTGGCACTAGACCTGGGAAAGAGTTCCAGTCTTAGGGGGTCCTGTCCTCCAAATCAGCCACTGCAGGAGCCATACATTAGCTTAGATCACCATAGTGAAATGCAAAGTGCAAACTTTGTCTATACCTGGTCCTAGGTCCAAACTTTGATGACTCTAGTTCAAAGATATTGGACAAGAGACAGACTGATAAGATTGGAGACAGAAAAGCTAATCAAAATATTGGGCTAGATGGAACAAGAATCTGAATCAGTATAAGAACTTTAACTAGTTATAAATAACCAGTTGTAATTAATTCATTTGTCAGAAGTGCTCAGGACTTTAATTAGTGGATGCTGAGGGCAGGATCCTATCAAGATCCTATCCTGCATTGGACTGCAGGAATTTGACAGTTTGTAGTTATGCAGGAGATACTTGTTGAAGTGGAGGAACAGATGTGATGAACTGTTTCGGCATGAGTGTGCCAAAGAAGGAAGGGCAAAAAGAGGGCATTGTCCACCCAAGCAAGACTTCTGTTCCCCCAAATATTTTTTTATTTAAATTTCCAAATTTCTAGCACTGAAGTAACTTAAAACTTCAGCTGAGCAGCTAGAAATACAGTTTAGGCATCCAAAGAAAAAGGCCCTACAAAGTTACCAAGAGAATGCAAACAGAGCAAATATAAGATGTATGTGTGATTTTCCATGTCTCACTGTGCAATGCTAGAAGTTTGGGGGAATGAAGGAAACTTTCATTGGGGGCAGAGTTCTCATGTGGGAGCAATCCCTGCACTCCCCATCACCACCTATACGTATACCCAGCTTCAGCCACTTGCTGCACATACATATTGCAGCCAGTAAAGTAGATAGCCACTAGAAGGCGACTCAGCCAATGCACAGAAGATTTGACAAACCATCTCTGCCATAGCACCTCATCTCCCAAACCCGCAGCCCTAAGGCACAGAGGAAATTGCTAATTCTGCATAGATCCACAGGAGGTTGCATCATGACTATACAGGTTCAGACTGAAGAGGATTCTGAGGACCATGACTGCATCACTACTCTGTTTCAACTACACTGATATTCTCAGTTTGCTTTGAAAAGCCAGTAAGCCCTGAGTCAAGGCCTCATATTTCTCATTTAAAGGAAGGTGGTTTGCCTGTGAACCTCAAATATCCTAGAGCTAGTACTATGTTCTCTAATGCACTTCTAAGAAATTTACATTTATGCCTATACCGATTACTTCTTCCTATATTTGAAAGCCTGTTTTTGTCCAAGAATTAGAACCCAGATTTTGGGGGCCAATCATTATAAACAATGAACAAAAGTAAATAGTTTCTCTTCGGTTGTTTGGCTGAAATGATGAATAATTACAAGGGACAGAAATCAGAAGCCTGGAAGAAAAGAGAAGAGAAGAGAAGAAAAGGTAATTGAAAAGTGATAACACAAAAGTGGCGTATTATGTCAAGAGAATACACCCACAAGCCTAACAAAATACATCTGACATTTGAGAGTGATATTATTCAAGCAACCAGGGGACCACATCATATTTTTCACAAAGGAGTTGTTAATTTTATCCCAGTGCCTTCTATCTTTTCCAGAAGATGAACTCTATTTACCAGACCTATTGTTCCATTTCAAAAGGATTTGCTGCAAACAGAACTCCTCCACCTATACATTTGAATGTCAGCCATCCCACTGAGCCATTCTTCAATCAATTTGAAGTCACCTTCTAGAAAGAGATACCAAATCTCTTAAAAGGCTTTTTCATTTTATTGTACCTGATCTTCCCTGTCTGAACCTCCTGAACCTTAATTCAAATTGAGAGTCAAGAGGACAACTTTGGATGCACTGGAAATACAATTATTGTTACAGTCTCAGATTTTATTGAGGTTAGTTCTGCCTTTTGGAGGTTTCTTTGCCCCCTGTGTGTCTTCAGATCACTTCAGATTACACTAAACTAGGAATGGGTATATAATACCTCTCTGTTCACCTCAAAAATTCTACAAGTGTAATGATAATTCCTTATAAATTCTCAAGACTATCCGGAGGACTTTTCTGAGGACTTTTAGCGAACAAGAGATCTGACCTTCATTTGCTCTTTGCTTTTGTAAGCAGGAGGACAAGACAAGTGATCACACTGGCCCAGCCCAGGTAGCTTTACAAACTGAAATGATGCCTTTCAGCATCAAAAGCAACATTTCCTGCTGGTATCAAGGGATCAGTACTTTCTTATGAGTAGGAAATCTGTTTTCCTGCCTGAGAGTCAAAGCTCTCTTCTACCACTGGCAGCATCCCCCAAAGATAAAAGGAAAGTGTTTTTGTTTTACTTTGGTCTTTGCTTGCAAAGATGTAGGAAGAGATGAGTGCCACCTAAACTTACAAATTATTTTGAACTTCTAGGGGACAGTCATGGACAATCATCTTCGGCTGATATGCCAGCTGTGACCATACCTGGAGCTGGATGACCTAGAAACAGTGGTACATGCTCTGGAAGCCTCTTGTCTCGACTTCTGCAATGCACTCTACATGGGGCTAGCCTTGTGCCAAGTTCAGAAGCTTCAACTGGTACAAACCATGGCAGCCAGACTGGCCGCTAGCAAATCCAGGTTGGACCATATAACACCCATCTTAAAAGGCTTCCAGTTAGCTTCCAGGCATGGTACAAGGTGTTGGTTATTAACTATAAAGCCCTACATGGCTTGGGTCCAGCATACTTGTGGGAGCGTCATTACCCATATAATCCCCCCACACTCTCAGGTCCTCTGGGAAGAATCTTCTGCAGCCAAAAAAGACTGGGTTGATCCAGGGACATAGCCAAGGGGGAGGGTCTTGGGGTCCGGACCCCCCTCCCTTCCATTAGAAAAATGAATGGTGTGTGCTGCTGCACCGCTGCACCCAAGCCCCATTATAATGGTGGCACTTAGTCTGGACCTCCCCTTCCTAAAATCCTAGCTACATCCCCGGTTGATCACATCTTCCCAGAGGACCTTTTCATCAGCCTCTCCAAAATTTTGGAATGACCTGTCAGAGGAGATCCGTCAGATTAATACTCTTGATGCCTTCAAAAAGGCAGTCAAGACAGATCTCTTCCAGCAGGCCTTCCCATCTGATCTCAAAATTAGACTGCCCCTCTGCCTATAGCTACCCTATCTTCCGCCTGTCTTTTTAATCCTTTTAATTAAATGTAATTGCTATTCTTACTTGAATGCTTTTAGAACGTGTATTTTGAATGTCATTTATGTTGGAAATGGATTGGGGATTGTAGATTTTTATGATTTCTGTATTATGTAATGGTAATTTTGCTATTTTTTGGAACCCATTTCAATCTGAATGGGAGAGGCGAGCTAAAAACAATTATTATTATTATTATTATTATTATTATTATTAACTGAGTTTCCTCCACAAAGCTCCATAAGAGGGGAAACACTGGCAGTGGTATCTACCAATACAGAGGCAACCCTGGCTGGGGAGTATTTCCCCAGATAAAGGGGAGATTGGGAGATCACCCACAAAGGCTCAGAAACTCTGTTTTCAGCACCACAACCATACACACACACACAAATCAGCCAGCCACAATTGGAGGGGGAGAAAAAAAAATAGCATGCTCATACTGCCAAAAGGACAAAAAAAGTCAGCCACCTCACTTTCTTTAATCAGCTTTTCATCTAAGGTTTTGGATTTATGGATTGTAATTAGAGAGATTTCTTATTCTGCAATGGCATCATCACCTCAGTGTGTTGATTCCTTATTGGATTAAGAAGAGAGATCATAAGAACTATTTTTAAGATTGTATTGTATGCCCAAAAAGTTTAACTAGTTTATTTAAATGAATGAAGGGTACAGTACTATTATACTGGAAGCCTGAAACTTCTCCCTCTTCTTATCTTGATAGAAATATGTTGGGTTTCTTTTTTTAAAAGCATATGAGTTCTCATGGGAAAGAACATTGCTTTGACTTGTTCAGTGCTGTTATCTTATTTATAGAAATACAAGCCCAACCTAACTTCTTGACTACAGAAAATAATTTGCTGGATAATAATGCTTATAATGTTCAAAGAAAATGAAAGACATTTGGAGAGAAGTTCAGAAAGTCCAGATGACCAAGCAATTTATTAATAAACATATAAAGAGGTGAAATCATTTAGAAAGGAACTGGAGCAGATGCAGACAGAAAGGAAATGGAGGGGAAATGGGGAAAAGAAGAACAATGTCAGAAGTTGGAAGAGGATCTGGAGAAATCAGCTGAGATAAAAAGATTTAATGTTACCGAGAAGAAGATAGTTCTGGAGTAATTTGGTGAGACTAAAAGTTTCTATTCAGAGAGGAGATGATGATCTTGGAGGTTGGAGGGACTGAGAAGAAGACTGGATGGTGGAGCATTTTGCCCAGACAGCTGAAATAGATGTAGAACTTAATAAAAGTGTCCAAAACCAAGATGAAAGATGTCTAATTTAAGATCCATACAGACTGCCAAAATAAAGCTGCTTCGGGTCTCTTTGGAGGTATGCTATTTAAATGATGCATGCATCCTAAGAATCCGGAAGCTGCACCAAAAGCTGCACTCCTGTGCTTAGGAATGGAGTGTGGCTTTGGCGCGACCTCCAGACTCTTAGGACCCATGCATCATTTAAACAGCATACCTCCAAAGAGACCCAAAGCAGCTTTATTTTGGCAGTCTGTAACAGGCCTAAGGGACTATATACACATCTTAAGCTTTTTCTGTTTGCATGAGTTCTGTTTTGTGTTTACAATGGCTGAGATTTATGTGTGGGGGATACCTCATGATAAATATGAATGTTTAAAAGTGATAAATTTGAGGGTTGGCTGTATCTGGTTTAGAGATAACATGTTTGTTGATTTGCTACTTGATATAGGTTATCTGTGTTACCATAAAGAAATGTATCTGTAAGGAAGCTTCTGGATTATATTAAATTCAAAGAGAAGCTTTGTGAAATGTAATAGATATGTATACAGGATAGATTAGATATTGGTCAGAAATATATACAGTGGTACCCCGGGATACGAAATGATCGCGTTACGAAATTTCCGGGGTACGAAAAAGTTAGATTGGAAAAAACTGTTCCGGGTTACGATATTTTTTTCGGGTTACGAAATTTATTTCGGCGCGAAATTCAAAAGCAAAGCGCGGCTAGCGGCTTTCCAGCGCTAACGGAAAGCCTTTTCGGGTTGCGAAATTATCGGGTTACGAACGGAACGGCGGAACGAATTAATTTCGTAACCCGAGGTAGCACTGTACATGAATGGCAAGTTTGGGTTTTTAAAATATAATTTTGACGGGTACAGAAGAGGTATAATTTGAAAGGAGATAAAAAGATGGAAAGGCAGCTTCATCATAAAGAGAAAATATTTTATTATTGTGATAGATTATATGTGAAATAAGTTTGATTCAGAGAACTATATGAACTGATATTAAGACTATTAACAATGTTATTTGATAAAATTACTAGCCCCTCATTGACTACTTATAGAAAATTAATATATGTTTGCTAAGCTTTGAGCTTGTTTGTTAATAGGTAGATTTTATAAAGAGGAGGATAGCAATTGTGTTAGAGGAGAGAGGTTAAATTGTTAAATAACTGCTGAAAAGATGGGACGTCACTTTTATTTCTATATCTTTTCTGTTAAGGTTTTGTTAGTTCTCTCTTGGTGAACTTCAGTCTTCCTTTCATTTTTTCTTGTTCTTATTGGGTGTGGTAGTTTTATGCTTTATGTATTATGAAAATATTAAATAAAATGTTTTTTAAAAGAAACTTACAACTGATTTTGAGGATTGTTCAGATTTTAATGAATGCAGTTCAGCCAGAAATGAGTAGCAATTGTTTGAGCAGGTTTTTCTCTCCCATATTTCTGCCAAGCACTCCACAAAATACATAAAAACTGAAAATTAGATAACAGAAAAAGTTCAGGTTTTTATAATTATTATTGATTTGCATAGTTCTGAGAAAGGGTTTTAACAAAGATGCTTACATTTCATCAAAAATTTAATCAATATGTACCCATAAATTCTGATAAGATTTTTAGATTGCCCTTTTGAGGATTTTTTTTTTAAGGAAACAGGAAAAATTACAAGTGAGGGTTATTTTTTCTATTTAACTCTGACTTTTCGGTGTAGAATATAAAACAACAGTCCTATTAGTGAAGCATCAGTGATTTGTTCAGCAGTTACACCTCACTGCAAACAGTAGCAAAATACCTTCAGTGGGAGCCTCTAAAAAGCCATGAAGTAGTAAGCTGGCTTTTGAATTCACCAAAGTACTATTCCTGCTGGATTTTAAGACCGAACAACAAAAGATCTTGGAGAGGGAAACAGAGGTGTGTGTGTGTGTGTGTGTGTGTGTGTGTGTGTGTATATATGATATAATATATATATTAGTCCATTTTTTATGTATACACTGGTGCCTCAGGATACGAAATGATCGGGTTACGAAATTTCCGGGATATGAAAAAGTTGGATTGGCAAAAACTGTTTCGGGTTACGAAATATTTTTCGGGTTACGAAATTCATTTCGGCGCGAAATTCAAATGCTGCAAAGTGCAGCTATAGGCTTTCCAGTGCTAACGGAAAGCCTTTTCGGGTTACGAAATTTTCGGGTTACGAAAGGAATGGCGGAACGAATTAATTTCGTAACCCGAGGCACCAGTGTATATAAATACTCCATGGAAAACAATGTCATGGGGCTGATATCTGGAAGGAAGGAATGCTTTTATGTATTTATTTAGATATTATATACAATTAATCAAATAGTTGGATAGGGATGGAAGCAATAATAAATATACCTGTAAAAAGATCCATGACATAAATCCTGGGAGCCAGGTTGAGAACATCTGGTTGAAATTAAGGGGCAAAGAAACAACAGGGGTGAGAAGGTGGAGGGACTACTAGAGTCCTCCAAACCAGACTGAGGACTTGCATTATACCATCCTTGAACAGATGACCACACATTTAGAAAGAAGAGATGTAGTAGTAATGGGAGACCTCATCTATGCTGATATTTGTTGGAAGTCAAACTCTGCCAAGTATATAGGGTCTACCAAACTCCTCACATGCCTTGCATACAGTTTCATTGTCCAGAAGGTGGAAGAGGCAACAAGGGTATAAGCTAGTTTAGTGCTGATCCTAACCAACAAGAATGACTTGGTTAATGGGGGAAAGTGGTGAGAAAGTGGAGGGAATGACCATGTTCTCCTGGAATTTGTTATACAGCAGAAAGGGCAAACTAAGCATAGTCAGGCATGCGTTCTAGACTTTAAGAAAGATGATTTCAATAAACTCAGGGAAACATTGGGTGTGATACCATGGTCATGATGGATGGGAGTTTCTTAGAAGTGAGATATTGAAAGCACAATTTCTTTCAGTTCCATTATGAAGGAAAAATGGGAAGTGTCTTTTAAAAATTGGGACAGAGGTCTAAAGAACTTTCAACTAAGCTAACATTTAACAGGGATAATACGTGGTTTTCAGCATATGCTGAGAGCTGCACGGGGCACAAGTGGCGGCACATCCCATTGTGACTAATGGGGCGTGTGCCCGTGGTACGCACGTGACGCCATGCCACCGTGCCGCTGCATTCAAGAGCCCCATTCCGTTAAATGGGGCTTGAGCATGCATGGTATTTGCTTTATGCAGGGGAGTCTGGAATAGATCCCCCGCATAAAGCAAGGGTGGACTGTATTACCAGAAAGAGAGAACATTTCTCTAGGCATGTATAGATCCTTCAGTGCAATCTTATGCTCACCTTCTGGCAGATTTTGACCATAGAAATGCCCTGGAGGATCTAGAGATTCCTAGAGAGGTGTTCTCTATCATTAAAAAAGTAGTATTTTTATTTACAGTTTTCCCACTTTCATGGGGGTCCTGTGCCCTTAACCCCAGCAAATGTGGAGGGTTGTACTTTTCCCCCATACATTGGAGCATTTTGTAGCAACCTCATTTGTGCAAAAACCTTATATCTAGTGAATAGCAACAAAATGTTCACTCAATGAGTTTTGACATTGGAGATTATCACACGGGAGGAATGTGTTCTTCTCCCATTCTATAAATCATTTTAATTGCGCAATCGGGGGCAAGATTATCACACTCCTGTGCACTTATCTTGTTCTTCTCCTGTCTGTAAACAGTAATGGACCCATCATTCAGTTTTAAAGGAAACTCCTGTTAATACCAAATGAGAGGTCCATTACTGTTTATGGATGGGAGAAGTGATAATCACCACCGCCACCCCACCACCCTCAATTGTGCAATTAACACAATTTAATGACAGAAGAAGGACACTTGCTCCTCCGTGTGATTATCTCCATCAAGGAAGAAAACTGGATTTTTAGGAGGAACTTTGCATGGCCAAAAATGTTTGTAGTGATTTATCTTTTTAGTTGCTGTGTTCATGCACATGTCATTTTCTCAAATTTGCTGTGGTTTTATGGTTATATATTGCTGCTTCTTTTGTTGTGCCACTCTGCTCTTCTGTTCCCCTTATCTTATCTGATAACCTATTTTCATTTATACATATGGGTATAGTGTTGGAAAGAAAATCAGGGCCTTTTCCATTTTTAATGACTTGACTGAATGAATGTGGAAATAAGTGTCCTCACATAAGCTTTTAGAAGAAAGCGTTAAATTCCATGGTAGGACATGATGGATGAAATTGAGTTAGAGCGACAGGACAAAAGCAATTGCACTTGAGGAACGATAAAAGGCTACTGTGCCCAAGGGAACTTCTGAGAGTACCACTAGCAATTAATACTCTAGGAGCTCAGGGGCCTCTGAAAAAAGTAATCAAGAACTAGAAAGCAGGGCATGCAGTGTGCGACAAATGAGGTAGACAAATTCAGAAGAGATTCACAGTAATGAAATGCAAACTGAGGCAGACTCAGTGCTATGGATGTGGGCACAATGAATTCACACCTGTTTCATCTAATACAATGAGATCAAAATTATAAATTTTGTCACACCTGTGGTAGCAGGCTACAGATTCAATCCATAAAAATAGAAGATATTTGCTGATAGCAGCTGAAGTCCAACAACCTCTGGTGGCTCATACAGTCTCTGATTTAAAATACTCAACCTGGCTGGTAGGTTTCATATCACGTTATACTTGCAAATATCCCTCTGAGACTTGATGCTGGAAGTTTATCTGAAGGAGGAAGAGACATACAAAGACATATTGCAGGGGGAGGGACCATTGTTGGATTACAGAGACTCTACACTGTGCCTACAAAGGAGGAAACTGTGACTAACACTTTTAGTGACATTTTGTTATATTCTGAAATCATTTGAGGCCATAAAAGACACTACCTTGAGAAGTGTCTCTGGCTAGTGTATCTTGTTGTGAGCACTTAACATGATGCTCTTGGGTATAATTTACCAGGCATTCCAGCTTCATGCTGTCCATTCATACTGCTTGGTGAAAGCGTTCCCTTCAGCAAACTTGACCACACAATTTCTCTCATCGTTACTTATACATTTCTCTTTCCTCTTGCAATGAATCCACTGCTTCTGAATACCATAAATTAGTGTGTATGAAAAATTAATAAATTCCTCATATAAAGGAACAACTGATTCACTTTTTGAACAACTGAGCAAACAATTCTCCAACAATTAATTTCATCCAGAAAGCAGTAGTTTTCCACTGATTCCTCTTCTCTACCAAACAGTCAGTTGGCAGGAAAAGGGTGTCCACACTGAACTGCTCCACAAAAAGCAGCATTGAGTCCATAGCCTGCCTGCCTGCCATTTCTCACAATTATTTACCCAATAAAGCCTGACTGTTGGAGAGGGATATTCTGAGCCTTGTGTGTAACAAATTATTTTGAAACCCATGCCTTATTTCTGTTTAAAGTGTTCTATATTTTATTGTTAAAGAAGCCTAATAGAACCATCATGAATTTGTTGCAAAAACAGCTTGCATTCAGTAAATCATGTCTGGGGGGGGGGGGAATAGAAGATACATTTGAATGGCATAAAGGCCCATTTAGTTCCAGCATCGTGTTCAATTATGGCTAAGCAGTTGCCTATAGGAATCCCACAAGCAGGTCAAGAGTATAATAGAATCCTTCCAGTCATGTTCCCCAGCAAGTGGCATACAGAGGTATATTGCCCCGAACAGTGACCATCATGACTAGTAGCAAATTATAGGCTTGATGAACTTGTCTAATCCTTTTTAAAACCTATCAAAGGTAGGGCCATAACTATGTCTGAGAGCTTGTGAATTTCATAGATCAACAATGTTAATAAATAATAAAATAAGTTGGTTTATTTTATTTATTATAAAATTAGCAATAAATAATAATATAAAGTACTTCACCTTATCTCTCTTGATTTTCTCAGCATTCAGTTTCAATAAATAATCTAGGTTTCAGTGCTATGAAAAGAGGAGAAACTGAGACACATGTGGCCAAACAACATCAAATGTGTGCTCAAGGTGGCAAATGTCATTAAGGAGGAAGAACATAAAAGCAAGGGGAGCTTGAGCTGCAGAGGTTTCCTTTTGCCTGAGCCTACAGGGAAGGGCAAGCTTTTGCCTACTCCTCTCTCCTTTATTGAGTTATCTGAATGCAAACTACTTTTGTACTTCAAACTCCGTTTGCATCAAGGAATGTAAGCAGAGGATAGAGGGGGAAACTTTGAGGAGGAGAGAGAAACCAAGGCCCAAAAGCAGCTGAAAAATTTAGTTGACATAGGATTGGTTGGTAATGTCCCTGCCAAATCAGGATAGTTGGGGGATGTGGAAAAATATCTCCACATCATCTACACCATCCTCATTTCATACACCTCTATCCTTCCTTACTCCTCTTTTTTCTTAACTTAAACAACCTCAGACATTATAACCTTTCCTCATATCAGAGGTGCTCCAGATCCTTGATCATTTTGGTTGTTTTTCCCCTGTGCCCATATCCTTCTGGCAAAGACCTAACTGGTTTCTACAGAATCTCCAAGGATTCCAGCTCAGCTTGTACAAGGATCTTTACAGGTATATTCCATAAAAAACTGTGTCTCAAAATCAATATGATCCTCACGAGTCCTAGCTTACTTGACTTGCTGCAACTCACCTTGGAGCTTGAAACTATTTTCTCTCTCTCTCCATTGTAGAGCCACCACCATATTTCTTCTGTTAGGGAATGACAGCTTCATACAAGCTTAAACCTAGACTTTACTGTGCACCCACCACAATTTCATCTGTGTACTCCATCTGTACTCCATCTGTGTACTCCAAGTGCCACAGATTTGTGTAAGGACAGTATGATTTTGGCAGTTCTATTTTCAGTTCCTTTACTAAGTATACCCAATAGGGAATTTTCATTTTACATAAACTAAACACTAGGTCAATATTTCCTCACAAGTCCATGACCACTTTTTTGACCAGTCAATGCCAGCCCAGATCCTATATGCCATTTTGTTGCCTATTTATCCAGTCCATTTTTGTTTTAACCATCCTAAATAATTTGGTGGTGCCTGTAAACATCAACACCTCACTGCAAACAAACAAACAAACCAACAAGCCATAAAACACTAGTCCCAATTCAGATCCTTGGAGGACTTCATTGTGAGAACGGGCCTATTATTCCTTCTCTGTTACATTTTATTCTTTAGCCAATTACCAGTGTATTTAAGGATTACTCCACTTACCATTTTACTACTATGCTTGCTCAGAAGTGGTGGAGGTCCAAGATAATGTCTACATGCAGTTCTACTTGTCTACATCTTTATTGTTATTCTCAAAGAATTCTACAGGATTAGTGCTTTGTCTTTGAAGAAGCTATGATAATCCTTTAGTAGGGATTGACCCTTTATATGTTTGATATGTTTATCTGTAATAGCATTCCACCATTTTACCCAGAACAGATATTAAACTAACTGCTCTATGATTTCCATGATATCCCTGGACTCCTTAAAAAACAACAATAGCTCAGCTTTGCATTGTCCTATTTCCAGTCTTCTGAGGCAGGGGTTTGTTTTAGGGTCATATTGTCACAGGTCTTTTTTTTTTGGGGGGGGGGGGGGATCAGCAATTTCACACCTGAGATTTTAAAAGAACTCTGAGGTGATACCACCCTGGTCCAGTGATATGTTTATTTTTAATTTGTCAGTACGGTCCAGAGATAGACTGCAGGCAGCTAGGTTGAATTTGGACTGGTTGAATGCTTGTAAAGTGGTGCACAGAGAGAGACATGGGCACCATATCCAGCAACAAATTGCTTAGATCCTAAGCATCAGATTTAAAATTGTCCCTTGATTTAGAACCCACATGAAAAAAAATACAAAAAACACATGCATGTTCATGTGCAGTTCCTGTAATACATCACTTTCACAAAACTCTTTTCCAAATACAGGAATGGGGGGATGAGGAATGCTCAGTCCTTCAGATGCTGATGACCTACTGTATATCACCACTGGTCAGGCTGATATTGATGTAGAAGACTACGGTTCCAAGACCTTTCTTAACAAATGTTTTTTTTAATGCAGATCCCCCTAATAGACACTTTTTTGCTCTTAGAAATGGATGAGAAAATTCTATCACAAAATCCAGAGAAAAGAAAAAACAACAACAAAAATGTACTCAGATTTGCATTTTAGCTCAGGGAGTTAGAATCAGGTTTGTTCATATTAAAATGTCTGCCAAATTTTAACCCCTTCTCTATCGTGAATTTGAAAGTTCCCTTGCAATTATTAGATGTTTCACCTGAAGACACTCTTAAAATTGATCCACTGGAAAAGGCAGGCTAAAAATAAATTTATTATTATTATCATTATTATTATTATATTATAAAATGTGGTAGAATTTTTTGCACTGAGCTTCATACCTAAATTACATCACACTATGCCACCTTGCATTCTCATGCAAGGCATTCCCATAATCACAGAGACATAGTGCTCTATCTTATTATTTACAGTGTATTTCTCCTGTTTTCTTTATGTGATGAGTGTCTGCGTATGGGGTGAAAGCCTATCACTGAACACAACTAACACTTTCAAAAAAAAAACAGTAATGGCTTTAGACTAAAAGCAGCTAGAGTTTTATTGAACAGATAACTACAAAAATGCCATATAGCTAGGCTCCTCATCAAAGGATGCTGGAGGAGACTGGTGGGACAAAAGAAATATTTATTAACTTTTAACAGGATTAAAGTGAATTGGAAGTGAGTGATCATTAACCCAAGGGATAAATGTTATGTAGCCGACCAACGCTATCCAAACCATAATTCACTTGGAAAACCAATTAACATTAAGCCCTTTTTAATTGCTTCTCTATGTACATTAACTCAAATAAAAAACAGAGCAATAGTGTTTATTTTCTCTCCACAAGATTTCTTTTTTCTTTTGTTATTTTTAGCCTGAAAATTTATTAAAACACATAAAAGTCACCTCATCATATATCTATCGATGATACATATTTTTGTCAATTTTGGGCAAGGTAGAACATGTTTTCTAACAAATTGAAAACAGCAGTCCAGCTGTTATTTCTGTTATAAATAAAAGGCTTAGAACAAATATGATGGACTTCTTTCTAAATCAGATGTATTTAGTGATCAGAGTCTATTTCTCAGTTTCAGTTTCAGATCCAATGCACTGTTGCAAAGATTAATCAAATGTACACTCTCTTTGTGGATATGCCTTCAAGTCATCTGTTGACTTATGGCAACCTCATGCACCACTACTTCTTCTTCTTCTTCTTCTTCTTCTTCTTCTTCTTCTTCTCCTTCTCCTTCTCCTCTTCTTTTCTCTTTCTTCTTCTCAAGGATTTCTATCCCACCTTTCTCCCACAATGGGATTCAGGGCAGGTTTTTGCCACTGAATTTGACACCCAAATACAGCCCAAGTCCATCCCTGCTTCCAGGAGTGCTCCGGCGGCATTTTCTTAAGCTGGAAAACTCCCAGATCTAAAAGAGCACCGAGGAGTGCTCCTGGAAGAGCGGATGCACCTGGATTGTATTTGGGTGGCAAATTTGGCAGGATGCCACCTGAATTAATCTTTAAGCTGGATAGAGGTAAGTCGAATTTAAAAGCCAAGCGATAAATTCCTAGGACCACCTCTGTCTTGTCTGGATTAAGTTTCAATTTGTTTGCCCTCAACCAGTCTTAGACAATTTCTTTACCTGGACCCAAAACATGATTGCTACTGTCTTCATGCTTGACCAATGAGTATGTCCAAAAACCTCTCTCTGCTTGGTTCCATCCCAACAGTTTTGTTAGGTACTTTTCGAAGACTTACAGTTTCTGTAAGATTTGTTTTATCTGTAAATATACAAAAAAGCCTAACAGAAAGAAAAGTATACACTGATGAGAAATCCATTAATGCTGTGTCAAGTCCATAAAGACAGTTGGCCTGCATCCACACAGCAGATATAAAATCGAGTTTGCTACCACTTTAGCTGCCATGGCTCAATGCTATGGGATCCTGTGATTTATAATTTCGTGAGGTATTTCACCTTCCCTGTCAGAGAGCTCTGGAGCTACAACAAATCCCAAATCCCACATTGAGCCATGGCAATTAGTGGTATCATACTGCTTTATTTCTGCAATCTGGATTCAGCCCTAGTGAATTTAAAAGGGCACTTCACATTTTTTGGCCATTTCACAGGTCTTTCAGCTTCTCTTTAAATTAGTAAGACATACATGGCTTCCCCCTCTCACTGGTTGGAGCTGGATGTCTCCTCAGACACTGGTAGGTATTGTTTTCAAAAAGATAGTGAAAGTTTCCCTATCAATAAAAATCTTCTGTAAAACACTTAGCCAGAAAGATGCAGCAAAATAAGGGTGCAAATCTGTCATTTGCAGTATTGCAGTATGCAAGGCAGGAATTCCAGCACTAGGGTAGATATACATGAAGGGAAAGAATGTAAATCGCTTTGTAAGGCCATACTGTGCCAACAGATGGGAAGAAAATGCATGCAGTGAATGAATACATTCAAAAAAGAAGACTCAGACACATGCAACACTGTATCTACCCACAATAGTGACAATATTTAATACTTATGTTTTATAGGTTTGTTGTTTAAAGCAAGGCACTCCATCCCCTGAGCCCTATGTGGTCCACAATGCTTTTTTTATGGCACATTAGACTCCTCCAGGTCCCAAACTGTCATCACAGCAACCATTTTTTCTGCTGTTGAACTGATCTGCAATGTCAGATCAGCTGAGGAGTGGAAACAACCCCCAAGTTGCTTACCTGAGCAAACATTACAGCTCAGCAGCAAGAAAAAGGAAGCTTGCTGTGTTTTCATGCTGTGTGGTGAAAAGGGAGATCCCCAGGTTAGGCATTGGAGGTTGTGTTTCATAATTTATTACAATGGCAATAAATGCTCATATTTTCATGTTGTAATTAGTCATTTCAGTGGGTAGAAATTTTCCTTGAAAAATAAATCATAGAATCATAGAGTTGGAAGAGACTGCAAGGGCCATCCAGTCCAACCCCCTGCTATGTAGGAAATCTAAATCAAAGCATCCCCGACAGACGGCCATCCAGGCTCTGTATAAAGACCTCCAAAGAAAGAGACTCCACTACACTCTGAGGGAGTGTGTTCACTGTCGAACAGCCCTTACTGTCAGGAAGTTCCTCCTAATGTTGAGGTGGAATCTCTTTTCCTGGAGCTTGCATCCATTGCTCCTCAATATGACATCCCTTCAAGTATTCAAACAGGGTTATCATATCACCCCTTAACCGTCTCTTCTCCAGGCTAAACATCCCCAGCTCCCTAAGTCGTTCCTCATAGGGCTTCATGGTTTCCAGACCCTTCACCATTTAGTGCCCTCCTTTGGACACGCTCCAGTTTCTCAACATCCTTTTTGAATTGTGTTGCCCAGAACTGGACACAATATTCCAGGTGGGCCTGACCAGAGCAGAATAGATTGGCATTCTTACTTCCCTTGATCTAGATACTCTACTTCTATTGGTGCAGCCTAAAATCGCATTGGCCTTGTTAGCAGTATTGCAGTATGCAAGGCAAGAATTCCAGCACTAGGGTAGATATACATGAAGGGAAAGAATGTAAATCGCTTTGTAAGGCCATACTGTGCCA